>NC_064764.1:36837276-37172276 GCF_011397635.1 Epinephelus fuscoguttatus
CAGAAGTGGAGGCAGAATTGATGCCAAGAACAAAAACCATGGCAGAGGACAGATTAAGAGAGTCACCCAGGTTTAGGCAACCCATATCTACCAAAGAGAGATTCCTCAGTGAAGCTGTAACACCAGAAAGAGTTGAGCAATATGGAGAGGAGCGGGGAGGGGAATCTTTGAGGGCCCAGTATGAGAAGAGCCTTGAACAAGAACGGATGCAGTGTGAGGAAAAACTCCTGGCCCTGCGGACCAGGAAATGTCAGCAAGGGAGTAGGATGTCAGAGGAGGAGACATTTCACCCTGAAACTGATCGGCCCATGCCTGCAGAGATGCGGTACATGGAGCCTGCAGAGCACATTTATCCTCAGCAGCAGGTGATGGAGAAAAGAACAGCTGTAGAAACTGAGGCCATGCCCTCTGATTTTCATAAATCACCCAGCATGATGGCAAGTTTGGTAGATCCTGAAGCTACAACTGTATCAGCACCCAGGTTGACTAAAATTAAAGCTGGAGGAGAAGTAGAAACATCTGCCTCCTTGCACAAACAATCAGCTACAATAGACGCCAGATCAGAAGAAATGGAAGTAGGGGTACCACCCATGCCGACACAAAGAGTAAAAGCCAGAGCTGCTGAGGTGGATGTGGAGTTTTTGCCAAGAACAAAAGCCAGGGCAGAGGACAGACTCAGAGAGTCACCCAGGTTAAGACAAGACACATCTACCAAAGAGAGGTTCCTTAGTGAAGCTGTAACACCAGAAAGAGTTGAGCAATATGGAGAGGAGCATGAAGGGGAGTCCTTGAGGGCTCAGTATGAGAAGAGCCTAGAAGAAGAACGGATGCAGTGTGAGGAAAAACTCCTGGCCCTGCGGATCAGGAAATGGCAGCAAGGTATGCGAATGTCAGAAGAGGAAGAATCCCACCCTGAAACTGATTTGCCAATGCCGACAGAAACCCGGTATGTAGAGCCTGAGGAGCACATTTACATCCAGCACAAGGCGGTGGAGAAAAGTACAGGTGTAGACCATGCTACCATGTCAATGCAAAAGTCACCTAAAGTAAAAGGTAGAGAAGCACAGGACGAAACCTCTGCCCTCTTGCCTAAACCCAGAATGAAAACCAGACCAAGGTCATTGGAAACTGATGCATCAGTAATGCTGGCACAAAAATCACCCAGACTACAAAGTAGAGCAGCAGATGTGGAGGCTGAGTCATCACCTAGAACAAAAGCCAGAGGAGAGAAGATGTTGTTTGAGAAGACAAAAGAGGAGCGTCAGCTCCAGCTGTCAAGGGAGAATATCTCTGAGCTTAAGAATGAAAGTGAGAAGTTTGCCAGTGAAGAGGAAGCCTTGACTCAGCGAATAATGGAATGGCAACAGAATGTTCAGCTGGAACAAGACCAGGCTGTGAAGCCAGAGTCTGATTGGGTAGAGGGTTATTCAAAGATCCAGGCAGAGAGAATTTCTGAGGTCGGAAGAAATGTTGCAGGGGCATCTGCTGCAGAATCGCAACCTGAAGTGGTCCGCAGCAGGAAGACTTCCCTGGGAAAAAATGCTAAAGAGAAGTTCCTTTTGAGCGAGTCAGTTCCTGCTGGTTTCCAAGATCAGCAGGGTGATAGCTTGCAGTGGCCGCCTGCTGGTCAGCTGCAAACTGAGGGCCGTGAGACCAGGTTGCAGAGAGACAGTGAGTACTTCGTAAGCGAGGAGGAAGCACTGGCTCAGCGCATCCTGAAATGGCAACAAGATGTTGTTGAACAAGAGGAAGTAGCTGAACTGGAGTCTGAGTGGGCTTTGGACAACCAAGGCAAACAACCTGGCTCTGGGTTGCTGTTTGAGTCTTGTGTCCTACCATCTGACAGCGGACTCCACCATGGAGGCATTTCTCACGACACCCACCCGAGTGACGTTCCACCTCAACAAAAATCTCTTGTTGGTGGAGGCTTACCAACAAAAAAACCCTCACCTCTTCCACATGCAGCTGGGTACGAGCCACCTCCACATAGTGAGTCTTCTTCTGTAACAAGGCATTCTCCAACACATGATGGTCTACCACACCATGTTGGTGTACCGACTGATAGGTCTTTTGATTTTAAACCTATTCCTGTAAAGGACAGAATGGGTCCAGAAGTCTCACCAGTTCGGAGATACTCTCCCACCCAACTTAGTAATGTACCTTTTGAAGGGTATGGACTTGCCTCTGGGCAGGATGAGAGCCCTCTTAAGCCTTCTGGAGTGTTTCCCTCAGTCAGAAGACGCTCCCCATTATGTGGTCCACAGGAGGATGTGGGAAGGGAGGCAGAGAGAAAACAGAGCAGGGAGGAATACCCAGTGACTGTAGATAAATCCAGCAACCAACGCTTCCAGTCGGAGGTAAGAGAGGAGAGAGGAATGAGGGAGGAGATGGGAACTGCCAGAGAAAGCAGTGAATGGAGACAACAAAAGGATTTTGCAGGTGTCAGGGGAGAAGAAAGAAACAGAGAGTCAGTAAGGTCAAAAAAGAGTGGTGAACTGAGTGCAGAAAGCCTTGAACTTGGAGCTATAAAGAAGGAGGAGAGAAGAGTCCAAGAGAAATCCACTTTGGAGGGAGTGTACCAAACTCCAGAGTCAAAGAGGATGAAAGAAGGGGATACAAGTGCCGAAGGGTCCCGTCCAGTATTTGTGAAAGAAATATCTTCACTCAAAGTAAAAGTTGGTGAGATGTCAGAGTTTACTTGCCAATTCCAGGGTGACCCTCTGCCTGCGGTCACCTGGCTCAAAGATGGCCACCCGTTAGACCACAACCCTGACTACGATATCATGATCAAATCTAACAAATCAAAGCTCACTGTCTTCTACCCAACAACAGACCATGAGGGGACATATGACTGTGTCATAACCAATAAACGTGGCAAATCCATCTGCAGTGGCACTCTCGAGATCTCTGACAAAAAGGTGGTGAGAAAGTCAGGGGCTGCACAGAAGGTGGTAGTTTCAGAGGAGCGAGAAAAGGGTGAAGAAACCCAGGACAGCGCCATAGAAGAGGAACTTAAGGCTTACATGGATGCAGGAAAGGCAACGTTACAGGTGCCTCAGGCGGTGATCCACAGACGCGGCTGCTCAGATGAATCGTTAAACTCCTCACCAGTAGAAATCAGAATTACAGCTGCTACTCCTCTCCCTGAGATGAGAGAGGAAATCAGTGAGGACAAACCTCAGACTTTTATGGAGGAAACTTCAGAAGTGCCAAGTGATGAGGGAGCCTCTCAGACCGTCAAACACAAATTTACTTTCTCCTTTGATGTGGCTGGTGAAGCTCCCCACGTGATCAGTGAATTAGAGAATATCGCCTGTTCCGAGGGCAGCACTGCTGTGTTAGAGTGTGTAATCACAGGTGAACCCACCCCAGAGGTCTCATGGTATTGTGATGACGTTTGCCTCGAAATCAAGGCAGGAAAGTATAGAGCTGAGGTAGATGATAAAGTGTACAGGCTGTATATCAACAGTTTCACATACACTGATGCTGGAGTGTACAAATGTGTTGCTAGAAATAAGATGGGAGAGGTTACAAGCTTCTCCGATGTATCTCTTCAAGTTGCAGAGCCTGTGCAATTTTCAGAGGGTGGCGGTTTCACTCCGTCTGAGATAGTGAGGAAGTCTGCTGTTGGCTTAACTGAGGATGTCAAGAAACCTACGGCAATCCACAAAGCTGCCATCTCTCACACTGAGGACAGTGCTTTTGTAAGTTCAAAAGCTCCGTCAGAGCTGACCAAAGCCCCAAAATCCAGACCTGGTGTCTCGAGAGAGCCTCCAACTGTATCTGGCTGTGGTCTTACAGGTTCTGCTGCCGTGATTAAAGTTTCTCAGATTAAACAAGCTTTTGAGTCAGACTCACCAGTTGCATTACGGACGCCCCCTTCTCCTGAGGAGCAGAGAAAAGAAACACTTTTTCCTAAGGAGTTCATACCTGCGGTGGCTATTTCTTTTGATCAGCAGGAACAAGGAATCAAACCTGAAATCCTGCATGCAGAAGGTGGTGATAGACTTGTTCCTGCTATGACAGGAAATCCAGGTTCTCCCAAAGCTGTTCCAGCTGGAGCAGAACCAGGTTTGACTGAAACTATTCCTGTTTCAGGAAAGCCACTTTCCCCTGAAACTACTGTAGCACCCAAACCTGTCCCTTCCAAGACTTCCCAGCCCACCTCCTCTCTGGAGGGAGACCGTGAGATCTCAGTGATATCTGGTGATGTTGAAGAGGGAGCAGTTTTAGCAGAAAGTCATGGTGTAGTTAGGCAGTTTGTAGAAGAAGTACAGGAGTCTCCAGACCTTGTCAGGCCTAAGGCACAGAAACTTGCTCAAGCTCCTGAACCAATGGAGACATTTGAAGTGGGGTTGGTAAAGGAAGACACTTTGCGTACTTTTGACAGAACTAGCAGCTTTATTCCTTTCCAGTCGGAAAGAGTCCCTACAGTGAAACGCACTGTCAGAACCTCAGCTCCAGCCGAAGAAGTATTTAAACCCAAAAGAATTTCTGAATCTCTCAAACCTGAAAGACCAAGTCCAGCTGCAGGGGCTTCCTGTATTCCCAGTGAGGCTGAAGGTGTCAGTATGGTGCTTGAAGGTGGGGAGCTGATTTCAATTCCAGAGCTGTCTATGGACAGTGGTGTCTTCCTTAGTATGCCAGAGTCCCAGGCTGATGTGACAGAGGTAGCTGAGGAAATGGCTGGTGATGTAGTTGAGCCTCATACACATATCAAAGGTGAAGATGAGACGATTGATGTGCACATGGAGCCAGAACCTGAACCACTTATTGGCAAGACTAAAGTAGACAGCAGAGTTGAACCACTTGGTCTTCCTGAGGATGCTGCTATTGCTGCTGCTGCTGCTGCTGCTGCTGAGAAACCTCGAAGCCGGATTGCATCTTTACACGAAAGAGATAGTTTTGACAAGGCTTCAGCAGCTGAAGCTGGGGGAGCAGCAGCGGCAGCAGCTGGTTCCATGGAGGAAGAGGAGGTCACTTTTGGTGCTGTGTATGACTACTACAACCCTCCAACAGACTGGGGAAGACCACTGTCCCCTGAGTCTGAGATGTCCATAGAGATTGGTAGCACTGTTAGTGAAGAGATAGCCGAGGTAGCCGAGAGGTTCTACACCCCAGGCTCATCCACTGAGGTCTCTCAGCCAATTGCAGAGTCCTCCCACACTCCCAAGTCTCACACGACCTTCCAAACCCCAAGTTCCGATACACCTGGAGGATTTATGACGCCTCAGGAATTCCCCTTCTCTCCTCTAGAACATAAGCGACCCTCAACAGGAGACTCCAGCGAGAGGTTTTTTTCACCAGTTCAATTCCTGACATCTCCTGCTGATGAGGGCATTGAAACAACGCCGCCCGCAATAAGCCTTGACGAGAGTCGATACCTCACCAAGGGAATGGGGTCTTTAGGCCTATCAACCCTTCAGGAAAAAGTGCAGGGAATCCCTCCTGCCTTCCTCAAACCTCTCATTAAGAAAAGAGTGTTTGAAAATGACTCGCTAACATTTTACGCTGAGGTGTTTGGCCTACCTTCCCCTGAGGTGAAGTGGTTCTGCAACAAAACCCAATTGGTAGCAGATGACAGAGTAAAAATGGAGAGAGATGGCGACAGCATCTCACTAACAATTCACAATGTCACGAAAGTTGACCAGGGGGAGTATATCTGCGAGGCTGTGAACTATGTCGGGGAGGCGAGAAGTGTTGCTTTAGTGGTAGTTGTATCGCAGGAAGTAAAGTTCATGCCCGCTCCACCTGCTGTCACCCATCAGCATGTGATGGAGTTTGATGTGGAGGAAGACGACTCATCTCGTTCTCCTTCCCCTCAGGAGATATTGCTTGAAGTAGAATTGGATGAAAATGAGGTAAAAGAATTTGAGAAACAGGTTAAGATCATCACCATTCCTGAGTACACAGCCGACAACAAGAGCATGATCATATCTTTGGATGTGTTACCGAGTATTTATGAGGAGGGCGCTGTGGACTTTATCACCCAGGAGCATGATGATTTGAAAATAGCTTTTGAGGTCACCGAGATGCCTCCAAGATTTATCAACCCCATCTGTGACATGGAAACCCCAGAGGGTACCACTGTCATGTTTGAGTGCTCACTGATGGGAATTCCATCTCCCATCATTTCCTGGTTCAAAGGTGACAAAAAAATTCCTCACAATAACAAAAAATTCTTGCACTCATCTGATGGAGACAACCACTTCCTGAAGATCTGTAAGGTCACAGCACAGGATACAGGAATATATACCTGCAGGGCTATTAACGTTGTCGGGGAGACTCTGTGCAGGGCCTCTCTGGTGGTGTTAAATGCCAAAGCTTTCTCAGGAAAGACCAGAGGCAGGGAGTTGACCGCTGTGTCTCTGGGAAGTGCCAAAGTCCAGCCACAGAAGTTTGATATGATGGTTGGCAACACGTCGTTTGACAGCGAGCAGGTGTCAGAAATTGAGCTTGAGTTTGAGTTTGAACAGGAGGCAGATGAATCTCAGCGGGCGGTCAGGCTGGTGGCCAAGACTGACAACGAAATGAGTGAACAAGGAGAGAAATACGTCAGCGTTAACTTTGACGTTTTTGCTGAACCAGCAAAAGATGACAAGATAGAGTTCAAAGGGAAGTCCTCTGACATGTGCAGCTTCCAGTTCCAGGTGACTGAGACGCCCCCTAAATGTGTCATCCCATTGACCAATGTTACAGCGGCGGTAGGGACACCAGTTATCCTCCAGTGTCTGGTTAGCGGCAAGCCAAACCCAACTGCCGAGTGGTACAAAGATGGAGACTGTGTCACAGACAGCAGGTGTATAATCCAGGAGAAAACTGCAGGACATTTCAATCTGCTTATAACTAACGTGACCCAGAGTGATGCTGGCGAGTATAAGTGCATAATCCAAAACACAGCTGGTTGCATTGAAACTGCTGCGCTGCTAAAGGTGTTTTAGAGGCTGAAGGGTGTCGCGCTGGTTGCACAAAGATAAATTAACAAATTCTTTTGTTTATTTTGTTTTTTGTCAGATTTTTTCCTCAGTACAGCTGAAAACAGACAGGAATTATGGGAAAGAAAGGGGGGATGACACAAGGCATAGGGCCGCAGGTTGGAATAGGATAGATAGGTCACCCCTACCGCCAAATTCTTGATGCTAATTCTTTAATGTTGTTTCCATTGTGTACTAAGATTAAGAAATTTAGAAATAAAACATGGCTGACCAGTAAAACTATTCTAGTTGCTTTTCTGAGAAACAAATGATGAGTGATGAAATAAATTATTTCAGGAGCCCTCTAGTGTTCTCTTCCCTTTGCTGGCTTAACACTGTTTACAAAATGCAAGAACATTGAAAGTACTTGGCAAAGCTAGGGTTGCAGCGATATACTGGTTCCAGGTTATACCATGATATAAAAGTTGACAGTTATCATACTGCCATTTGCTTATCTACGATATTGAAAAAACAAATGCAACTGGACGTTGAATCTCCCCTTTATTTTAGTTATTTTCTATGAGGAGACTTTTTACACAAACTTCCATTGCACAAAATGGTTTCAAGTTTCAGTTTTAGTAATGAAATGTTTTTCAACCAACAATAACCCTTCTGTTTTCATTCCTTTAAGGGTCATTCTGACTGATCATAATAAAAATTCTGGAATACCATGATACCGTAAAACCACAATATTTTCTGATATAGTTATTGTACTGTTAAAATCTCATACCGTTGCAGCCCTAGTCAGAGCACAAAGCTAAGACTGACTGAACACAGTAGAAAAGTTTAACACATCTTTGGGCAACCAGCTCGTAGTCATAAAAAACAAATGTGTGTAAATGTTTATCAAAGTGTGTCCGTGATGAAAAATGTAAACATGGAAAAAAAAGTGGTCTGTTAATCTCAGCAAATCAGTCTGCTTTTTTTCTTTATTTATTGTAAGTTGTGTAAAGAGTTGTTTTAATTTTTTGGTAGAAAAAAATCTGGGTTTATGTTTGCTTTTGTTATCTGGTAACACTAAAACTGGGCTGCTTTGAATTTGAAATTCAGTAATGACGTTAAGAAGGAATGTCTTCATGATGCCGCACGTCTGTTTAAAGTCAAGCAGCTCAAAGAAAAATGTTACCGGTCTGTTTTAACATCGTGCCGTTCACATCAGTTTGCACTTTACAAGATAACGACAACTAGGAGTATTAGGTGTGTGTGTGTGTGTGTGTGTGTGTGTGTGTGTGTGTGTGTGTGAACAACCCTGTCTCAGAGAAATTATGTTTGTAAATTTGTAATCTGTTTTCATAATTATGTTGAGGATGTAATCACATCACAAAACATTTATGTACCGCGCTGGATTCGCAGGAGGTGTTCCAGGTTAATGGCGGATACACAGATTGTAGGTCTGTGACATAAGAATTTTAGACCCGCATCCTGACTCTTGTTTGTGGTTAGGTTTGGGCAACTTTGATTAAGGTTAAGAAAAGATCATGACTTGGGTTAAACATTAATGAAAAAGGATGGGTGCAGTGGTTAGCATTGTCGCTTCACAGAAAGAGGGTTTGAACCCCGAGGTGTGGGAACCCTTCTGTGTGGAGTTTGCATGTTCTCCCCATGTCAGAGTGGGTTTCCTCCAGGTGCTCCAGCTTCCTCCCACAGTCCAAAGACATGCAGGTTAATTGGTGACTCTAAATTGTCCGTAGGTGTGAGTGTGAGTGTGAATGGTTGTCTGTCTCTATGTGTCAGCCCTGTGATAGTCTGGTGACCTGTCCAGGGTGAACCCTGCCTCTCACCCAGTGTCAGCTGGGATAGGCTCTAGCCCCCCCCCCCGCTCCCTTATCCCAACAGGATAAGTGGTTACAGAATATGAATGAATGAATGAATGAATGAAAAAGGTAGAAATAAAAAAAGAATGCTGTAGTTAAAAAAAGGAAGGAGTGGATAGTGTGTGGCGAGATTGCCTATTTTGGTGGAAAACAAATATGTTGTCAGTTGTTTTGCTGATAGGTTCAGCATGAACATTGTTGTGTCTTGCCTGGTACGTTCATAAGCAATATTTCCTCATTATGTTAATAGAAAACCTGATTCGCTCGGCGTTACATTTCTCTCAGAGTTTTATTTGCTGTTTCTAATTAGTTGAATATAAACATAATTTCTAGGAGACGGGGCTGGTGTGATGAAAGCATCTCATTTACACAAAACCCTCACAGAAATACATATCATTGACATTTTTAGGTATTTCTTTTTGTGAAATTAGTGATAAGTGTTTGTGAGAAACTACAAAGCTAAAATAAATAGGTAGATTTTTCAGTACAGGAAATGAAATATGAGAATTCAATATAATTCATGTACCACCTGTACTTATCAGGGTGAGGAATGGCATCAATAAATCAGGACAAAACTCAAAATGTTATTTATGTTTTTTACAGTTCAGCATGGTGACATTCCTTCATAGTTTTGTTTGACTAGAAAGCAGTAGTTATTGTGAGCTAAAATTTCTAATAACAAAAATTCAGTACTAATAACTATCTGCCACATAGACACTGTTGTAAAAAAGAATGTTAATATAACTCAAGAATTAAGATTAAATGAGAAACCAAACTTTGATATCTTGCTAAAGAAAAGAATAAAAATCAAAACTGTATAAGTAATGCCACCTGGGAACTGCAAAAATTTTCAGATAAATCACTGCAGTGTTAGAATGATAAAAATAAGTCAGATACAATAGCAGTAATTAATTTATTTTCTTAATAAATAAAAAATGATCTCCGCAAAAGTCAATTTGGAAACTGTCAAGAATATATTTTCATAATGCTTACTTGAACTGATTTTTTTTTTTGCTTGTGTGATTTGAAAGTTTGTTGCAGTATTTTTGGGGGGATTTATTTGTGTGTAAGTTTTTTTTCTGAGTGTGATTGATATTTTTAGTATTTTAAAGCGAGCTGGTAATTCATAATAGAGCAGTAAAATTTTAAAAATGGATAATACTGTGAAACTTTTTTAAAATTTCAAATACAAGTTTTGATGTCTTGTAAATATGTGTAATTTTAGGAGTGTATGAGTAGTATTCACCAGTAAAATAAGTACATTAAAAATCTGGCATTGGGATTGAAATTCATGGTTTATTTGTACAGACGTCATGTTGGTTTGTCTCAGAGTTTATATAAATAAAAATATTTAAAGATTTAAACTTGGAGTCTGAGTTCGCTCTTTTAAAAATCAGCTTACATGGGTGTATCTCAGTGTTCACATGGTCCATGGTAAAATTTACAGACAAAATGCAGGTGTCAAAAACTACCTATTATGTGTAGGGCCTGTGTACTGATCTCACCGACAACAATAGTACGGCCAGAATATTCACATTTAAAAAAAAAAAATTATGGTCCGCAAATCATGTTTATGTTTTGAATATGTGTTGTGGCCTGTTGCGCCACCCACCGCCGTCTACCAGTCATGCAGTCAGTAGAGTCTCAGCATCAGTTACAGTTACGACTGAGCTACAGCAGCACGGCAAGCAGCATTAGCAGTGTCCCGGTACATAGCATTTGCAGTCTCCTCAGCTGTATCCCGGCAGCAGTGTTAGCAGCAGAGAAGCCAGACTTGCTCGAACGGTCCGCTGGAAAACCGAAGATCAAGGACACGGCAACGCGGCCCTGCCACGGCAGCCGCCCGTGGGCAAACAAATCAGTCTCCAGCGTGCCGCCGTCCAGCAACCTCGAATCTGTAGGGGAGGGGGGGCGGACACGACTCGCCGCAGTATTTTGAATTTGAGTGCAGTAACCGTTTTGGCCACATTCTTACATACAGCGTCTTTAATTACCAAAAACTGATATATAACCATTTAGTTATATATTCTGTTTAACTTTTATGATACTTACAATAATAATAATAATAATAATAATGATAACATTGAATGGATTGATAATTTCTAAAGTTAGAAGCAAAACAATTGAATTAAATTCTGATATATAACCAACCCTTTAGCAGAGAAAAGGTCAAAGATTGATCTTTTTGGGGAAAATCTTGCATCAAGTGTTTATATTGCTAAAGCATTTCATCTATCTTTCTTACATATTTTAAGTCATATACATAGTGCTGTCCTCTCTTGATCACCTGGTCAACTAATAGGTAATTAGGGTCTTTTTAAACAGATTTTATACTAGTCTGTTTTTTTTTTGTTTTGTTTTTTTTTTGGAATATCCTCCTGAGACCCAAACTTTTGTTTCGTATGCATTTTTGAAGTCTCCGAGCTATGTGGGATCAATAGGACCCCAGAAGTATAAAAAAATAGACATTGTCAATGATAATTAAGTCCCAATGTCCTTAAACGAGACGACCAGAAAGTTAGTACTCAAATGTGTACTTTTAATTAACAGTGTCTTAATTTGTTACTGTTGCTAAAATTGGTCAATTTTGTTGCCATATCAAACTACAAATGTTATTAATCATAACTAAATAAGTTTAATCCATAAAATGTGGTCAGGTTTTAAACCCTTTCCATTTTTGTTTTGGTATCAGCCGTAGACTGTCTTGGCAAAGATTGCTGCCATCTTGTTTTTACATGGAATAGTATATGGTGCTCTCACTACCACTAGATGGCACAAAAAAGTGTCCACAAATGAGAGCAAGGTCTAAGTTAAGTAGAATGAAGTATAAGGTCCAGTAAACCAAAAATGTCATGTCCTCATATGAGGACACAGGGTCGCAGGAGGATATAGTTTAGGAATTAGCTGGTTGTCAATTGTAAAGCCTGCAAAATGAAACCTCTGAATCAGTATTAACAAATATATATTGATTTTCTTTTAAATAAACACCAGATTTCAAGAGGTTTTTCAACTCCAGAGGGAGAATGCTGCTCTAAGTCAATTTATTGATTGGAAATAAATCATATGACTATTAGTTGACTAAGAATTTCGAGTCAAGGACAGTCTTAATATTTGCCTTTGTCAGTTGACTGTTAATCTGATAACTTTTGTGTTGTGGATATTGTTATCAGTCTTGCTCAATATTTCCTGACAGAACGTTCTAGCACCACCATCACCACTGTGGAGGAACAAGAGGAAACCTACTACACTGGTGTCCAGTTACCACAGAAAACAAAAACACTTGAACTCAAGCCAGAGTCCAAACGCTACTCTTCCACTTTAGAGAAGAAAAAAGAAAAGCCAGTTTTCCTCAGCCAGCTCGCCCCAGCAGCTGTAACCACTGGGGAGACAGCCAGGTTTACCGTCAGGGTGTCTGGCCTTCCAAAGCCAACCGTTCAATGGTCTCACAACGGAAGAGTGATTAAGAGCTCCTCTGTATACAAACTGATAGAGGAGAAGGAAGAGTACACGTTAGTGATCACCCGGGTCACCTCTGAGTATGAGGGAGAGTACTCTTGCACTGCCTCCAACAGATTTGGCCAGACAACATGCACCACATATCTCGAAGTGAAAAAGCCTGATGTTAGCCAGGCAGAGAAATGGGTTGAGAAGATGTTTAAGATCACAGGTCAACCTCCTACATTCACAGTTCAGATCCAACCTGCGAGGTGCTCAGAGGGAGGAGAGGTTTCTTTTAATTACAAAGCCAGTGGTGATCCATTCCCTGATGTGAAGTGGTTCAAAGGGGCTTTCCAGATCCAGCCCAGTAGAAACTGTATCATTATAGCCAACAGAGATGGATCTGGTGTCATCAATATTAAGAATATCAAACAGGAAGACAGTGGCCTGTACACATGTAAGGCCTCCAACCAGTTTGGGGAGGCGTCTTGTAGCGCTGAGCTTGTTGTGTTCAAGGAATCAGTCTCTGTTTCTCAAAAACAGGAGCAGGTGACAATGGTTCAGAAGAAAGGCTATAAGGTTTCAGTGACTGAACAGGCAACCGAGTCTCGGTTGTACCAGGTCAGCCTTCCAGGACAGGACAGATCCAGGTCAGATCAGATGGTTTACACCATCGGAACTGAAGACAGGCAGATTATTCCAAGTGAGCAAGTGGGCTCCATTAGAGAACTAGATATCTCTGCTGCAACGATTCACCGTGAGCAGGTGACCCACCAGGCAGCAGTGCTTCAATCTCATGAGATAGAGGAGAGGGTGTCTGTGGTTCCTACCCACCCGCCTCAGGTTTCGGCTATTCCTGGGAAACAGCTTCACATGGCAGCTTTTACATCATCTGTCGAAGAAAGTCAGGACTTTACAGAACAGCACTGTGATCGCATTCAAAGCCCCGAGGTCATTGAACTTCAGGCAGCTAAAGAAAAGAGATCAATGACAATGTCAGCTGTTGCTGAGGAGCTCACCCCAATTTCTACTGTTAGCACAGAGCCTTTGGCTGACAGGAAATCTGCTAAAATCAAGCCCAAGTCAGAACCTAAACATCTAGTCAGTGGGCATCAGGTCGAGTCACAATATTCCATCCTAAAAGAGCAGTCTCAGGATATCCCCAAAGCAGAAGAGGAGAAGGGTTATAAGGTCAAGGAGGGGGTTAAGATTTTATACTCAGCCCAGTCTACAGAGAAGCGGGTGCTTGCAGAGGGCCACACAACTGAACTGGCAACCGCAGATTCAGCTTTGAAATCTTCTGTTGGAAAAGAGCAGCACCGACCTGTCCTGGCATCGGTCAGTGAGACTAAACACACTCTTTCCAAGGAGACCAAGTTCTCCATGCAGAGGCCCTCTGAGGAGACGGCCCATCTCTGTAAGGATAAAGTAATGAAGGCAGCTCTAACTGCTGAGGAGAAGCGAATGCTGCAGGCTGAGCCCACTGAACAGCTGCCAAGTCTGGACAGTGCCATGTCCATTCAGTCACAAGTAGAAGGAGAGCAGTTGTTGCACCTGCAGGTTATCACAGACCAGGACCTCCTTCCATCTGAGAAGAGCTTCAGCTGTGAGAAACCAGCACCAGAGCAGGCAGGATCCAGGAAGAGTCCCACTCTACTGCACTCTGTAAGCCAGGACGAGCAGAGGACAGTCGTTTGTGAGGACACATCAGAGTTTGAGGCCAAGGCTAGCACCATGACCATCCAGCCCCAGAAAGTGTCCCCTAATCTGCTGCATCTCCAGTCAACCCAACCTGTGGAGGCACTGCTCAAAGAGGATATCCTCATAATTGAGAAGCCTGACCAGCAGGTGGCGGCACAGAAACAAGAAAAGACGAGGAGTCATGCAGCCACCTCGGAGGAGAGAAGGGAGCTCACAGCAGATTATCACACAGAACTGGATTTGTCTGTGACTGGCGTTCAGTCTCAGCTTCGAACTGAGCCCAGGCCTCAGAACATCCTCCAGCTCTCCTTCCAGCCCATGCAGCTGCCAAAGGAGACGCCGGTTACCACTGACGTCAAGCAGCAGCGAGCTTTGGTGCAGAAGGAGGATCGCTTGAACGTGATGCATGTCACTAGTGTGACAGACAGTCGGGCCTTAGAAGAGGGTCACACTGAGAGTCTGACAGCCGTGGACAAATTCACATGCCAGATGGCTGTGGAGCCAAAACTTCCCACTGAGCCAATCCAGGTTGAGGAGAAGGAAATCTCCACTGAGAGTAGTGTCCTTCTAGAGGCAGCAGAGCAGGACTTTGCTGTCCAGATCCAGGAAGGCCAGTCAGTCAGGCAGTCCATAGTGATGGACGAGAAGCGAGTGATGATGGGTGAACTCTCTCAGGAGATCACCAAATCTGAGTCCACTAAAGTTGTTGCCACCACACAGCCGAAACTGGCTCTCATGGCATCAGAATCCAAAGAGAGTATGACTCTACCCAAAGAGATGACTTTTGTGATTCAGATCCCGAAACCATTCAGTCTGAATATACGGCGTCAGCTCAGGGACGCTCTTCAGTCTGCTGTGGCCAGTGACCAGCCAGTGTTACTGGCTGATGTTGTTGGAAAGTTACACGCTGTAGATGTACAGGAAGTCAAGGTTCAAAGAGAGCCTAAGCGGTCCATGTTTACATACCTGGTCACGACGACAGGTGCCCCTATGGAGATCACTCTGGCTTTTGAGGGTAAATACCCTCAGACAGCTGACCTCAGGACTGAACTCCAGGCAGCTTTCCACTCCATAGTGTACCAAGAGGCTCATGTTCTTACTTCAGAACAGCCAGGCACTATGCAGCTCGACAAACCTCAGAGGGCGCAGGTCACCTCAGCCCGCTCTAAGCAAATGCTGTCGTCCATGGTAGAGACTGTGAATGTGGCAGAGAGTGCAGTGGATTTCACTGCCGCTAAATCTCAGGCTGCTAAGCTCAAAACTGAGTCTAGAATGGCTGTTGAATGTGCTGGAGCAGAGCAAAAGATTGTGGTGCAGGAGACCAAGGAAGCAAAGATGGAACAGTCCATCTCATCCCAGATCAAAATGTCCACAGAGTCTCACATGGCTTTTGAGCAGTCGGTGCAGGTGTCCAGGCAGGAGGTGAAGTCAGTAACAGTGAAAAGCAGAGAGAGAGATGTAGGGGCGGCTGTTGTTACCGCTGCACTGCCTCCAACCACCGTCCCCACTGAACAGGTGGTAGACGTCAGCATCCAGAGGGAACACAGGGAGGAGATCTTTAAAGAGGAGATCACAGTATCCAGGCCAGAGCAAAGAGAATACCCAGTAATAGTCACCTCCCTCGAAGACTTATCCATTGATGAAGATAGTAAAGTAACCTTTAGCACCACCATTAAGTACGTCACAAAGGTAAACTGGTTTTTCAATGGGCAATTGGTGAAATCTGGCAAAGAGTTCAAGTGTTGCAAAGACCAGGACACATACACATTGGTTATCAACAAAGTTGTCAAGGAGAGGCACCAAGGAGAATATGTTTGTGAGGCTGAGAATGAAGCCGGCAGGACTACAACATCTTCAAGACTTACTGTGGTCTCAAGAGGTTTGATAATAGGAAAAATAAATGTATCATTCATTCATTCATCCACTTCCTCTGAGAACGACTAATCATTCACATAAACTGGTTCATTCAAGACTTTTGTCTTCATAAAATGATGCATTTTTCATTTTGGTCTCTATATTCATTCCATGGCTCGGCATGAGCACCCTTAGTAGGGCACTGGATGGTACTAACTCATCATGTCTTGTTTGTTCCACGTCATTGTATGGTCAGTAAGTGCCTGAAGACCAGAACCGTCACAGCCATGCAAGTTCAGCTTAAGGCAATAAGCATCTTGTTAAAGTGGTTGTCATGATGCTGGTTTTCAAGCAACTTTCATGGTCTTCCCATGGTCACTTTGGCATGTCAGCAGCGTCCTTTGTTTTCAATCCATGGTCTGTCACATTCCTTCAGGTCCATTCTCCACATCTTCAGTGTCTGCATGCTGTCAGGGCTTCAACTTGACTGCTTCATCTTTCACAAACTTTGATTCTCTTCCATTCAGCCTGAACACTAGCCCCATCAAAAAACAATGAAAACAGCTTTTTGTGAAACCATGGGGCTAATGTTCTTGCTATTTTTCTCCTCCACAGTCACTCCCGAATTCACCATTCTTGTACATTCCACCATTCCTGTTCCTATCAGTTTATTTTTTACAAGGGTTTAGTAGATTCCATGACTAACATTTATCTTTTCAATTTGTCTGCGTGTGCCTCAGTGCCACCTGTCTTCAGGCAAAGAATCACACCTTTGGAGATCAACGTCGGCGGCCATGCCAAGTTCGAGTGTGAAATCGAAGATGCTCCGAGTGTGACCTTCAAATGGTACAAGTCTGGCATTGAGATCAAGCAGAGCGAGAAGTACAGGATCCTCAGTCGCCACACCAGCTCCTCCCTGGAGCTCCTGAACCCGGTCAAAGCCGACAGCAGTGAATACACCTGCAAGGCTTCAAACCAGCATGGCACTGACAGCTGCACCGCCTCACTCGTCGTCACCGGTAAGACCCCAGAGGGACCTTTTTCTAAATGAATGCTTTACATCTGTGTTTGTTTGAGAGAGAGAGAATTATATATTTGCAATGTATTTTTCACTGAATCATTACGTTGCAATGTGGAACTGTTTAAATGTTTTTAAGATGGATCTGGTGTCACGTTTGGGAAGATGTAATTATGTTGAGGACCACATGTTTTCTGATGTTTAAACCTACATGGATCACCAAGTTGAGATTGCACAGGTTGTTTTTAATGTTGGTGTATTTTTCCAGCTTTTGAAATTTGTTTTACATTTTTGTATGTTCTACCTGCTCTCCATAGAAATGTACCCGCCGGTATTTGTATCAAAACCAGACCCAATGACTTTATATGTGGGAAAACAAGCTGTGTTCCAGTGCTCACTCACTGGATCCTCGCCCATGGAAGTTGTCTGGCACAAGGACAACATAGCCATCTCCTCCGAAGGAAACTATGTCATGAAATGTGAAAAGAACAAGTATTCGCTTTACATTAAAAGTCTTGATGTGACTGACCATGGAGTGTACCTGTGCAAGGCCTCCAACAGTGTTGGCACTGCTACCTTTACTACAGAGCTCAAGGTTATCAACAAGCCCAGCTTTGTTAAGACCATTGAGCCAGCGTCAGTTGCTGTCAATGACCCTCTGAGGCTGGAGTGCCAGGTGGACGAGGACACTGGTGTGACCGTCACCTGGACCAGAGATGGCAAAAAAGTCCACCAGAGCATGGATTGTAAAGTGTCCTTTGAGGACAAGGTGGCTGTTGTTGAGGTTCCCAAGTCCAAACTGAAGGACTCTGGGAAATATGTGTGCACAGCCACGAATGAGGCTGGGAGCTCATCCTGTGAGGCTGTGGTAACAGTTCAAGGTAAGATCTTAGAGACGATCTTTCCGTTAGCTCTGATGAAAACGTAAATCTCTGACATAAGGTATTGGATTATTGCTGACAACCGTTTTCAGCCAAATGCAAGCTGACGCTAACACTATGCACTGCTATCTTCTTGTCTTTTCTTTCGCATTTCTTTTTCACACTTTTCTGTCTTGGTTAATTTGTATATTGTCTGTTTCTCTCTTTGACAATGATCTTGGTGTTTTTGAACTAAACACTCCTTTCAGAGCCCCCTACCTTTGTTAAGAAAATGGAGCCTAAGATTACATGGAAACAAGGCATAGCTGCACGCTTACAGTGTTCGGTTAAAGGATCGCCTGAACTTCATATCCACTGGTTCTGGAATGAGAGAGAGCTTAGTGATGGAGAGAAATATAAAATCTCTTTCAAGAGTGGAGTTGCTTCTTTGGAAATAATGAACCTCGTGGTCACAGACAGTGGCAGTTACACCTGTGAGGTGTCAAATAACGCTGGCAGCGAGAGCTGCAGCACCCTTATCGCTGTTAAAGGTTTGTCAAATCTTGCATTTACTTAACACTTAGTGTTCAGTTCAGAGATCCTTTGGTATTAACTCAACTCTTTACCTACCCTTTGACTCCCAGAGCCACCATCCATTAGAAAAGAGCTGCAGACAGTAGAGGCGGTAAAGGGAACAGCAACTCAGCTGGAGTGTGAGATCATGGGAACAGCTCCTTTTGAAATTAGCTGGTTAAAGAATAAGAAAGCCATCTCCAGTGATCAGAAATATAAAATAATCTCTGAAGATTCCTTGTCAAGGCTGGAGATCAAGACGTTTGACAGTACAGATGTTGGAGATTATCAGTGTGTCATATCCAATGATGTGGGGAAAGTCACCACGAAGGCCTTGGCTAAACTTAAAGGTTCGTAAACCTGAGTTTAACAAAACTGTTATTGACTGAGGCTTAATCTCATTCTTCAAACTCAATATTTAACTCTTAAACTGTCTTTGTAGAGCCACCAACTTTCACAAAGAGGGTTGAGAGTGCGACAGCAGTGCTGGGAAATACGGTAAAACTGCAGGCGACCCTTAGGGGCTCAGCTCCCATCACTGTTAAATGGATGAAAGACTCTGAAATAATGAGAGATGACGATTCAAATATCAAGATGGTGTTTGAGAACAATGTTGCTAGCTTGACGATATCAACAGTGGCCATCAGCCACGGTGGCAAGTATTCGTGCCAAGCTGAGAACGAGGCTGGCCAACAAAAATGTGAAGCTACCTTGACCGTGCAAGGTCAGTTGACACCTTTGATGCAGAGATACTTGTATTTTAGTTCTAGGTTGTTGTGCCTCAACCCTTATATCTTAATGACTAATGGGTCTGTCTTATCCCAGAACCTGCCAGAATCGTAGAACCTGCAGAGTCCATTAGTGTGACTGCAGGTGATTCAGCCACATTGGAGTGCACAATTTCGGGAAGCCCAGAGCTTAAAGTGAAGTGGTTTAAAGACGGGAAGGAGATGATCAGTGGCCGGAAATACAAGATGACTCTGAAGGACAATGTTGCCACCATGAAGATTCTTACAGCAGAGAGAGGAGACACTTCAGAGTACAAGATGGAGGTGTCGAATAAAGTTGGGAAAGCCGAGTGCACGTGCTCAGTCACGGTCTTAGGTTAGCTCCTGGTTTCTGCTTCTTTAACATTTGATAACCCTTATGCTGTTTTACAATTTATAAAAGTATGACAATCTAATCCATAGTTGTTAATCTTGTTTCTAACTAAAAGGTTACGCAGTTTGACACGGCTCTTTTTACATGTTTTGGGATGTACAGTTAGCTAAAGTCTTATAATTGAAACGTTGCAATGGACTTTATTATAAGTAAAGACAGTGTGCGGAGTGGCTGTTGTTTTTAGGTAAACTGTTTTAATGCATGAGATGTTTTTTCTTCAACAACCAGATCGGATAATGCCCCCAACTTTCACCAAGTCCCTGAAAAGAGTTGATGGTAACATTGGTAATGACATCTCCATGGAGTGTAAACTGTCTGGGTCCCAACCCATGACCATAGCTTGGTTCAAAGACGACCAGGAGGTCACACCTGGATCCAAATTCCAGCCTGAATTCAAAGATAACTCTGCTACAATGAGAATTGTTCGGCTGGAGAAGGCTGACTCTGGAGTTTACAAATGCAGAGCCACCAATTCAGCCGGCTTTAAGGAAACCAGCGGCACACTCTATGTCAAAGGTTAAGAACGCCTGGCTTATGTTGTGCCTCTATTTGTTGTGTGCAATCCTTGAATGATTTCATGCTAACATGAAATGCAATCTTTGTTTTGTTTATGGCCTCCAGAGCCCCCAGCGTTCACAGTTAAACCAGACAACCAGGATGTTATACCAGGAACCACAGTTTCCTTCAGAACTGCCTTCACTGGAACAGCTCCTTTAGCTGTAAAGTGGTTCAGAGAGGAAAAAGAGATTGTAACTGGAGACTCATATTTCATAAAGAAAGATGCCTCTTCCAGCTCTTTGGAGCTTCACTCAGTAAAACCCAGTGACTCCTCAAAATACACATGCCAAGTATCCAATGATGCTGGGAAGGTGGACTGCACTGCAGTCCTCTTTGTGAAAGGTGCCCGTCTTCAGTATTTTGTGCAGCTGCATGGAAATGTCTTGATATCAAAATCATTTGATACTAACGTGATGCCTTCTGTCTGGTAATAAATGTTAACCTCTTCTCTTAGAACCTCCTGTGTTTGTGAGGAAGCTTGAGGCGACCAAGCTCATCACCAGCGGCGACTCTGCCAAGCTGGAGTGCAAAGTGACGGGCAGCCCCGTCATCAGTTTTACTTGGTTCAAGGATGCGATGGAGATCAGCTCCAGTCCTAAATACAAAATGACCGCAATTGACTTAGTGGCATCTCTGGAAATAGTCAACTGTACGGTAGAGGATAGTGGAGATTATGTCTGTGTGGCATCCAGCGAGGCTGGTAGTGACCGCTGCAGCAGCACAGTTACAGTCAAAGGTTGGTTTCAGGGATTTATTTTCACTCTCAGTAAAGTAAATGAAGACTTTTATTGTGATGTTGAAGACAGTTTGCTTTTCCTCTGTTCAAATGTGAGATCATTTATCCTGTTGAGATGCCACGCCCTCTGGTGGACAAGGACATAACTGAGAACCACTGGTGAGACTATGGCTAAAATAAGTTGTGGCCTCTTCATAGGGTAAACACTGAGGATGTCTCACCCATCATTAGAGTTGAAGAAGTCATTCAGAAAAAGCATCTTCAACTTCACAATAAAATTCTTTTCATTTGGACTTTTTATAGTTGTGTAATTGAGTGTGATGTGCTGACAAGATCGCTGTTTTCTTCTAGAGCCACCATTGTTTGTGCGTAGTTTGGAGCCCAAAGATGTGGTGAAAGGTTCTGAGATGATGCTGGAGGGCCAAGTCTCTGGCTCCGCCCCTTTCACTGTGTCATTTTATAAAAACACAAAGCCGATTAGGAATGACAAGAGACACAGGATCACGGTTAAAGATGACCTGATAGCCCTGCAGGTGCTGGCAGTAGAGGCAGCAGACGTTGGTTTGTACCAATGTACTGTTGAGAATGAAGTTGGTGGGGCTTCCTGTGATTGTCAAGTAACACTCAAAGGTTGGTTTAGATTCTGTGGACTTATTTTTAAATTAACTTTTCTGCTACCATTTTAAAAAACCTACATTATACATCTGCTTCATATCTGTATTTGGACAGCCTCGCAAAGCTTCAGTCTGACCTGGCAACACTCAGTGCGCATTTACTTAAGCCAGTAAAAACACAGAGCACCATCCATAGACTCTTGATTCAGATCAAAACAAATCTTTAATTAAAAAAAAAAAAAAAAAAAAAAAAAAAAGGCTTTAGGAAAAGGAACAAAGTCGAGGGATCCCTCTTTTGGGAAGCACAGACTTGAAGTAAATGTCGGTATAAATACAGGGTAGACAGCAGACGCCTGATTGAACAAATATGCTTAATCTCTGGGTGGTCATTAGTCAAAGTTTAGTAGATTTCTCCAAAACTTGAACAACATCATTTTTCCTTGATGATCTTGGCAGAAATACATCCGCTCAGTCGGGTTCTTTTCACAAACAGTATACTGTGCATTATTTAAAATGATCCCTTGGGTCAGGAGTTCGGAGACGCGGCCGTTGACCACTCACAAAAGCTCAAAATGTGTTGGGCTCAGCTCGACACAGGGCTCAGCTTTTTTTTTTTTTTTTTTTGAAGACTGAGCTTGCGGGTTGATGTCTGACTTTGCGAGGCTAATATACAGTAGAGACGCCAATAATATTCATATAAGTTTTTCCCTTGTAGAACCACCATCATTTGTGAGAAAGTTGGAGAACCTCAGTTCCTTGGTTGGCAGCGAAGTTACTCTGCAGTGCGTTGTGAAGGGCTCAGAGCCCATGACTGTGTCCTGGATGAAAGACAACCATGAGCTTAAAGAGGCTGAAAACATTCAGATTACATATGAGAACAACAAGGCTGTGGTGCACTTTACCAACTTACATAGCAAACATGGCGGCAAATACTCTTGCCAGGCGCACAATCAGGCCGGGAGCCAGACGTGCTCTGCTGTGTTGACAGTCAAAGGTTGGTTAAGATTCTTGAGAATTCTAATTTGAAACAGAATTCTTTCTGATGGTGCATTTAGGCAATTCTTATCAACTTGGAAGGTCGGACATTTATCCAAGTTTACTCGCAGGAAGTTACCATCCAGTGGCAAATTACCAAACCAATGGCAAGACTTTCCAAGTCTTGCCCCTTTTCACTCATTGCTCCAATAACAGTTGAACAAGCTTGGACTTGGCAGAATCATGGCTTACACTTTCTTGTTCTATTTGGGCCCCCAGGAGGTGCAATTTTTGTAGTGGCCAAACCGTGGAATTACATAGGTCAGGTGATGCCATGTGGCCCAAAAACACTTCTCCCACATATTTACATAACAAAAGAGACATCTGTAAAGCAGAGGACATGTTTTTTTTTTAGCGTCACAACCCCCTCAAAATGACTTGTTTCACCATCAGAATTTGATCCGATAACATTTTATAACATTTAGAAAGTCTGACTGAATCATTTTCTCCCCATTCAAGCTGACAGAGCACTAAACCAGAGGTAGCTTGCTCAGCAGGTCCAAGTCTGTTGTGTGCCTGCTTTATTGCTCGCACCACATGGAAGCAGTGCTGATCATCAGGGTAATTTTATATGTTGCAGTTGAACTGTTTTGGCATCTGCGCAATTCATCTATGTTGAAAAGAAAACCAAATTTTTAAGATGGTTAAAAGATGTGGCTGAGGGACTGTCAGTCTTCATGGACACATTACATTGTATATAGTCTCATCTTCAGTTAGGTGATGTTAGCAAACGCCAGCTAACTAGCTAGCTAATGTATAGCTACACTAAGAGGAGTTAGCCTAATGTCAGATCAACATCAGCCAGGTTTGCTTTCTCCTTATTTCTGTTATAACGTTAGAGAGACTTGGAAAAGGACAGATAGTTTGGTTGCTAACGTGTTTTTGTTTTTTTGTTTTTTTTTAAAATTATTGACAGCCAGAGAAGATCAAGACCAGCGTCCCTTTGTTTAGATTATCTCTGTTAGGCAGAGGTGGGACAAAGTCATTGTTTTACAAATTACAAGTATGTCTCAAGTCTAACACCTACTGAGCAAAATCGGCATCGCCATGTTTTGTTGTGTCAAGCTTGTCCAACTTAGAAAGAGTAATGAAGGGGACGTGACTTTTGAATCGGCCAATTGCGCCATTGAACAGAAAAAAACTCTCCATCTGACTTAATTTAATAAAGGCTACATGTATAGATTTGTCCAGACTGCTAACGAGAGCAAATGATGGACTTTATGTTCAGCCTTCATTGTTTACTTAACCAAATTTTCCATTGGTGATGGATTCACCATCGACCCGAAACCTTAGGAGTTGATAAGGACTAAATGCATCTCTAGTATCTTAAGTCTGTTATTGGCTTCAGTTCTTGGTCTGTCACTTTGTTGTGGTAAATCAGATTTGAGATTGTTTGCTGACTTTTTTGTTTGACGTCTCAGAACCAGCGAAGGTCACGGAGGAGGCAAAGTCTATCAGTGTGACTCAGGGTGATCCGGCTACACTAGAGGCCAGGTTCTCAGGTACAAAACCACTGAAGGCCAGATGGCTGAAGGCTGGCAAGGAGCTGACCTCAGGCCTGAGGCACAAAATACAGAGCACAGACACCAGCTCTGTGCTGAAGATTAATAAAACTGAGAAAAGTGACAGTGGTGACTACACCTTTGAGGTTTCAAATGATGTCGGACAGAGTTCTTGCGATGCTACGCTCACCATTCTCGGTCAGTGCCTAACGCTAGAGCTTAACATGAGTTGTGTTTAATAACAACTTACTTTGAACTTTGCTGCTCACCTCTTTTTTTCCGTCTATGTCAGATCAAATTATTCCACCATCTTTTACAAGAAAACTGAAGCAGACGGAAGGTATCAAAGGATCATTTGCTCATCTGGAGTGTCTTGTTTCTGGCTCCCTGCCGATAACCATACAATGGTACAAAGATGAGAAAGAGATCCAGACTGACGAAAAACACAAATGCACATTCTTTGAGAATGTTGCTTTCCTGGAAATCTCTAATCTTGACAGTAAAGACAGTGGCAGCTATACCTGCATTGCTAAAAACAAGGCAGGAACCGTCCAATGCTCTGGGATCTTATTTGTCAAAGGTTTGACCAAAAAATTTGAGTTTTGTGGTATTTAACAGTCGATTGATGTATCTAATTAAAGTATAGCTACACAACTAAAAAGATCTTTGTACAGCTTTAACAAGCATTGATTCGTTTTTCTCTTCCAGAACCACCGTGCATTCTTGAAAAGCCTGAATCCATGAATGTTTTGCCTGGCTCAAAGGTCCAGTTTAACGTACTGTTCTCTGGCACGCCGCCACTGACCACCAAATGGTTTAAAAACAAGAAAGAGATTTTATCCAGTGCTGACTGTAATGTGATCAAAGACAACACCTCAAGCTCACTGGAACTCTTCTTTGCCAAAACTTCAGATTCTGGAGAATATGTCTGTGAAATACAGAATGATGTCGGCGCCACATCATGCCAGGCAACACTCTTTGTCAAAGGTTATCATTCTTTATTTGAAACTGAGCCAGTAAATATGTCTCCATCCATCTGTTCTTTTGGACATTTAAACCTTTGTCATGTCAGCAAAACCCTAAATTGATACACTTTAGGTCATGGACCCTCATTTGATAAAATTTCACTTTAGTGACCTCTGTCTGACAAGATTTTGGTTGTTAAATATGTTTTAGACCATAATTCTATTGTTATCAACCACAGTTGAGGAGATAACCGTCGAAGAAGTGAAACCTATGATCAGGACAGTCAGTGGCTACGGTTACATGATAGCTTCTCATTCAGAATGGAATAAATCTGAATAAAATCATTCGGAATTAAAGTGTTTCCAGGTAGTTTACATGAGAAATATTCATTCCGAATGAGGGTTTACATGGGAGATCAGTTTAATCGCCTTTATTCGGGTCTGCGCAAGGTTTGGGGCAGGGAAGGTTTCTGATTGGATAGGGGGCGGGACGGATGTTATGTGTTTACGTTTACCCGAAGAAAACACTGTAGTCCTCGCTCCGGATAACAAGATGCTTGACGACGCCGTTCTTAGTGCCTTTTTCGGCCTTGTTTTGCTTATATTCTTGAAGCAGCAGTACGACAACAACCTTGTTCTGCTAATGCTTCATCTGTTGAGGAGGAGAAGAGAGGTAGAAGGTCGAAGAAGGAAGATAGAAGACCGTGCTTTGGCGAATGAAAACCGGTAAGTGCAACGAGTCCGACTGCTCTATCTCAGCCTGTTGATATGCGCGCTAAATATGCCATCATGCCAAAATGGCAAGGAAACGAGCATGCGCAGAAAGACCGGAATGAACTTAAAGAGGAATGAGCATTTACATGCACACAAAATTCTTTCATTCGGAATGACAAACAGAATAATCCACCCCCTTTAATGGGATTTAATTTGCAATCGGAATGACCATTTTTCAATCAGAATGACCGTTTATATGACCACTTTTAATCGGAATGGCCTTTCATTTCGAATGAAAGTGGAATTAAACTGTCCATGTAAACGTACTGACTGTTATGACTCTTACCCACCTTGGACTTTCTTCTATAGTGAATTAAATAGTGAAAATAAACTATTTCCTATTTTTCTGGGGACCCCTGGACAACACATTCTCACTTCGACCTTGTCACATATCGATGTTTGGTTATGGACTTTCCACGTTGAGATATGATGTGCAAGTACCCTGGATCCCTGGTTGTTGAGGTTCTGGGATGCCGTGTCAGCCTGTTACATGCAATTGTCTGTTTTTAAAGTTCACTTCTGTTTTCACAGGAATTTTACAGTTTCTTTCAAAATAAACACACTACGTTGGTAGAAAACTTTTCCTTCAACAACAAATGTATGTGGTTAGGTTTAGCCAACACAAAAACATTGTTGGGTTTAAGAATAAACAACAGGGTTTGGCTTCAATCTTACGGGAAACAGTGGCCTCCCTGGTGACAGTTGGTGGTTATTGGACCCATCCACCACCCCTCCCACTCTACTCGGACTTGCACCACCTTAATTTTCGTTGTTGTCCCGCCGTATTTCCCCCTGACGCCACCAGCCATGTATCATGCTGACGTGAAAGGACAGCTTTTGTTATCGTATCAGACACTGGAAGTCATTGACCAAGCACCAGATTTTGACTTCAGAATGAGATGAGGTTGTCCTGGAACTCCCTCAAGGTCCCCTGAGAGTGCCCAAACCTCTGGTTTAAAACCACCGTGACAGAGTATTGATTGGGATCTGCCCTTTAATGAAACAAGAAGAAGAAAAAGAGGTCATCCATACTGCACTGTATATATGACCCTTTGTAGCTCTGTTTTTTGAGAATCTCTCCATACTTACGACAGCTCCAACATGACAACAAGGAATTCCACAAAGGTTCCAAAATGCTTTGCTGAACTGTAAAAGTCAGTCAAAGAGAAACTCCTGTTATCCTCTTCAGGGTATTCACACAAAAACAACTGATAGAAACACTTTGCTTCAAATGTTAACATTTGGATGGAAACATATACATTGTCAGCTTTACAGAGATCAGAGTATTCCCCTGGTTGTCTGGCTCATCGTGACATCTAACTTTTTATTTTGTTTCTTAGAACCCCCTAAGTTCACACGAACACCAGCTCGTATGTCTGTGGTCCGTCCTGGTCAGAGTAAAGTGTTTGAGTGCCAGGTGACTGGCACACCTGAGATAGACATCTACTGGTTCAGGGAAGGTTCTGAGATCAGCCCTAGTGACCGATACAAGATGGTCTTTGTTAACTCTGTTGCCACTCTGGAAATCTGTGGGCCTGATACCAAAGACAGTGGGGTTTACTACTGCGAGGCTCGCAATGAGGCCGGCAGTGAGAGCTGCAACATGGAGCTCAAGGTCAAAGGTTAGTTGTGTTGAAAGACATGGTGTGTGCTGTGCAAGTGTTTTAAGGATACAGGAATCGGATGCAAGTTTCCCAAACATCATGGAGACCTTCTCAGATTATCTGCAGAACAGAACTGTATCTCACTGATTTCATTTCCAAGTTTAAAAAGATTTTTTTAAAATTGAAAATCACTATTTAAAAAAATGGGGGCATCCTTTATAAGGACTAACTGGCCCAGCAGATTGCTTAATGGACCTTAAAGGACCAGTGTGCAGGATGTAGTGGCATCTAGCCGTGAGCTTGCAGACTGCAACCAGCTGAATATCCCATCCCTCACCACGTGTGTAGTAGAACCTACGTTGGCCTGCAGGTAACATGAAAAGGATGAAAAGGATGGATGGATGGATGGATGGATGGATGGATGGATAGATATGGTTTGTCTGTTCTGGGCTACTGTAGAAACATGGCAGTGCAACATGGTGATTTCCATAGACAAGGACCTGCTCCCGATGTAGATTTAAATGTCTCATTCTAACAAAAACACAATGATTCTTATTTTCAGCTGATTATACACTAAAGAAAACAGACTGATTATATTATATTTCATGTCCGACAATACATCCCCCTAAATCCTACACACTGGACCTTTAAAAAGTTCCAATTCTGTGCCAAGCCAGCTAGAAACATTTCTATGGGAAACTTTGCTTCCAAAAGTACCGTAAAACTTCAGTTAAAAGCCTAGTCCCATTTACCTGCCTTGCAAGGCTACACATTTTGACAAGTAAAGGCCTGTCTCAATTAGAGGCCTGGTCTGGGTGCCAAGCAGTTCTTTTTTATAGAAGTTCTTTGGATGTATAAAACCGGGTTGTTGGCTACCTTAAATTATGTGTCCATTCCTCATTTACGCTGTAAGTTATTCATTATCCTTTAGTCTGCAAGGGTCCTCAGATCGAAAAAATCAAAAGGGTTTTTCATAAAAATGTATCCAAGTTGTGAGTATTGTTTCAACAGGATTTGTGTCAATATACCGGGTGTTGTAATCCTCAAGTTTTGTAACACTCTCTCTGATGTGCTGTCTGTTGGAGCTACATCAAATTAATGATTCATAATTGTTATATTATCTGAGGTCTCATTTTATACAAGTATTCATACTTAATATTCAAAGTGGTTTAAATAAACAATTTGATTGTTTTCCTGATCTTCACACATCTTTACACTTTTGTGTGAAAGATTTTAAAGGCCTGTCCCAAATATAAACCTGCTGGGTTCAGTGATTTAGGCAAATAATTGAAGTTTCACGGTACGTAAACTACTGATGGAGTCTATCTGTGGCGTAAAATGTTTTGACAAAAGGTAGGTGACATTTTGTTTCCTCTCACCTCAGAACCACCATCATTTATTAGAGAGCTGGCTCCAGCTGATGTTGTGAAGGGCTCCAGTGCCTGTTTTGAGTGTCAGGTCGCTGGGACTGGTCCTTTTGAGATTACGTGGCACAAAGATGCAAAGGAGATCAAACCCAGTGCTAAACATGGCTTCTCCCAGATGAATGAAATTGTGGGTCTAGAGGTGCACAAATGTGATGCTGTAGATGTCGGTGAATACCAGTGTACTGTTGCTAACGAGGTGGGAAGCTGTACTTGTAAGACTACGCTAAAGCTCAAAGGTTTGTCTCATCATAAATTACAAATCCACATTTTGATTGGCAGAGGTGATAACTGACTGTTTATTTTAACATGTCATTGGTTTTGTCTGATAGAACCACCAACATTTACCAAGAGGATTGAGAACACTGCCACTGTTCTGGGTAAAAAGGCAGAGTTTCAGTGTGTTGTGAAGGGTTCTCCTACTCTCTCTGTACAATGGCAAAAAGATGAGAACTGGATTTTGGAGGATCCAAAGATTGAGAGAACATTTGAGAGCAATGTGGCAACTCTCAGGATTCCTGCCTGTGAGGCAACGCACAGCGGGAAATACACCTGCCAGGTGGTAAACGAGGCAGGGCAGGATAAGTGCTTTGCCACCCTAACGGTGCAAGGTATACCTGTGCTTAACCAATCATGGTTTTCATATCTTTCTATGGTCCTAACTTTGTTAGAAACGTTATGAATGTTTGACTTTGCTTTGCATTGTAGAACCTCCTCAGATCACAGAGAAACCTGAAGTGATAAAGGTTACAGTCGGAGATCCAGTCAATCTGGACTGTAAGGTAACAGGTTCCCCTGAGCTTAAAGTGAAATGGATGAAAGGTGGCAGGGAGCTTCAGTCCATCAGGCAGTACAAGCTGACCTTTGAGAACAACATCAGCAGCCTAAAGATTCAGTCCGCTCAGAAAGAGGACGAAGGAGAGTATCTCTTCGAGGTGGCAAACCACATCAGTAGCTGCACCTGTAAAGTCAAAGTGATCGTACTAGGTTGGTTTGAAAAACATAAAACTGCTGTGGTACATAGTGACATGTTGAATAAAGTCTAACTGCTTTCTTATTCTTTTGGTAACAGAACAAGTAATTGCACCAAGCTTCATCAAACCCCTCGTAGACATGCAAGAGATTTTGGGCTCCTTTGTTCATATATGTTGCAAAATATCTGGTTCCCACCCCATCACTGTGGAATGGCAGAAGGATGGGGCCAAAATCTCTAGTGGTGTAAAACACAAACTCATTCAGCAGGACAATTCTGTGTCAGTTGAAATCGAACAGCTAGAGAGATCTGACGCAGGATCCTACTCTTGCAAACTGACCAATGCAGCAGGAAGTTGTCAGTGCAGCGGATCCCTCATGGTTAAAGGTTAGACTATGCATTCTATTGTGATTGGTCATGCAATCCTTAATCAAAGGTGAGTACCTCTTTAACATGGTCCGTCTTGTTCTCTTCAGAACCTCCCAGCTTTGTGACATTGCCTGAGTCCCAGGCGGCTCTACCCAACAGCACTGTACGCTTCAAAGGCACATTTAAGGGAACCCCTCCCTTCACGGTCAAATGGTTCAAGGAGGACACAGAGCTCATGACCGGGCCCACTTGTTTCACAGGGCTGGAGGGGCTGTCTTGCTTTTTAGAGCTCTATTCAGTGGGTGTCACCCAGAGTGGAGTTTACTCTTGCCAAGTCAGTAACGATGCTGGCTCTGTACGCTGTAGTGCAGACTTGAAAGTCAAAGGTTTGACTTGCATCTTTTCAATCAACTCTTGTGTGGCTGTGTTCATCTACATCTGCATTGCTGGCTGAAACTCGTGATTCTCTGTCACATTTTCCCAGCTTTTGAAGCCTTTCATTGTTACCATTTGAAGCTTTTTCACTGTTGCAACTTCTCATCTAGAACTGTTTGTTGCCTTTCTGATACACCTGCAATTTCCACAATCATCGCATCTCTGTTCCTAACCCATCATTGTCAGCTCATCTCATCTCCTCACCACCTGCCTGCTCTAACAACAACCGTAAGTTTCCGCACATACCTCAGTAGCTAATATGTCTCATTTCGGCTTTGCAGAACCACCCGAGTTTGTGCTGAAACTCCCTGCCACTAAGTTTGTGAAGCAGGGTGAGTCACTCCGCCTGGAGTGCAAAGTCAGTGGCACAGCCCCTCTGAAAGTGACCTGGTACAAACATGACACCAAGGTCACAGATGGGGGCAACTACAGGACATCATTTGTTGACTCAGTGGCAGTCCTGGAACTGCTCTCCACCAGCTTTGATGATGATGGAGTTTACACCTGCGAAGCTCAGAATGATGCTGGCAGTGTCAGCTGCAGCACCACACTTACCGTGAAAGGTCAGCCTCTCACTGACTTCCTCTTCATCATTCATTATTCATGGTCTGACTTATGCACTGGCTGTTCAGTGTGTTGGAGTCGTAGTCAAAGTTTTGTTGTATTGCTTAAAGCTGAAATGCGTAACATCTTTAGAAGTCCTTTAAATCGGGATGGTATGATATAGTGCGCTGGCCGGAAATCGGGTCCATCAGCTTGTTGGATTGCCCATGTTTGAACATTTTCAGTCAAATAAACAGCTCAATATAAAATCCTCCAAAATACTTTAGCTGTAGTCCCAACAACATTTCACATTTAATCCAAAGTCTTTGTTGTAGCATTTCGGCTATCTTAGCTAAAGTTTCATCATCTTTCCACAACAACTTTATGTTCGGTTCACTTCCACAACTCCATCTGGACTGTAGCTTTAACATCCATCTTTACCCAAAAAATCCACCATGTTAGCTGTAGTACCACCAAACAATCACAAGTCTGCTAACAGGAAGGTAGTTCTAACCAATTCCACATCAATTCTGCTATCTTAGCTGTAGTTTCAAGAAATTTTTACAACTCGGCAGCCTTGACTGTACCTTTCAAGAGCGTGGCGGCAGCTTGCATCTGAGGTTGCTAAGCAACCTCAACAAGCACCGTATGATAGTCTATTTACCTGAAATCCTGAGTGCAGAGCTGATCTTCTTCCAGGCACTGTTTATTAAGTGTGTAGGGCTATTGTCTGTGGGAGAGATGAAGAGCTGTGGCAGTCCTGCACCGAATTGATCAACCTTTCTGTATTTGTCACAGACTGATATTTATGGAAGAAGGGAAAAATATCTGTGACTGGTTATTCCTCGTCACATGGCATGCGGTGCATGCTGCTGCATTCCAAAGGCTGAACTCCGTGAAAACGATGAATTTGAGGGCGCAAATAACGCGATGTGTACGACTCCTTAGTTGTTTTAGTTGTTACATGATCCTTCTACAACAACTCCACCATCTCAGCCTAACTGGACCTCCAACAACTTCCCAAAACAACGTCGCTAGGTTAGCTGTAGTTCCATCAAACATTCCCAAGTCCGCTATCTGGACTATAGATGGATGAATTCTCTGCTATCGGAGTTGTACTTCATTAAATATTTACAACTCAGCAGCCTTGACTGTAGTTCCAACCACCTCCCCTCAGCAACACGCCATCTTAGCTGTAGTTCCAGCAAACTTCCTTAACAACGCCACCATCTTAGCCTTGGGCCTTTTGCCACTTCCAAGCGTGACAGGACATGACATGTTACGGATTTCAGCTTCAAGATTTCGCCATGGATTCTTTTCCAGTGTATGCCTCTTTAACAGTTTCCTGATCTTTTTGTAGACCCACCATCTTTTGTCAAAGTACCTCAGCCCATTGAAGGGCTTAAGGGTAAGGACGTGAGTCTGTACTGTGAGATGAGTGGTACAGCTCCGTTCCAGATCACCTGGTTCAAAGACAGGAAACCTCTGATGGAAAGCAGGAAGTATAAGATGGTGAGTGAGGGCAGCTCGGCTACGCTGCATGTCATTGGGATAGAGCCCACGGATGCCGGTGAATACGAGTGCAAAGTGTCAAACAGTGTAGGAAGTGACACCTGCCAGACGTCAGTTAAACTCAGAGGTCAGTAGAAACTGCGATGGTCTCAAATGGAAATCATAAGCATTCCATTTTCAGGTTATTTTGTCACCTTGCTGACTTTGCCTTCTGCGCTGTTTTTCTCCTCTTCTCAGAGCCACCGTCGTTTGTGAAGAAACTGTCAAACATGACAGTGAATATGGGAGAGGAGGTGACCCTTGTGGCCACTGTTAAAGGCTCTGAACCCATTACTGTGTCCTGGGTTCAGGACAAGGATCACATTCTCAGGGACGGTGACAACAGGAAAATCACCTTTGAGAACAACCAGGTCGCTCTTAAAGTGTTTAAGGCTGATGCAACCACGGCAGGCAAATACACCTGCCAACTCAGAAACGATGCTGGGAATGTGGAGTGTTTCGCTAACTTGACTGTTCTAGGTTCGTAATCATATAATTCTCTCTTTCTCTGTTCCCTGTCAGTTTTTTTCAACCTTCTCTCCTACAGGTTTGATTAAGAACATATTTTGCTTCCTCTCTGTTGATTTCCAGAACCCGCTATGATCGTGGACAAGCCTGACACTCTGAGCGTGACGGCGGGCGATATTGCCGCCCTTGAGGTCAAAGTGCGTGGAACCCCAGAGCTCACACCAAAATGGTTCAAGGATGGTGTCGAGCTGGCCTCTGGGAGGAAATACAAAATCTCATTTTCTCAGATGATTTCCAGCCTAAATGTTCTCTCTGCTGAGAAAATGGACTCTGGAGAATATACGTTTGAGGTTATGAACCAGGTCGGGAAGGACCTGAGTAAAATTAATCTCACTGTCTTAGGTTAGTCTCCTCCTCATACTTGGACTTCGATTACTTGGGATTTAGTTGCAATACCAAAATTACTGTAGATCTGATGATTTTATTTATTACTTGCTATAAATAATCACAGTCTCCTACCTCTGGAGATAAATGTATGGAAATATTTGCCACAGCTGGGGGGCAAAGGGACACTGCCCCTCCCTTAACCTCCCTTAGATCTGCCATTGTGTACAAACCTTTTTAAAGTTTAACAGAAGCAAAGCTCTCAAATGTTAAAACATCCTTAAACACAAACAGCCATACAACAAGCGTAAACACCACCCAGTCTAAAAGTCAATAAACTCATTAAAAATTATTTATTATAGTATTGTATCCGTTACTCACTGGGTGTTACTTAAATCCTCTTTTTTGCCTCCATTGTGAACAGAGAAATCAAAAAAGATGAACATTCATCATGAAACAGAGACCATGTATGACAACAGCAAAACTTTATTACTATATTACTGGAACTATAAACTCTGTTTACAGAGCAGTGGTGTAAGGTACTTGGGCTCGGCTACACGCTATTATGACAGGCCCTGGTGCTATTGTGCACTATCATCTCGTCACATGATCAGAGACTTGACATTGAATAACATCAACATATGTAAGACCCAGCAATAATATAATAATATAATAATATCTCTACGTGACAAAAAATACCAAAGAAAATAAGAAATTATTAATTCAGTTTAACAATGTTAATTATTTGGAATAATCATATAATTTTGTCATAGATGCTACCGATTATTTACAAAAAAATAAAAAAAAAAACATGACACAGATGGGTTTACCTTTTTCAAGGGCATATATAGCAAATCGCACTGTTTTAATTTAATAAGAGAGCTTTGAACACAGGCACATTTTCAAGTCAGCAGTCACTCATGAGGGGCTGCTCTCTCCATGGGCCCCACCACCTCACTGGCCCAATGCAACCGCACTGCCTACACCGTCTATATTTATGCCACTGTTACAGACACACACAACTCAAGCATTATAATTCAAGTCTCATTTATCCAGTCATATAATTAATACTTTATAAACACATTTATTTTCACTTAAACACTGCAGTATAATGCTACATTCATGTGCTCCTTGGATGGTCCCATTTCCTGAGTTGGGAAATACTTCTATAAATGTGGAGATGACATGGGTGCAACAGAGAAGATGTATTTTATTGCTTAGAGCAGTTAAACATCATGTTAACAGTTTAAAGCATTTTATTACAAAGTGATTTTTGTCCCAGACCGGTAGCTGCAACAGTTCATTCACTAAAACCACTAAAATATTGCTTTACTGACAAATGCTATTAAATAACTTTTCCACCTAATATGGGTCACTCTATAGAGACAGCAACAATGGTTATAATCTAATAGCAAATCACATGAGAAAAAAGTTGACATGCGATATTTTACCATCAACCAGACATTTTCCGTGGTCCACTATGTTTGTTCATATATGACCTCAGCTCGGCAACTCAAAGTTTTCGCCTACTTTCAAATGGTTGTTCGGACTTGAGGGAGTATTCACGTGAATTTTCCCAGTCAGGAACTAATTTGTCTGACTATTCTGACACTACATGAATGCAGGATAAAACACGAGTAGCACACCCTCAGCGTGCCTGAGCACATGTGTACGTAAAAAACAGAGTTCAAACACACGCTTGTTTAATATTTTACAATCATTTCTGTTTTTTCACAGTTTCAGGCTACAAAACATGGTGTAATTTTGCAATTTAAATGCCAAAATGACGTCACCATTATTTGGAAAGCAATTGCCAAAATTCAGAAGACAAAACACCAAAATTTGGAGGGCAATTTCCAACCAAACATTTTCTCTGGTCCACCATGTTTCTTCATATATGACCTCAACTCAGTAACTTGTGTTCCAAAATTTAGTCCACTTTCAAATGGTTGTTCTGACTTGAGTGTCCATGTGAATTTTCCCAGATGGGAACTCGTTTTTCTGATAATTCCGACTGGATAAATGAGACTTGGATTATGCTGTCCGAGTTGTTTGAGAATTTGTAAACAGATGTTTTGATATAGCTTTACTGTTATAATAGTAATAATAATAGTAATAAACTCCATTTATATGGCACTTTTCATACGAGAAATGCAACACAGGGTGCTTTACAATAAGGGCAGTATAGCCACTGAGTGCTTCACATAGAAATAGACATAATGGATATAAGACTGTAAATCATAAAATCAAAAGAGTTTCAGCAGCATGAAGTTTAAAAAGAAAAGTGTGTTGTTAAACGTGGACCCTGTTTACTTCAGTCCATCAAGAGTGTTTACCTCTTTTGGATTCTTTGTTCACTGAGAGAAAAACAAAGTTTTCTTTATGAATATAATGCAACATGAGGTGAGTAAGTGATCTAAAAATTGGCATTTTGGTTGTGAAGTATTCCTTTAGTCTCACCAGACATTCAGGTCAGCTTTAAGCACTTGACAGTTTTCAATAGTTTGTACCAAAAAGCACAGAGGTATAATGTAAGGTATAATGACAGCACATTTACACTTGTGTTTGTTTGTTGCGATGCAGCATTAACCCCTCGTTTCCTTCCCAACAGATAAGATCATCCCTCCAAGCTTCTCAAGGAAGTTGAGGGATTGTCAAACAGTGGTAGGAACAGCCGGAGAGTTGGAGTGCAAAGTGTCGGGCTCCCCACCTTTTACCATCTTCTGGTACCATGATGGGGAGGAGATTCAGAGCGGACCAAACTATGAGATTTCATTCAGTAGCAACAGCTGCTCACTCAGAGTGGCCACACTGAAGCTGTCCGACTCTGGAGTTTATAAATGTAAAGCTGTCAACAAGGCCGGATCCAGTGAGACCACGGCCTCGCTGGTGGTTAAAGGTCAGAAACTACTGCTGGGTAGTTTAATCCACAGCAACACATCAGATTCTGTAAGATCATATGTTTCTCCTGTGAGAACCATGTGTCTCTAAAAAGTCAGAAAAACAGCCTGTTATCAGCTTTGTGACGACGACTTTTACAGCTGATCCAAGAGGGTTTAAAGAGTTGATATATCAACAGATAACAGGTCTGACAGTTATTCACAAATGTCCTGCATAAAGACATCTAGAAATCCATGCTTTTTACTGGACAGGAGGGAACTAAAGCTGTTGGACAAATGAAGTGCAGTAAAAAGTCCAATATGTAACTCTTAGATGTAGAATGAAATGAAAATACTTTAGTAAAATACAAGTACCTCAAATGTTAGTACAGTACTTGTACTACATGATGCGTCTAAGGCTTGTTGGAATTTGTGAAAAATCAACAATAATTTCTGTCTTTGCAGTGTCAGGCTATGAAAAATGGTGTAATTTTTACAATTTAATGTCAAAATTACATTGCCAAAATTTGGAAGGCATGTTTCCCTTTAGAAAATGCCAAAAATGAAATTGGTAGAATTTTGAAAATACACAAATTTGGAAGTTAAAGGCAAAGTTAGGAAGACATGTTTTCTTTAAAAATCAAAAATTACATCACCTAATTAGGAAAATACCCAAATGTGGGAGGCGAATTTGTAAAATTTTGAAGGCTTGTTTTGTTTAAAAATGCCAAAATTTGGAAAATTGCCAAAATTTGGAAGGCAAAATGCCAAAATATTATTTTTAGAATGCCAAAATTACATGGCTAAAATTTGGAAAATTGCTGAAATTTGGGAAGCAGTTTCCCTTCCCAAATTTTTAAAAGTATCAAAATTACATTGTCAATATTTGGGAAAAAAATTGGAACATAAAAGCTTCAAAATGTACAGTGGGGTGTTTACTTATGAATTTTATGTCGTAGAACAATATTGTGAAATCTTGTGTTAACTACAGACACATTTAAAAAAAAAACACTGACTTCAAGACAAGGGAACAGGAAGTGCTAACATGCTAACTCATTTCGGGGTTTTGGGACTCATTCCTGCACCACTCTGTCGTTTAACACTCAGATTCCACCATGTTTGATCTGTTACTGTCGCTTTTATCCAGAACCTCCATCGTTCGTGGTGCCGCCACAGCCGGTGGAAGCCAAGCCCGGCTCTAATGTGACGTTCTCAGCCATGGTGAAAGGCAGCGCGCCACTTAAACTGAAGTGGTTCAGAGGAACAAAGGAGATTATGCCTGGACAGGGCTGTGATTTCTCCCTGAAGGATAACCAAGTTATTCTGGAGCTCTTCAAAGTGGACAAATCTCACGCTGGAGAGTACACCTGTCAGATCATTAATGATGCAGGAAAGGAGAGCTGTCCAGTTAATCTCACCATCAAAGGTCAGTCTGACACTGACGTCATATTTCTCCTCTATAATCCCAAAATCTGTAAGTGAAGTGTGACTGTTTTTGCACCATTACGTGGATCCAGACTTTTGGTAGCTCAGTTAAGGGAGCATGCAGTGGTACTGAACAACATACCAGTCACTTCACACAGCACTTGATTCCTGCTACAGGTGTAAAAGTTCAGTATCTACAGCAAAATAAACTGCAAGTAGCAAAAAGTAGTTAGTATGAGGCAGGATGTTTTCTGGTGTTGTTATTTTATTACATATTACATTACTGTATTAAAGTTTGTGATGCAGAGAAGCTCATTAAAACTCTTTTTATACTGCTGGGTAGTTTGAACTGTAACACTGGGCCCAACTACTACTAGGTACTAACACAATAAGAACAAATGGATATGAAAATTTGTTGGTACATTGTTCCTGCACGAGGCCCAGTGACTCGGCTGGTTCCACCTCTAGTTACAGTCAAAAAATGTTCCTTTCAACATTGACGTTAATCAGTATTTTTCTAACACTCTAATTCTCTCTGTTTGTCGTCTCATAACATCCTCTTTCTGAATTAAACTCTGTGTTTGGTTGTGTCACTCAGAGCCGGCAGCCTTCTCTAAGAAGCTGAAGGACGTGTCAGTGGAGAAAGGCAAACCGTTAACGTTGGAGTGTAAGTACACCGGAACTCCTAAAATCACAGTGAACTGGTACAAAGATGGCCAGCAGATCTTCGCTTCCTACAAATACAACATCACCACGACTGAGAACTCCTGCATCCTTGAGTGTCTGAGCACTGACGACAAGGAGGCCGCCGGAAGATACTCCTGCGAAGTGTCCAATGACGCCGGGAAGGACATGTGTGACGCAGCCGTGTCCATCCTCGGTCAGTTTAACTTGTCATAATCTGTCTGCTGTTGTTGTTTCAGAGATTTTACTGTTTCTGTGTGTCTCTGTGGAAACTTCAAGCACTGATTCTGTGATGATCCACCAAGACACGTCCTTTTGACAAACTAAAGACAGAACGGTCACGCCGGAATTCCACTGGGTGCGTGTCTGTTGCGGAACGGCTGCGCTGGTTATCCGCTGCGTGCTTCGCCGTTCGTCAACACCCACCGGCTGCATTTGCTGTGCAGCTCCACCGGACATCGGAAGACACGAGGACCCACGATTTCTCGTGAATTCACGCATAATCACGCGATATAACAAGATGTAGTTTCTGTAAACAGAACCACAAAACCAGAGGAGTAGTGATTAATAACGGGGTGAAATGATGTCTGAAAACCTCTGAACTGTTGACTTCAGGCCTGCCTCCGCCCATTATGATGTTTTCAAGGTGTAGTGCAGGGAAATATGATCCGCTGTGAAGACTTTGTATTTTATTTTGAAAATTAACCGGATGTTTTATTTTGTTTCTGTGCACGACTTCCTGCCCCGCACGATCTGCTCCTAGCTGAATTGCTGCGCTGTGCTTTGGCGTCCGGCAAACATAGAAGTCCTGCGTATCTGTTGTGGAGGGCTCCAGAGTGCCGCAGCTGTGACGGAGCCTGAACGCAGCACAGCCGGTGGAAACACACACATTGACTAGAATTGAAACGTATCGGCTCTGCCGCCGTTCCGGAGCGCAGACGCAACCAGCACGCATCTGGTGGAATTTGGGGGTCACAGATTGTCCTCAGTTAGTCTCTGCAGTACCTGTAAAGTCCAGCAGGTGTCAGCTTTCACTCACATGTTCTCTGCCGTTTGTTCCCGCAGAGCCACCGTACTTCGTGGAGTCCCTGGAGCCCATGGAGGTAACCTCAGGTGACAGTGTGTGTCTGAAGTGTCAAGTGGCCGGCACACCTGAGATCAAGGTGTCATGGTTCAAGGCCGATGGAAAGGTGCGGTCCAGCCCCACCTGCAAGCTAGAGTACTCCAAGGGCGTGGCCTGTCTGAAGCTCAGCAAAGCCACCAAGGCTGACATCGGAGAGTATACCTGCAAGGCAGAGAACAAGATAGGCTCCGCCTCCTCCACCTGCAAACTCAACGTGCTCGGTAAACACCTGATTCTAATGTCCACTCTAAAGTTGTGTCATTTAACAGGTTTGACTTAAAAATAAACACGACTAAAGTGAGAATCATATTTCTGAAAATAACATGAAATAACACAAACTATTTCTAAAGCAGGTTTTTTTTATTCTTTCGTGAATATATTAATTTATAATATAAAATCACAAAGTGATAAAAAGACAGAAACGGATATGATTTAGTAAAAATGGAGGTAAAAAAATAATTAAAACAAAACAGGTGTATCACCAGGTGAGTCTGGAGCCACAAAAAGTTTGAATAAAATTTGGTTAAATTATGTCAATGTACTTTCCTGTAAATAACCTTTCCTCCATCTTTTTCGTCTCCAGAGGCAAAAACGCCACCATCCTTCCCGAAGAAGATCACCAGCCTGCAGCAGACAAAGGGTCAGCCAGTCCGCTTCGAGTGCCGCGTCGCCGGCTCATCACCCATCGAGGTGTCTTGGCTGAAAGATGGCGAGCCTCTGAGACACGGAGGCGAGTTCTCCATGCTGTACGATGACAACACGGCTGTGTTGGAGATCAGCCGCGGCGAGATGAGGCACTCCGGAGAGTACACCTGTGTGGCCACCAACAGCGTGGGCACCGCCTCCTGCAGAGCCAAGCTCACGCTGCAAGGTCTGTGCTGCGTCTACGTACTGCACGGGGTTAATGGAGGTTAACACATCAGTCTGATGTTTCACCTATGACCTCCTTTTTAAATCCTCAAATCAACTTCAGCTCACTTTCTGACTGGAGTTTGTCTCCTGTACAGCATGAAAATCAGGCAAAGTGTCGTACTCGTCACGTAGATGACATGTTTGTTTAAGAAAATATTTTCAGCTTAAAGGAATCACACGTGTCTCTGTTTCTCTCTGTCTGTCTGATATTAATATTTTCGTTCTTCCACCATCTCTCCAGAACCCAGATACCCGCCAGTCTTTGACAGGAAGTTGGCACCACAGGAGGTGACGGTGGGCGACAGCATTGAGCTTGAGTGCCACATGACTGGCTCCACCCCCATTAAGGTCACATGGTCCAAAGACCATAAAGATATCCGCTCCGGGGGGAACTATAAGATCAGCTGTGTGGAGAACACGCCCCACCTGACCATCCTGAAGGCAGATAAAGGTGACACAGGGAGGTACTTCTGTCACGCCTCCAACGACATGGGCAAGGACTCCTGCTCCTCTGACATCACTGTCAAAGGTATTTATCAACCACCACCTCCACCCTCTCTTCATTTACACAGAACACACTTCCTGTCCTCACCATCACTTCCTCCTTCCTCCTCTCTCAGAGCGTAAAAACCCTCCGGTGTTCACCAAGAAGCCATCAGAGAACATTGAGGACATGGAGGGCAAACTGGTGAAGATCGAGGGCCGAGTGTCCGGCTCGCAGCCCATGTCCATCAGCTGGTTCAAAGACAACACGGAGATCTACAGCTCCGACAAATATGACATTAGCTTCAAGAGCAACGTGGCCGTGCTGTGCATCAAGAGCAGCCAGGTGACGGACAGCGGCAGGTATTCCTGTCAGGCCTCCAACGAGGCTGGAAGAATTTCCTGTGACGTTGTCGTGGGAATCTCAGGTGGGTTCACACTCAGTGCAGCTGGAAGCTGATATACAGCTGTTACCTCTCTCCTCGCTCCAAACCATAGTTGGGAACACGCTGGCTTATTAACCTTTAATTTTAGCTTGGGTTGTTATTAGGTGGGAACTAGCTTCTAGTGGTCCAGACCACTCTGCAGAAGGAAGGATGGCGAGGCGTTCAGGTGCCGTTCACCAACATGGCTTTAATATAGTCTTCAACACAAAACAATAAACCCTAACCCCTAACCCTTCTCAGACACTTAATTCTGCTGACTGTCATCACTCTGTCTGTCTTCACCATGACACGCCCAAAGAGCTTCCTTCCACATATACTATAAAGCACAAGTCACACCCTCACAGGTTGCCCACAAGGCCCTCGCCCTTAAAGGGGAAAAAGGGTGATCTGGTAACACAGTGAATATATACTGTAGTGCTGAAACAGTGACTTGATTTGAGTTAATTATCTCCAGTCTCTTGGACTGTCTGTGTTTTCGTATCTCAGTAAACTGAATATCTTTAGATCAGTGGTTCCCAGCCTGCAGGTCCCGACACCCAGTAGGGGTCACCAAATCTCCACAGGGGGTCACGTGGCCTTCTTGATTTTAAGGGGTGTATGTAAACTCTTTAAGTATATACAGTCGGGTTAAATCTCAGGATTTCATTCATTAAACTAAAGCTAAACAGCTTCACCCTAAAGTTTGAATGTCTCAGGAGTAGGGAGAAAAAAAAACACTCAATCTGACAAAATCAGAAGTCTATTAGGTATGTATTGTCGTGAAAAATATAAATGAATAAATAAGTAAATACATAATAAAGACAGGGAATTGTATAAAGAGCTCCAAAAGATGTCAGGAAAACTTAAGATTACCATGACTTGGGACGACTGAGAATCTCCACCGAAATTGTTGAAAAAGTTTTAAATATTAAATCCCAGAAATGAAATAGTTTTGGACATTAGCAGAACAACTGTAAGCTAACTTTGTTCATCAAATGGATCACAGTTGTTCCAACATAAGCAACTTTTTCTCATCTTCATGCACCGTGTTGTTAGGTATGTTTGTTTGCCTCACCTCGCTGGCGACAAAATCAAAGGGTCCCCCAGCTGTTCAGTGTGTTTTTCACTCTGGGACGGAGCACAATATGTGCTTTTGGTTTAGAAGTTCATGCCTGGGGGCTCAGTGACAGTCACCGTGTAATATGACATATTCTGGTTTCAGTATTTGGAGTACAAAAACGAAAGCTCAGAAGAGTATACAACTGAAAATATGTTTCAGGGTGAAATGACGGAGCAAGTCGCAAAAGTTTTTAAAAACATAAATACAAGATATGGACTCCATAATAATGAGATAGTGTTCTAATATCTTCATTTCTATAAGAAAACATAAACATGGTAGAACTGGTTTATTTTGTTGTATTTGCTGTTTCACAGTTCTGTTAGATCAGAGTGGATCAGGTGTTGTAGATGTTTAGATATTTGTTAGAGCGCTGACTCCAGATCAGCCCGCTGAAATAAAACCACCGTGTCTCTCCTGCAGAAGCCAAGAAGCCTCCGGTGTTCGACGTCCCTCTGAAGCCACTGACTGTGGACGAGGGCGAGAGGTTGAGTCTCAGGTGTCACGTCTGCGGATCTCCACCTCTGAAGATCCAGTGGATGAAGGACAGGAAGGACCTGATGTCCGCTGGCAGCACCAGGATCAGCTTCTCCGACGGCACGGCCTGTCTGGAGATCAGCCAGGCCTCCCGACACGACGCCGGAGATTATCTCTGCAAGGCCACCAACGATGCTGGCACCGAGTTCTGCAAGGCTAGAGTCACCATCAAAGGTACGAATAAAGAACATGTCATGATTGGTTGTGTCTCTGTCTGTTAAGATTAGAGCACCTGATCCCCCAACAATTCACCTGCACAATGACCATTTGTTAATCCATTACTCGTCCCGTGTTTCTTTTTTTCTTTTATGCCTCCATGATAAACAAAGAATCCCAAACCTGAGAAAATTCTTGATGAATTGATGTGCATGGTTTCACATTTAAGTTCAGTAAAACTACATCAAACCATCTGTTAACAAACTCTCACACAGCTGCTGCAGAATAATCAGAGTCTCATTTAAGGGTTCGTTCAGATCCATCGAGGCAGCGACAGTTGTAATGTTCCATCTTGTTGTTGTTGTTGTTTACAGAGAAACCAGGAGCAGCTCCGCCTCCTGCTGAAGCTCCAGCAGCCGCTCCAATCAAGAAACTGGAGAACCTGTTCTTCATCCAGGAACCCAAAACTGCGCACGTCACTGAGAGTGAGACCCACAGCGCACAACCTATACACACAACTACACACACCACTTGTTTCCTGTTGATGTTTTGTCTCATTGGTGTTTTGTTTATTCTGTATTTTTGTCATTAAAATAAAATATTTTTTTCTTGATGAAGATTTTCCACCAGTTTCAGTAAACTTGTCATAAAGACCAGGCTCTTGTAGTTCTCCTCCTAACTCTCCTCCCGTCACTCCTCAGAGGGCACCGCCACCTTCATCGCCAAAGTGGGCGGTGACCCGATCCCCAGTGTGAAGTGGATGAAGGGGAAGTGGAGGCAGATCACTCACGGTGGCCGGATCTCCATCGAGCAGAAGGGCCAGGAGTCTAAGCTGGAGATCAGAGAGGTGACCAAGTCGGACTCGGGTCAGTACAGGTGTGTCGCTTCCAACAAACATGGAGAGATCGAGTGCAGTGCTGACATGCACGTAGATGAGAAGAAGGAGGTGGCACAGCTGGAGGGAGACCTGCGAGCCAAACTGAAGAAGTGAGTTCAGCTGAGTCCGTCTGGGACAGAATTTCAAAATAAATATTGTACCTTTTAATAACAATCTTATTTTCATTTAAAAAAGCAACACAAGGTCTTACAACATGTTAAAGTTGAATGTCCAGGATCGCAAAGGGTCAGGAAATTTCTGGACATTTTCTAAGGGAAATTAAGATCAGAAATTTGGTATTTTTTAATTTTTTGCTTTCTTTCTTTATTTTTTGGCACAGAGTCAATTCAGAAATGGTACCATTTCATAGCGAACTTATATGTGAGGGAATATACACACAAAAAAGTGACACTAGGTCTTACAGCTTGTTTTGGTTCAAAGTTTAGGATTGCAAATTGTCAGGAAATTTCCAGGGAAATTTTCGTAGGTTACCCGAGGGACATTAAGATCAGAAATTTGGAAACTTGTTTTGGAGGAAAAAAACTCATAAAACCTGACACGGAGGAAGTAGGAGGCCTGTTGACAGGATGCTTCCCATTGTTACACTGGTCAGAATAAAGTACCTGGCTCCACAGTGTGAGAACATACAGCCTCGGGCAGAACTGGAGGTTTCAATTTGTCATTTTTAACAGATATGCATAAGACCTCATGAAAATGAATAAATAAAATACGTAAACATACAAAAATATTTTCTGCAGACAAGTCTTTTATTTCGGAGGGGAGTCATCAGAAAAGGTGTTCTTTACTGTTGTTAAAAGAAAGTTCAATTTTGGTTTCTGTCAGAAGAGTTCACAATGACGTCTGCTTATGATGGTAAAAGGTTTGTTTCTATCCACAGAACATGATAAATACAACCTGAGTTATCAATCCTGTTAACATTGTTTTCCATTTAATTTTCATTTAAAGTTTCCTAATCCATCTGCGTCTTTGTATTTTGTTTGAATTTCTGGTCATTTTTAAGCTCTACACTGTCCCTGACCCTCCTGTGTCTCTGTCTTGTTCTCAGGACACCATCAAAGCAGAAGAGTCCACAGGAGGAGAAGGACATCGACATTGTCGAGCTGTTGAGGAACGTGGACCCCAAAGAGTACGAGAAATACGCCCGAATGTACGGCATCACCGACTACCGGGGCCTGCTGCAGGCCATCGAGCAGCTGAAGAAGGAGAAGGCTGAAGAAAGTGGAAGACCGGTAACCGTCTGCACTCTCAGGAGACCTGATGTGTTTGTGTCTGCAGACGTCCTGATCAGTAATCTGTTGTTGTTGTGGTTGTTGACAGGAAGTGGAACGTGCAGACAGAGAGTCTGATGAGGACATGGCCCGACTGGTGGCCGACCTGCAGAAGAGAATGGAGCGCACAGAGGTCATTACACGTTCATAGAGATTTAATGTTACAAACACCTTAAACCACTAGCAGAATTCACCTTTCTATCAGACTGATGATCTTTGATGAGTTCGTAGATAACAGACACTTGATCCATGAAAGTTCTGAGTTAGACATTTAGTATTTGGACGCGTGGGACAACTGTTACTTCATAAAATATGATAAAATATATGGAAAGGAAAAGGTAGTCCCGTCATGTGCCCAAACACTAGATATAGCATGAGAAGAAAAAGACACTTTTTGGCCAAACTGCTCGACCAATTATAAAAATTTCAAATAGGTGAGTTCAGAGGACACTTTCAGCAAAGTTCAAAATATAAGGTGGGTTAGAAAAGTTTCTGTTGAGTCGATATTAAGCCAAACTACCAGAGACGATCGACCTATCCTGACCTCAGAGAGTTATTGATCGTCTTGTTGCTCCTGCAGCCCGTCACCGTGCTGAGGGACATCTCCGATCAGTCCGTCTTCATTAACAAGGAGGCGGTGTTTGAGTGCGAGATCAAGATCAACTACCCAGAGATCACCCTGTCCTGGTACAAGGGCACCCAGAAACTGGACACTAGTGACAAGTATGACATCAGCATCAGCGGCGACCGCCACCTGCTCAAGATCAAGAGGTGCCAGTCGACCGACCAAGGCAACTACCGGGTGGTCTGTGGGCCTCACATCTCCAGCGCCAAGCTCACCGTCAAGGGTCAGTACTTACACTGTGATATGATATTCATATATATATTATTCATATAAAGCTGGATTACATCGGACGTCTCCGATGAGACTTAAGCAGGATTTATACTTGTGCGTCAGCTCTATAGAGCCTACGCCGTAGCCTATGCCATTGTGAGCATTTATACTTGTGTGGTGGTGTCACTCTGCAGTTACACCTCCAAAACAGTTGACAGTGGGGTTTCTGTGAAGTGCTGTAAAGCTGAGTTGGTTCAAAACACACATTAAACACACATTAAACGTGGCTTAACAGAGACAATTTCAAACACAAGTACACAAATCAGCTTCACTATAACTGTGAACAGCATTCACAGACAAACACTTGTCTTTATCTGGAAACATTTTCCCCACAAGTACACCATGCTAACGTTATTAGCACAAGCCTATGGCATTTTACATTGTTGGAATTAGCCTAGCAGCTAGCAGAGATTTCCTCTGCTCATATGAAGCCAGGGACAACAGCAACATTTAACGAAGGTAACATTATAAGACTCAGCTCCATTACAACTCACAAGGTTCACTGACAAAACAACTGTCTTATACTAAACACGTTTTCCAGACAAATACAACATGCTAACGTTATTAGCACAAGCCTTTGGTATTTTACATTGTATAAATTAGCCTAGCGACGAGATTTCCTCTACTCATGTGAAGCCAGGATAAATCACACACAAGACTTAAAATGCTATTTTAGTGGAGGCTTTATTCTCTTCACAGTTTATTGTTTCTTATCTGTGAAATTAAAATAAATAAAAGCTTTGTTTCCACTGAGAGAAATGGTTTCAGCTTACAGAAACAGACAGGAGGTCTGCGTCGCCACAACGTGTAGTTACATTTCTGGGGAGGTGCATGTCAAGCTATGGTGTATGGTAAAGCTCAGGCTCTATGCCGATCCAGAGCCTTTGCAGTAGGCACGGCGTTGATTGGATGCAGAAGTATAAATCCCACATTAGTCCACTTCTTGAAACTAGGCAGTCGTTTTTTCTTTTGTGATGCTCAGTGATCTCTAAACCCTCTTAACAGATTCTGCATGTTCCCCTTTGTGTCTTTCAGAGGTGGAGGTTGAGAAGCACCTGCAGGACACATCGGGTAAGGAAGGCCAGTCATGCACTCTGTCTTGTCAGTTATCCATCCCTAACGTAGAGGCTCAGTGGTATAAAAATGGAAAGCAGTTAGAGATGAAGGGCAGATACACGTCGGAGGTGAAACACAAGATTCAGAAGCTTCTGATCAGAGACCTGAAAACTGAAGACCAGGGCAGATACACCTGCAAGTACCAGCACCTGGAGTCATCCGCCGACCTGTGGGTGGAAGGTTTGTACCTGGAAACCATTCTGCAACCTTCTAGACGTGGTGGATGTTCTGCCCGTTTACTAACCTCTTTCGACTCATCAAAGTCTGAGACTAATGTTAGGCGTTTTGGATTTTACCCTCTTTTTTTCCTCTCTTTCTTCTGGGATCTGTGTTAACACTCTTCACGCCTCTCCTCTCCTGGATTATCTTGCCAAAACATTCCGTCATCATCTCATTAGTTGTCTTCTTACATCCATCTTGACTCAAATCCATCTCTCACCCCCAACAACCAGCCATCATAACTGTCCCATAAACACTGATCATCATTTCTAACCGTGTGGATGTTGTGTCGATGAAAAACTACCATTCAAATATTGTCATACATTCCCAGTTGTGATGCCAAGCACGCTTACCCATTCACGTCTTTATCTGTTTTAGCTGAACAAATTCATTTCACCAAACGCATCCACAACATCGAAGTCAACGAGCGCCAGTCGGCCACCTTTGAGTGCGAGGTGTCCTTCGACAATGCTATCGTTTCGTGGTACAAAGACACCTGGGAACTGAGAGAGAGCCCTAAGTACAACTTCACAAGCGAGGGCCGAAGACATTTCATGGTCATCCGAAACGTGACCATCGAAGACGAAGGTGTGTAGAGCACCATCGAGCCCCAGAGGCCCGTCACAAAGCCCTACAGATGTTTTTTTTTCCTCATTGTTTTGATGACTTGAGTGCTAAACGTCTTCATTAATAATCCCGTGTAGGCGTGTACTCAGTGATTGTGAGGTTGGAGCCCAGAGGAGAGGCTAAGAGCACGGCTGAGCTTTATTTGTCTGGCAAAGGTACAGTTCCTAGTCAGACGCCACCTTTTGTTTCTGTTCAGCTTCTGTCTGTTTCAGTGTTTAACACGTTCTTCACTCTTCCTCCTTTTCCACAGAAATTGAATTAGCAATGGTTCCCTTAGGTAAGTATTTTATTTTCTAGACAGTTTGAATATATCGGGAACATTTTAGGAAAATCCTCTTGTTCGGTCTTCACCAGAGTCTTAACTTTTATCTCAGTAGACACCTTTAGCCTAGTTTTGCACAAAGACTGGGAGCAGAGGGAAACTGCTAGCCAGTGCTCTTACAAACAGCTAGCATAATCAATGTTATTTGTACTTGAATGTTATAGAAACAGTGTTGCGTCATCTGGTTGAGTGTTTTTGTTTTGTTATGAACATGAAACTGTTTGCTTTGTGATACAAGACAAATTTCAGATAAATAAGTGAGTTGAACATCAAAAATTAAATATCAATCATTGTGCTAACTGTTAGCTACGGACACTACAAACAATGCAATTTGTAAATAGCTGAAGTTATAGAGGGTATAACGTGTTAACAACTATTCCATGTTTGGAAAGATATAAACAGTTAACATACCCAGATTATGCTAGCAGAGTGTAGCTGACTTATTGACTAAACAGTTAGCCACATAGCATAGTCTTGAACTGCATCCAAGGCACTCTGGTTGTCCTTTTTTGTGGTTAGCATTATTGTTTTTTGTGAGTACATGAAGATATGTTGTCTCCTTGTATGTTAAACTATTTGCCTCATGATACAAGACAAAGTCCAGATAAATAAGTGAATGTACATCTAAGAATATATAAATACCCAACATTGTGCACAGATGGTACAAACAAATAGCTTAGTCCAGGGTTCCCATTCATGAAATTCCTGGAAAAGTCCTTAATTCAGTAAAACTGTTTTCCAGGCCTGGAATTGGTTTGGAATTAACATAATGTTTTGGTTAAGTTTCGAGTCTACATTGTTTTGGCAGCTGCTTAATGTTGCATGAAATATGTTTGTAGTTTCAATAGTTTAGAATCCAGTGCCAACCGTTGAAATGTCACTAGTATCACACGATACACAGAGACCAGTTTGTTTGGTGGCTAATCCACTTGGTCCACACTCAGTTTCAGGCAACATTACAAAACAATTATTAGACATGTGTATAAAACAAATGTTTGTTTAACACGGGTCAAATTGCGCTGATGTCTACAGGATCTTTGGTTTGCTAGCCCCTGAAAAGGGGCGTGGCCTTGATATTTTGTGCAGCTAGTTGGCAGTGGTAATGTCTAATAAGTGAGTAAAGTTGGCAGCAGCAGTGTGCTTATCTGAAAATGTTGTCTCCTAAAATATAATATTTATTGTGTGGTTAAATGGTTTTGTTTTGGTACGTGAAACTGTTCACTTTGTGATATAAGACAAAGTTCAGATAAATATGTGAGTCATACATCCCAAAATATTAATATCCAGCGTTATGCTAGCTATAGACGGTTCAAAGAGTAACATATCCAACATTATGCTTTATAATTAGCTTGTTTTTTGTAGATAGCTGACATAGCTACAAACTGTTGATGTATACAAAACTTTGCTAGCTGTTTTCAGTTGACTGATGTAAATGTAGCTACAAACTCTTATCTGATGTTAAGACAGCTGCTTGTAGCTAACCAGTTAGCTTAGCTTAGCAGATGTTTAGCATGTTTAGCTTAGCTTAGCAGAAAGACCAGAACCAGGGGAAACTACTAGCCAGTAGAGCCACATACTGCTGATACTATCTGCAATAAGTTCCAACAACTCTGGTAAACACTGGGGAGCAAGAGGATTTTCCAAAATGTCAGACTGTTCATTTAGTTACAGAACAGTTAACATCAATGCTAATATTGTACATGCAGTCATTTTTTCCCTAAAGGCTCTTTAAATAAAGTTTTGGTATGAATCATGTTCCATATTCTGTAGATGTCCCAGACTCCTCAGTTCAGAGGCCTGAAGTGCCTTCATCAGTGGCAATTCAAGGTAAGACGATCAGGAGCAGGGTGCAGTTCACTTTCAAATACATTTATCAGGAAGACGAATCAGAAACAAGTTTTGTATCAGAAGTAAATATTTTATTTGCACCTAAAGCTTGTGTTTCCATGATGTTTCAAGGAATATGTGAATCTTTATTAACCTCTGGCTAAATTCTTGAATTTAAAGCATTTTATGGCAAATAAAACTAACATTTTGCCCCAAATTTAACATAATGAAACCATGTTTTTTGTCTTTTAAAGAATCTGCTGAATACTATCATTATGAAGAAGAGCTTGAACATAGAGGTATTTACTGTTTATATACTTCATCTGCTTACAACCTCCATCCTGATATAGAAATAAATTAACATTAAGCTGATTATATCTGTCATAGACATAAGTTAATGATTAACATTATGGTGTAAAAACACAGTTAACTTTTATACTGCTGCAATCCCTCACTGACAGTCGAACTAACCTCTCATCATAAATTGAAAACTCTTCAGTCTCCGTTTTAAATAACGGAAACAAAAAAACCCCCGCTTTTGTTTCCTTAAGAATCAGCTGAATATTCGTATCACTATGAAGAAGAGGTGGAGATGGAGGTGGAGCAGAGAGGTATAACAAATGTTTTTTCTTCTTTTTCACCCATCATCTCCATCATCCATCAAACCATCTGAGCAGATCTGGGAAAAACACAATAAAATAATTTAATCAAGGACAGACCGATCAGTACTGAACATTCAAAACATTTAATCAAAATTAAGTATTCACCAAAAATATATGTTTAAACAGGAATGATTCAAATTTTTTTTTTAGAAATCTTTTTCAGGTTAATTTCAGCTCATTTGAAAGTGTCTCAGAATGTGAATTTACCCAAATCTGCCTCTTATCTTCATCATAACATCATCATCATTGTGTCATGTGACTGATCTCTGCAGATATAATATGAAAGTCTTTGTGTGTCCTTGTTTGTTTTGTTTGTTTGTGTCCAACCTTTGAGGATGCATTCTTCTTTGTTGACTCTTTTAACTTTCATCCTATCTTCCATCTCCATCAAACACACTAACTTTCAGTGGAGTTACCATTTCACAGTCAAAGTCTTTTGTCTCGTTGATCTGGAAAATTAAAGTCAGCTGAACATCATCAGGAAATTTAACTCATCAAAACAGTTTAGAACTGTCCCTGGTAAAATTTAGATCTGTGTTTGGGGTTTTGTTTGCTTCCTGATTTTGTTGAAGCTCCTAAATGTGAAATATGTTTGACTTTCAATCTAAGTGGATAATAGGCCTATGTGTTGGTGCTCAAACAAAATCATGCCCCTGGGCACAGACACAAAACAACTGCAAACAGGAGAGCTTTGTAGTTGGTTTGTGTCTTACTTTAGTTCCGCCTGTTTTCGTGTTATTGTTTGTGCTCATTTGTTGTCATTTTGTGTCTCTGTAGCCATTCTGTGTCTCTAGGTAGCCATTTTGTGTCTCTTAGTAGCCATTTTGTGTCTCTGTAGCCATTTTGTGTCTCCTTGTAGCCATTTTATGGCTCATTTAAGCTATTTTGTGTCTTTTTGTAGCCATTTTGTTTATTTGTAAGCATTTTGTGTCCCTGCGTAGCCATTTTGTCTCTTTGCAGCCATTTTGTGTCTCTAGGTAGCCATTTTGTATCTCTGTGTGGCCATTTTGTGTCTCTTTCTAGCCATTCTGTCACTTTGTAGTCATTTTGTGTTCTCTTTCAATAGTTTTGTGTCTCTAGGTAGCCATTTTGTATCTCCTTGTTGTTGTTGTTTTGTGTCTGTTTAGCCATTTTGCATCTTTGTGGTTGTTTTGCATCTCTTTGTTGCCACCTCGTGTGTCTTTGTTGTTGGTGGATTTTCCAATAAGAAAAGCTAACTGTCACCTCAAACACAGTCTCTGTGTTTGAGGGGTCCCCTTGACCCTTTGGCCCCCAGACCTTTGCCCATTGGGCCAGTTCTGAAACCATCCATGAAATCAGGAAGTCTGTTTTTAAAATTTAAATTTTAGAATTTATCCAGTTGTTTCAGCCTCATCTCATTAATGAGAGAACTTAACAACAAGATGGAGACTTTGTTAAACTGTGAAATGACTACCTGAGTTTTCAAGCACAACCTGCCTCACGTTTGTTGTCTTCTATCACTTTTGTGGTCCTCACACCTTCAGTGGAGTTTGAGAGCTGGACAGAAGAGACAGTAAAACCACAGGTGTCCGAAACCAAAGCCAAAGGTATCTCATCACAGTTACACACAGGACGGACATCATCTGTCTCTTAATACCTGTGTGTTTTTGAGCCGATGTTAACCATGGCTCGCTCTTAGCGTTTGTCTTTATGTCTCATACTAACCTCTTTTACTTCCTTTGTCTCATAATCATTCTTCTGTTTTTACTTTATTCAAAATAACCTCTCTTCATTAACTGCAGTCTGAGGTCAATTTTTGGCTTCTGCTTACCTCCTAAAACTTAATTTCTTACTCCAAATGCATGGGCGTATCAGTAATCAATAATTATTTTTGCTTTGCATTTAATGTAACTTATAATCAGTCTACTGGTTACCATTTTAAGTTTGGAGACTTATGTTTATACATGATTCTTCTTGTGTTAATCCACAACACATTTATGGTTTTTGTTTGTAACATAACACATAAATAATTTTTCACCTAAATGCTGGAGATAACAACTCTTTTCCATTGACTTCATGTCACCATTGAGTCATCTTTTAACAGTTCTGTTTTCTGACAGTGATAATGATTCTGGATGTGTTTCTGTGTTTTTAGCTGCCAGAGTTGCCATTGAGGAGACAGTGGAGACCAAGAAAGTTGAAATGCGGGAGGAACTCCCAACAAAAGGTACCACAGACCTGAACATCTTCCTGCTGCAGCTCAGCGCTGTGTCCTGCAAAACACGCAAACTTACTTGTCCATTCTCCGCTACTAAAATCTTTGACTGTCTTGTCCCGCTTTGTGTTTTTATTCCTTTCCTTTCGTGCTCAATCTTTTATTTTTGCTTCAGACAGAGTCATTACATTTTCTACTGTAGTTGCCTTTTCTGTCTTATTATCTTCTGCTTCGCTTCTCGGCTTCGCCTGCAAATCCACAGCATCTCTGTTGTGTTTCTAACACAATCGGTGTCTTTTAAGTTCCCAAAGCTGAGAAAAAGCCTGAAGAGAAGCCAAGAGCAGCCGTTAAGGAACCTTCACCGCCCAAAGGTACCAGCATACCTTCCTGATGATGAATGTATCTGTAAATGGTACATTCATCTATGACTTTCTATGTTTTTTACACTTTAAAAATTGTTTTATGCAATTGTGTCAGTGTGATTTTTCACTCCGTTAATGTTTTTATGTTGTGAAAATTCACTTAATTTTACTGACATTTTGAAGTACCGGAGGCCAGAAAGCCACTGGAGGAAAAGATTCCTGTAGTTTCAGTCCCAGAGAAGAAGGAACGTCCTACTCCAAAAGGTAGAGATGTCTGATTTCTACCATCTCCCTACTGAATATCTTCATCTTTGCTGATGACACTGTCCTTATGTTTGACTATTCTGTTACGATGTGGTTCAGATTCAGTGCTGTTCCTTTCGTTGTCTTCTTTTCTGGTTGATCATGTGTTTGAATGTATCTTAAAAGAACCAGAGGAGGTTAAGAAGCCTGCTGCTCCTCCCTCGCTGCCTGCCGAGAAGCCAGGAGTGCCAAAGAAAGGTACTTCACATTGTTATTTCTATTGTTTTAAATCTTATCAAGTGCCCTCAGTAGCAGCATACTTGTGCTCAGTGCTACGTAGCTTCTTACCTCTTATTGTCTGTCTTGTCTTTATTCTATTCAGCCTCAAATCTTCCTCTTTGCGCTCTGTCATTGTTTTTCACTATCAGCTGTTTCTAGTTTCACTTTTCATTGGTTTGTCTTTATGTTGAGTGCCATCTCGCTCTTTCAAACGCCTCTTGCTAGCTCTTAGATGCTGCCATGACTTCATGCTAATATAAGATAATGTCTGTGTCACCTACTCAAAGATGAGCCCAAGCCTCAGGTACCAGCTGAGCCCAAAAAAGTGGCACCTGCAGCTAAGCCTGAGCCTGAGGCCAAGCCGAAACCGAAAGCTGAGCCTGAGCCAAAGCCTAAGCCCACACCGGCTCCTAAAGCAGAACCTGAGCCAAAGCCCAAGCCCACACCGGCTCCCAAAGCAGAACCTGAGCCAAAGCCCAAGCCCACACCGGCTCCCAAAGCAGAACCTGAGCCAAAGCCCAAGCCCACACCGGCTCCCAAAGCAGAACCTGAGCCAAAGCCCAAGCCCACACCAGCTCCCAAAGCAGAGCCTGAGCCAAAGCCTAAGCCTACACCGGCTCCAACAATACCTGAAGCCAAACCAGTGTTGAAGGTCGAGCCTGAAGCTGAGCCAGTGCAAGTAGAGAAGCCAGTGACGCTTCCATCCAAAGGTATTTCCTGCTGTGTTTGGATGTGTTGTGATTTAAAGACTTTTATGACTGTTGAGTCTAACTCTGTGTACGTTCCTCTGTGTTGAGTATTAAGATGTCTGAACTGTGTTTGTTTAGCTTCAAGTTTGGAAGCGAATCTTTAACTTTTTGTTTCTTGAATGTCTTTACTTGAATCTAAAATAAATGTTGCTTTAAGCCCCTGAAGAGGCTGCAAAACCAGAGCTGGCAAAGATCAAGCCTGAACCAGCAGTAAAAAAGCCAGAGCCAGAGGCTCGAAAAGCAAAACCAGAACCAGAAAAACCAAAACCAGAAGTCCGTAAACCAGAGCCTGTTGTAACGAAGCCAGAACCTGCTGTTGCTAAGCCAGAACCTCCAGTTCCAAAACCAGAACCTGCAGTGGTCCCCAAACCTGAACCGGCAGAGGTTCCCAAACCAGAACCTGCAGAGGTCCCTAAACCAGAACCAGTGGAGGTCCCCAAACCCAAACTAAAACCTGTGGAGGTCTCCAAACCAGAACCAGTGGAGGTCCCCAAACCCAAATTAAAACCTGTGGAGGTCTCCAAACCAGAACCCGTGGAGGTCCCCAAACCCAAACTAAAACCTGTGGAGGTCTCCAAACCAGAACCAGTGGAGGTCCCCAAACCCAAACTAAAACCTGTGGAGGTCTCCAAACCAGAACCAGTGGAGGTCCCCAAACCCAAACTAAAACCTGTGGAGGTTTCCAAACCAGAACCCGTGGAGGTCCCCAAACCCAAACTAAAACCTGTGGAGGTCTCCAAACCAGAACCCGAGGAGGTCCCCAAACCCAAATTAAAACCTGTGGAGGTCTCCAAACCAGAACCGGTGGAGGTCCCCAAACCCAAACTAAAACCTGTGGAGGTTCCCAAACCAGAACCTGTGGAGGTCCCGAAACCAAAACCTGAGCCGGCAGTGAAAAAACCTGAACCTGAGGTGAAAGTGCCAAAACCTGAACCTCCAAAGATCAAACCAGAACCAACACCTGCACCAAAGGAACCTCTGAAGAAAGGTATACAACGGCTTTGATTGAGATGCAGCTCTGGAGTTTTTCTTAATCTTCTTAACTCCATCATCCAGCTTTAACTCATCTCGAGTGATTTTCCATGAGTGCTCACTGATCGCTTTTGTGATTAGTTTAGTTTGTGCAAGCAAACTCTTCATCATTCATCTTCATCATAACCTATCACACTAAAACCAAAACTCTTACATCCATCTTAAACTCTCTTTGGCTTCTGCGGTTTGTTTTTGTCTAATGTCTAACTCCAGTTACTGTGATGTGTCTGTGATGTTATGATGGGGCTGCACGTTGTCAGTTTTGGGTTTCCTTGTCTTGCACTCGATAGAGTGTTTGGGTTTGTCCATCTTTAACAACACTCTTCAGCTTGAATTCGTTGAAAGGCTTCTAATCTTTTTGAATGGTACTCTTTAAAGTTCCTGTGGAGGAAAAAATACCTGAGGCTCCAAAACCAGCCAAGAAACCTGAAGTTGCTGTTGTTCCTCCCAAAGAAGAGCCGACGAAGAAAGAGAAAGGTACTTCAGTGCTCTTGATCCTCAGACACAGGCCCAGGTTTTGTTTTGTATGTTGTCCTTTGAAGTCTCTTTTACATAAATGGGATTATGTTACCCAGATTACCAAAATGTGTTTAAATGATGTTATTAATATAGATAAATCAGGATTAGTAGATCTGGCAACAGAGTTTTTATGGTCCCCATAAGACCATGATCTTCCTCTGGTGCTGTCCTAAGGACAAGCTTTAAGACATTCTGCTTAAAGATGGAAAATTCTAGTGAAGTGACTCCCTGCTGTGTTTATTGCATCTTTATTTGTGCGCCAGCACATTTTTGAATTCTTTATAGTCATGTCTTGTGCATGTTTTTGTGTCAAACCCTTAAAGCTTTGAAGCCCAAACCTAAACTGGTACCTGAAGAGGTGCCTGAACCTCGAAAGGTGTTTGAAGATGTAGTTGTGTCGGAGACTGAACCTGAAAAAATACCTGAGAGACAGGAAGTCCATGTGAAGGAAAAGACCCCTGAGAGGGTCCCAGAAAAGGTGCTTGCACCTGAGAGAAAAGTGGAGGAAATTCCAAAGATGGTGCCAGAAAAAGTACCTGAGAAGGTTCCTAAAAAACCACCTGAGAAAAAGATGCCGGAGAAAGCTCCTCCTGAGAGGAAGCCAGTAGAAGTTCCCCAGAAGGTGGCTGAAGAAGAGAGAATTCCTGAGAAGAAGCCACCTGAGGAAGTAAAACCTGAAAGGGTGCCTAAGAAACAAACAGAGAGGATCTCTGTAGAAAAAACACCTGAGAAGGTGCCCGAAGCTAAACCTAAACGAGAGGTGGAAGAAATTCTTCCTAAAGGTACAGCTGAGGCAGACCTCAACTCTTTATATCTTTCTTTATGTCTTCTTCAAGCATATGAACCATTGGCAACAGTCCACTTACAGCACTCCTTCATCTGCCATGTGGTAACACATCTCAACGCACACTCAAAAAAATTAAATGTTAGTTTTAGTTCAATGTGCAAAATGCACGCATGTTGCATGTTGACCATTAAAGGCAAATTAATGAAATTCACTGATGTGGACAAATGACTTAAACTGGAGCAAGACCATCATTTAAATATATCAACTTTGTCATTCTAAGCATGTACTATTCTTAAATGTTAAATTCATTGCATGCACAAGTAGTGAATGCTGTACTTTGGCCCCATTCAGTGGTCGGAGCAAGAAGGACATATATATATATATATATATATATATATTTATATTTATATTTCTTACATATAATCTGGGTTGAACCTTCTTTTTTATGCCTCCATGCCGGTGATAGCTGTGGCTGGAGGCATTATATTTTTGGGTTGTCAGGATTAGATTTTGGTGGTCGTAGTTTAAAGGTAAAGGTCACCGTGACCTCACCTGACTTATTCTCTTTAGGGATTTTTTTTTTCAAATTTGGCACAAACGTTTACTTGAACTTACAATGAACTGATTAGATTTTGGTGTTCAAAGCTTAAGGTCACTGTGACCTTGCATTTTTGTCATTCTTTTGAACATGATATCTCAAGAAAACTTTGAGGGAATTTCTTCAAATTGGCACAAACATTCACTTGGACTTGAGGATGAACTGATTTGAATTTGGTGGCAAAGGTCAAGGTCACTGTTTTTATCACAATGTTTTATATCTTCTTATTTATGTAAAATTAAAAAAACCGAATAAACTTAAAAACTTATTGCACTGAACAATAACGAACTATTTAATTTCTTTGAGTCAACAGCAGATGTGACATTAATCATACTGTAACTGAACCGTTGCCTCTTCTTCTTCTTACACCCCTCTTTGATGTCTTATTTCTTGCTGTGTTTTGTCTTATTTAATGTTTGGTGGTTATTTCTGTTTGTTTGTTTGTTTGTTTGTTTGTTGAATGTCTTAATTCTCTTCTTTGAAAATGATCTTCCATGATCGTCCATCACCGTCTTGGATTAAAAACTGATTCATTCTTTAAAAGAAATAGAAACTAAGAAGACTGAAAAGATTCTGCCTCCAGTGGTTGAACAAGAGAAAAAAGTCTCTCCTCCAGAAAAAGGTACCACTATTTGAAAACACGATGGAGCACTTTAACCACATCTTAATCTTTAACTCTTGATGATAATACACAACAGGTGGATTATCAACTCAAGTATTAGCCATGTGATTAATCTCTGACTTGTCTCTTTCTTGCTTGCATGCTTGTCTTTGTGTTTTGTCATCACCTCTTGGCGCCGCTGCATGACGCCTCTTCTTCAACACCTCTTAAAACTTCCAGTAGCTACCAGTCTTGTCAAGATCGAACGAAAGAAAGGAGCTGAGAAGATACAGGAAGTTTATTACGTGACGGAGAAAGTGTCGCCCACGGAGGAGGTGTGGGAACACGAAGAGGTGGTGGAAGAACATGCCGAAGTGTTGTATGAGGACGAAGTGGCTCGTCTGGGCGAGAAGATAGTGTCATTATCAGAAGTAGACATCTTAAGTACGACAGAAAAGGCGAGAGATAAAAAGTCTGAGCTGAGAGGTGAGATATCTGTTACTGACTCTTCAAAGAGAAAAGAAACCAGGGTGACTAAACACAGAGTCCCAAAAACAGAAGAAACCATTGTTGTAGTTCAGGAACCTGAATCTGACAGAGATAGGGAGGTCATAACGTTGAAGGGTAAACCTACAAAGATAGAAGAGGAGTATTTTATCAAGACAATCGAGTCACCAAAAGAGGAGATTGCAGATGAAAGAAAAGACAGCCTATCAGTCAGACAATGGCCAGATGAGAGGGACATTTCTAAACAAGAAACTACTGTCACAGTCAGAAAGGGACGAGAGATAAGCATTACAACAGAGAGCAAAGAGAGGCAAGTGAGACCGCAAACTTATACAGTCAAAGAAACAGAGTCAGTACAAGAAAAGATCACATCAGTGACAGACACAGATAAAACTAAACCAGTTATTATCAGCACAGAGGCAAGAAAACTAACCAAAAAGCTGGACATCGACGAAAAGCCTTTTAGAGAAGTCACTTACGAGGAATCGGTCGATCATGATGTTGAGATAATATCAGATATTCCAGAGGAAGAATACAGTAGAAGTGAAGAAATTACAGAAATTAGAATCCAGCAGAGAGATGTCCCAGTTAAAGACAAGCGAACAAAAGTTATCCCCACTGAAGTGAAAGTGGTGGATGAGAAAACAAGTAGAAAAGAGGAACCTAGAATTAAACCAGCAGTCATTACTGACTCCAAAAAAGATGAAACTGTTGCTCCTGGAAAAGTGCCCGCAAAGAAACAAGAGATAGCTGAGCAGAAACAAGAGAAAAAGTTAAAGCCCGATGAGATAATCGACACAAAGGAGAAAGTTACGGAAAAAACAAAACTTAAAGAAGAGGTGACCCCCAAGGTAAAACCAAAAGAGTCAGTAACAGATATCGAGCCAAAGAAGCCAAAAGTGACTGAGCAGGAGATTGAGTTTGAGCCAGTTGCTGCAAGAACTGAAGCAGATTACAAGAAGAAAGAGGAGCCCAAAGATGTTCGTCCTCAGAGAGTCGAGAAGACAAAAGAAGAACCAAGTCTTTTAATCGAGGATACGGTTGAGACAAAACCTTCAGTCCCTTCAAAACCAGAGAAGAAAAGGATTTCCCCAGTAACAGCTTCCAGAGGTACAAAGAGCAAATTTAACATCATGATCATTTTCATCTTTAACTTTTTCATGTGACTCCATATTTGGGTGCAATCTTTCTTCTCTTTTTTTTTAATTTTTTATCTAAAATCTTGGGCCACCACGAGGGGTCATCATTTCAGCCTCATTTCACCTCATTTGTAAACGTCTCTTCATCCACCACTGTCATGTTCATTGTGTTCTCCATTGTCTTCATGTTACGTTACTCTTCTTTTTTTGCAGTATTTTAAAGGGGTTCTTTTTTATCCCTTTGTGGTTGAAATCTATCTTTCTTCTCTTGAATATTAATATCTTGTCTTAAACAAAACCTGATTATTTTTTAAAGAACAAGAAGTCGAGGCCAAGAAGATTCCCAAGGTGATTCCTGCTGCTTTGCCTCCTGAAACACAAGTCGAGATAAAAGAAAAAAGAGCAGAGAGAGGTACAGCGACAGCACATTTTCCTGTCAGTGCCTTTTTCTTTCGTATTATCTTCATGTTTGTCTTGTTTAACCCTAAATGTTTGTGTTTGTGTTTTTGTTCTTTCTAATCTCTTGGCACCGCTTCATGGTGCTTTTTCTTCACACCTCTTAAAATCATCCATCCTCAAGCAGCCACGAAGGGCCTTTTAAAGGCTGAGAAAAGAGCAGCAGCTCAAACGGATTACATATCAGAAAAGGTAGAAAAGGTTTTTGAAAGAGAAGAGGTTGCAGCAAAACCTCAAATATATCAGAACATCATCAAGGATGAAGAAGTTGTGGGCAAAAATTCTAAGTCTTTGCTGCAAGAAGGGATTTTAAGTAAGATGGAAGAACCTGAGGAAGGATCTGAAATAAGTGATGATTTATCTGTTACTGATAGTTTAAAGACATGTGGTCTAAAAACAAGAGTCATCCCAAAAACTAAAGAAAAGGTCATCATGACAGGAAGTAAATCTAGGAGAGAAAAAGTTGGGGCAGTTCAAGGTGAACCCGCCAGCCGAAAATTGTTGTCTGTTCAAAAAGCTGATTCTCCGACAGTGAGTGTAGAAATAAAAGATACTGAAGAATATAAAGAAGCTTTTCAAAGCAGAGAGAAAAAATCTGAGAGTCCAGAAATTTCAGTCAAAGCTGTTTATGATCAAAAACAGGTGATAGAACCCCAACAGGTGAGTTCTGAAGCGGACGCTGAAGAGAAGGAAGGTCTTATCACACAGGGACTAAAAGATATACGTAAAATACCAATTAGAAAATTTGAGTCATCACAAAGGACAGACGGGCAGCCTTTAGAAAAAGCCACTCTCCAGAAGAAATTAAAGCAAACTGACCAAGAGGAAAAACCGTTAGAGGCTGAAAATTTTGAAACAACCTCAAAGACACAAAAATCTGATTCTTCATGGCCTTTGAAACCAATAGAAAAGGAATCCTCCAAACCTAGAATAGTTGAATCTGAGGAAGGAGAGGAAAAGTCTGCTGGACAGAAAAGATTAGCAAAGACACCAGGCAGGGTAGAAAGAGATTCACAATCCAAAGAACGTGAATTAGCTGAAACAAATATTGAAGAAATTGAAACTGCAGTGTCTAAAGATATTCAAAAGAAAGAAATGCAGAAAGGCAAAGCTGATTCATTGAAAAAGAAAACACTCAAGAAACCTGAAATACAGGAACTAACTAAAGATGTCACAGATACAGAATTACTGGAGGAAGACACTCCTGAAAAATGTATTATAACTGATGAAGACATTGCAGAAGGTGAAGGACCAACCAACAAATTACAGAGACCAGAGGAGGTTTCCAAAAAGAAATTGCGGCTATCTAAACAAAAAGGACCAGCTGTAGTAAAAACAGGAGACGTAGAACTTGATTTGAGAGCAGTTACAGAAGTAGACCAAGACATGAAACAAGAAGGAAAGGAGTTAACCAAAGAAAAGTCAACCAGGGAGCTTGTGCCTGAGTCCATTTTGTCCAAAGTAGTTAAAGTCAAAGACAAATTGGTCAAAGTCAGTCCAATGGAGGGAACAACTGAGGTGAGACCCAACATAGAGACCTCAGTTTCTTCTGAGATAGAAGTCAAGCATCCAGAATCACTGTCAGAGAAAGAAACCATAACTGAAAATGCCCTTAAAAAACCTGAAATCTTACCAAAGAGCAAGACCCTGAAGAAAGATGTCAGTCAGAAAGTGAGACGGCAGACAGCAGTTGAAGATGAGGACCAGTTTAAAACACCTGTTGTCCAGGTTAGTCCAAAAGAAAAGACAAAACCAAGTCAAGAGCAAGCTGAAAAACAGTTGGAGCCAGTCAGAGTACCAAAACAAACAGTAGAACGTCATACCCCAGAACAAGATACCACTGAAGCAGAAGACACTGTTGGTGAAGAAAAAGCTGTTAAAGTAAAAGACATGAAAACCAAAGACCAACCGGATGTAGTTACAACTGAAGATAAAGAACACATCGTTTATCCAACTGAAAAGATAAAAACAAGGCAGGAAGAAACTAAAAGAAAAGCATCAGCTGCTCCTGTTGTTGAGAAAATGTTCATAAAATCAGTGACAGAACAAGACGCCCCTCAGAGGAAAGTTCCTGCAAAGGACAAAGAATCACTGTTCCCCCAAACTGAAGAGACTGCCGTTGAAGATCAGCTAAAACCTGACATGAATAAAGTTAAAACACTTCAAACTGAGAAAGGAAAAGATGCAGTTTTGTTAGAAACATTTCAGATAGACGAAGTTCCACTGAACTATGATGATATTGAAGATGTTCAGTCAGAGGTCAGAGAAGATCAAATAGACAAAGTTACTGACAAATTTATTCCCATCGAAGAGCAGGAAACAAAGATGATGAAAGTTTTAAGAAAACCTTTGACTGAGGAGAAAGAAAAGCCAGAGGCCATTCCTCAAAAACAGAGACAGCAGAAGCCAATCAGGGATAAAGCAGACAATGTCCAGGCAAAGATCGTCAGATTTAAAGATGTAACTAAAGCAGAGGAAGTAACAGAACAAGAACTAATTGCAAAAATGTCCTTGGTCACTCCTGTGATCGAACTAAAACACAAAGAAGAAACAATAGCTCCAGAAAAATGTTCCAAAACAGCAGCAGTTGTAAAAGACACTGTCAAAAAGGAGGAAATTAAGTTAAGGGTAATCCCTGCAAAAGTAAAGCCCACAGAAAGACCTCAGAAAGTCCAGTTGGAAACAGATGAAGCCACAGATGATCTCATCAAACAGATGAAACCAGCAAGAAAGGAAGCTGGAAGAAAAGGTTTGGATACAGGTGTGATTGACAAGACAATTGAAATTAATTCAACAGGGAGCAAGTCAGTATCTCCACTAGAACCACAACAGAAACCTCAAGTGATCGTAGTTGAACAGGACCAGCTAAAGGTCAGCACAGTTAAAGATAAAACCTTTAAAGTCAAAGAGATGAAAACAACAGATGAAGAGATTGAAAGAAAGGTTTTAGTTACACCTTCAATGGAGGAAACTTCTAAACCTGCTCCTGAAAAACTTGCAGAAATCAAAGAAACTGAATTTGCAGCAGGTGATGAAGAAATGGATTCCTTTGGAGAAATACCTTGTGAAACATTAATATACCCCAAAGAGAAAGGACAAAAAATAGCTAAAACTAAAGAGGTTGAGAACAAACAAATTCCATCAAAATCCGTAAGAATTAAGAAATTTGAAAAACTGACTTCCATCAAAGATGGTACACCTGAAAAACAAGCAGAAACCAAAGAATTTGTCACGGAGCACGCGTTTGATGGGGAAACTGATACAACAGAGAGTGAGTCAGTATCTCCGCAAGCACCACAACAGAAACCTCAGGAGATTATAGTAGAACAGGACAAGCTAAAGGTCAGTACAGTTAAATATAAAACCTTTAAAGTGACTCCTGTTAAAGAGGCAAAAATAACAGATGAAGAGATTGAAAGAAAGGTTATAGTTACACCTTTAATGGAGGAAACTTCTAAAGAACTGGAAGTTGAAGCTGCTCCTGAAAAACTTGGAGAAATCAGAAAAACTGAATTTGAAGCAGATGTTGAGGAAATTGATAACTTTGGAATAATACCCTCAGAAACATCAGTTTCAATGAAGGAGAAAAGACAAACGCTACCCAAAACTAAAGAGGTTGCTGACAAACAAATCCCATCAAAATTCATCAAAGTTAAGGATAAACCTCAAAAGGTGACTCCCATTAAAGATGGTACACCTGAAAAACATACAAAAACTAAAGAAGCAGTCATGGAGCATGCAATGTCTGATGAGGAAATTGATATAACAGAGGGCAAGCCAGTTTCTCCACAAGAGCCACAACAGAAACCTCAAGAGATTTTAGTTGAACAGAACCAGCTGAAAGTTAGCACAGTTAAGCATAAAACCTTTAAAGTTTGTCCTCCTAAAGAGAAAAAAACAACAGATGAACATATTGAAAGAAAGGTTTCAGTTACACCTTTAATAGAGGGGACTTCAAAAGAACTAGAAGTTGAAGCTGCTCCTGAAAAACTTGCAGCGGTATGTGAGGAAATTCATGAGGCAGATAGTATTCCTTCAGAGGAATCAATTTCCCTGAAGGAAAAACGACAAAAGTTAACCAAGATTAAAGATCTTGCAGACGAACAGATCCCATCAAAATCTGTCACAGTTACGGATAAAACTGAAAAAGTGATTTCCATTAAAGATGGTACACCTGACAAACTGACAAAAACCAAAGTAAAAGTCACAGAGTGTGTGTTTGATGAGGGCATTGATTTGACAGAAAGCGTGTCAGTATCTCCACAAGAACCACAACAGAAACCTACCAAACCTCAAGAAATAATAGTTGAACAAAACCAGCTAAAGGTCAGTACAGTTAAACATAAAACCTTTAAAGTGTCTCCTTTTAAAGAGAGAAAAACAACAGATGAAGAGATTGAAAGCAAGGCTTTCGTTACACCTTTAATAGAAGAAACTTTTAGAGAGCCAAAAGTTGAAGCTGCTCCTGAAAAACTTGGAGAAATCAGAGAAATTGAATTTGCAGTAGTTGATGAAGAAATAGATTCCTTTGGAAAAATACCTTCTGAAATATCAGTGTCAATGAAAAAGAGAGAACAAAAGTTAGTCAAAACTAAAGAGGTTGCTGACAAACAAATCCCATCAAAATCCATCAAAGGTAAAGATAAACCTCAACAAGTGATTCCCATTAAAGCTGGCATACCTGAAAAATATACAAAAACAGAGGGTATTGTCATGGAACGTGCAATGTCTGATGAGGAAACTGATACAACAGAGAGCGAGTCAGTTTCTCCACTACAACCACAACAGAAACCTCAAGAGATTATAGTTGGACAGGACCAGCTAAAGGTCATTACCGTTAAGCATAAAACCTTTAAAGTTTCTCCTCTTAAAGAGGCAAAAACAACAGATGAAGAGATTAAAAGAAAGGGTTTAGTTTCACCAATGATAGAGGAAACTTCGAAAGACATTGAAGCTGAAGCTGCTCCTGAAAAACTTGCAGATATCAGAGAAACTGAACTTACAGCAGTTGATAAGGAAATTCATGTGGCGGATGGTATTCCTCCAGAGGAATCAATGTCCCAGAAGGAGAGACGACAAAAATTAGCCAAAACTAAAGAGGTTGAAGACAAACAAATACCATCAGAATTTGTCACAGTAAAAGATAAACTTAAAAAAGTGACTCCCATTGACAATGATACACCTGAAAAACATACAAAAACCAAAGAAAAAGTCACAGAGCGTGTGTTTGATGAGGAAACTGATACAACAGAGTGTGAGTCAGTATTTCCACAAGAACCAGAAAGGAAAGCTCAAGAGACTTTAGTTGAACAGGACCAGCTGAAGCTCAGCACAGTTAAACATAAAACCTTTAAAGTTACTCCTTTGAAAGGGGCAAAAACAACAGATGAACAGATTGAAAGAAAGGCTTCAGTTACACCTTTAATAGAGGAAGCTTTGAAAGAACTAGAAGGTGAAACTGCTCCTGAAAAACTTGCAGATATCAGAGAAACTGAATTTGCAGCAGTAGAGGAAGAAATTCATGCGGCAGATGGTATTCCTTCAAAGGAATCAACGTCCCCGAAGGACAAGCGACAAAAGTTAGTCAAAACTAAAGAGGTTGGAGACAAACAAATACCATCAGAATTTGTCTCAGTTAAAGATAAACTTCAAAAAGTAACTTCCATTAAAGATGGTATACCTGAAAAACATACAAAAATTAAAGAAAAAGTCACAGAGCTTGTGTTTGATGAGGAAATTGATATAACAGAGAACAAGTTAGCATTTAAACAAAAACCACATCAGAAACCTCAAGAGGTTACAGTTGAACAGGACCAGCTGAAGGTCAGAACAGTTAAAGATAAAACCTTTAAAGTTACTCCTTCAAAAGAGGCAAAACCAAGACATGAACAGATTGAAAGAAAGGTTTCAGTTACACCAATGATAGAGGAAACTTTGAAAGATACTGAAGCTGAAGCTGCTCCTGAAAAACTTGCAGATATCAGAGAAACTGAACTTACAGCAGTTGATAAGGAAATTCATGTGGCGGATGGTATTCCTCCAGAGGAATCAATGTCCCAGAAGGAGACGACAAAAGTTAGTCAAAACTAAAGAGGTGGAAGACAAACAAATACCATCAGAATTTGTCACAGTAAAAGATAAACTTAAAAAAGTGACTCCCATTGACAATGATACACCTGAAAAACATACAAAAACCAAAGAAAAAGTCACAGAGCGTGTGTTTGATGAGGAAACTGATACAACAGAGTGTGAGTCAGTATTTCCACAAGAACCAGAAAGGAAAGCTCAAGAGACTTTAGTTGAACAGGACCAGCTGAAGCTCAGCACAGTTAAACATAAAACCTTTAAAGTTACTCCTTTGAAAGGCAAAAACAACAGATGAACAGATTGAAAGAAAGGCTTCAGTTACACCTTTAATAGAGGAAGCTTTGAAAGAACTAGAAGTTGAAACTGCTCCTGAAAAACTTGCAGATATCAGAGAAACTGAATTTGCAGCAGTAGATGAAGAAATTCATGCGGCAGATGGTATTCCTTCAAAGGAATCAACGTCCCCGAAGGACAAGCGACAAAAGTTAGTCAAAACTAAAGAGGTTGGAGACAAACAAATACCATCAGAATTTGTCTCAGTTAAAGATAAACTTCAAAAAGTAACTTCCATTAAAGATGGTATACCTGAAAAACATACAAAAATTAAAGAAAAAGTCACAGAGCTTGTGTTTGATGAGGAAATTGATATAACAGAGAACAAGTTAGCATTTAAACAAAAACCACATCAGAAACCTCAAGAGGTTACAGTTGAACAGGACCAGCTGAAGGTCAGAACAGTTAAAGATAAAACCTTTAAAGTTACTCCTTCAAAAGAGGCAAAACCAAGACATGAACAGATTGAAAGAAAGGTTTCAGTTACACCAATGATAGAGGAAACTTTGAAAGATATTGAAGCTGAAGCTGCTCCTGAAAAACTTGCAGATATCAGAGAAACTGAACTTACAGCAGTTGATAAGGAAATTCATGTGGCGGATGGTATTCCTCCAGAGGAATCAATGTCCCAGAAGGAGAGACGACAAAAGTTAGTCAAAACTAAAGAGGTGGAAGACAAACAAATACCATCAGAATTTGTCACAGTAAAAGATAAACTTAAAAAAGTGACTCCCATTGACAATGATACACCTGAAAAACATACAAAAACCAAAGAAAAAGTCACAGAGCGTGTGTTTGATGAGGAAACTGATACAACAGAGTGTGAGTCAGTATTTCCACAAGAACCAGAAAGGAAAGCTCAAGAGACTTTAGTTGAACAGGACCAGCTGAAGCTCAGCACAGTTAAACATAAAACCTTTAAAGTTACTCCTTTAAAAGGCAAAAACAACAGATGAACAGATTGAAAGAAAGGCTTCAGTTACACCTTTAATAGAGGAAGCTTTGAAAGAACTAGAAGTTGAAACTGCTCCTGAAAAACTTGCAGATATCAGAGAAACTGAATTTGCAGCAGTAGAGGAAGAAATTCATGTGGCAGATGGTATTCCTTCAAAGGAATCAACGTCCCCGAAGGACAAGCGACAAAAGTTAGTCAAAACTAAAGAGGTTGGAGACAAACAAATACCATCAGAATTTGTCTCAGTTAAAGATAAACTTCAAAAAGTGACTCCCATTAAAGATGGTATACCTGAAAAACATACAAAAATTAAAGAAAAAGTCACGGAGCATGTGTTTGATGAGGAAATTGATATAACAGAGAACAAGTTAGCATTTAAACAAAAACCACATCAGAAACCTCAAGAGGTTACAGTTGAACAGGACCAGCTGAAGGTCAGAACAGTTAAAGATAAAACCTTTAAAGTTACTCCTTCAAAAGAGGCGAAACCAAGACATGAACAGATTGAAAGAAAGGTTTCAGTTACACCAATGATAGAGGAAACTTTGAAAGATATCGAAGCTGAAGCTGCTCCTGAAAAACTTGCAGATATCAGAGAAACTGAACTTACAGCAGTTGATAAGGAAATTCATGTGGCGGATGGTATTCCTCCAGAGGAATCAATGTCCCAGAAGGAGAGACGACAAAAGTTAGCCAAAACTAAAGAGGTTGAAGACAAACAAATACCATCAGAATTTGTCACAGTAAAAGATAAACTTAAAAAAGTGACTCCCATTGAAAATGGTACACCTGAAAAACATACAAAAACCAAAGAAAAAGTCACAGAGCGTGTGTTTGATGAGGAAACTGATACAACAGAGTGTGAGTCAGTATTTCCACAAGAACCAGAAAGGAAAGCTCAAGAGACTTTAGTTGAACAGGACCAGCTGAAGCTCAGCACAGTTAAACATAAAACCTTTAAAGTTACTCCTTTAAAAGGGGCAAAAACAACAGATGAACAGATTGAAAGAAAGGCTTCAGTTACACCTTTAATAGAGGAAGCTTTGAAAGAACTAGAAGTTGAAACTGCTCCTGAAAAACTTGCAGATATCAGAGAAACTGAATTTGCAGCAGTAGATGAAGAAATTCATGTGGCAGATGGTATTCCTTCAAAGGAATCAACGTCCTCGAAGGACAAGCGACAAAAGTTAGTCAAAACTAAAGAGGTTGGAGACAAACAAGTACCATCAGAATTTGTCTCAGTTAAAGATAAACTTCAAAAAGTAACTTCCATTAAAGATGGTATACCAGAAAAACATACAAAAATTAAAGAAAAAGTCACAGAGCTTGTGTTTGATGAGGAAATTGATATAACAGAGAACAAGTTAGCATTTAAACAAAAACCACATCAGAAACCTCAAGAGGTTACAGTTGAACAGGACCAGCTGAAGGTCAGAACAGTTAAAGATAAAACCTTTAAAGTTACTCCTTCAAAAGAGGCAAAACCAAGACATGAACAGATTGAAAGAAAGGTTTCAGTTACACCAATGATAGAGGAAACTTTGAAAGATATCGAAGCTGAAGCTGCTCCTGAAAAACTTGCAGATATCAGAGAAACTGAACTTACAGCAGTTGATAAGGAAATTCATGTGGCGGATGGTATTCCTCCAGAGGAATCAATGTCCCAGAAGGAGAGACGACAAAAATTAGCCAAAACTAAAGAGGTTGAAGACAAACAAATACCATCAGAATTTGTCACAGTAAAAGATAAACTTAAAAAAGTGACTCCCATTGACAATGATACACCTGAAAAACATACAAAAACCAAAGAAAAAGTCACAGAGCGTGTGTTTGATGAGGAAACTGATACAACAGAGTGTGAGTCAGTATTTCCACAAGAACCAGAAAGGAAAGCTCAAGAGACTTTAGTTGAACAGGACCAGCTGAAGGTCAGAACAGTTAAAGATAAAACCTTTAAAGTTACTCCTTTAAAAGAGGCAAAAACAACAGATGAACAGATTGAACGAAAGGTTTCAGTTACACCTTTAATAGAGGAAGCTTTGAAAGAACTAGAAGTTGAAACTGCTCCTGAAAAACTTGCAGATATCAGAGAAACTGAATTTGCAGTAGTTGATGAGGAAATTCATGCGGCAGATGGTATTCCTTCAAAGGAATCAACGTCCCCAAAGGACAAGCGACAAAAGTTAGTCAAAACTAAAGAGGTTGCAGTCCAACAAATCCCTTCAAAATCTGTCACAGTCAAGGATAAACCTCAGAAAGCAACTCCCATTAAAGATGGTACACCTGAAAAACATACAAAAATGAAAGAAGTCATTGAGCGTGCAGAGTTTGATGAGGGCATTGATATGGCAGAGAGTGAGTCATTATCTCTACAAGAACCACAACAGAAACCTCAAACGATTATAGTTGAACAGGACCGGCTACAGGTCAGCACAATTAAAGATAAAACTTGTAAAGTTACTCCTCTTAAAGAGACAAAAACAACAGATGAAGAGATGAAAGGAAAGGTTTCAGTTACAGGCATGATGGAGGAAACTTCTAAAGAACTAATAGTTGAGGCTGCTCCTGAAAAACTTGGAAAAATCAGAAAATCTGAACTTGTTGCAGTTGATGAAGAAATTCATGTGGCAGATGGTATTCCTCCAGATGAATCAACATCCCTGAAGGACAAACGACAAAAGTTAGCTAAAAATAAAGACGTTGCAGACAAACACATCCCATTGAAAATTTTCACAGTTAAGGGTAAGACTGAAAAAGTGATCACCATTAGAGATGGCACACCTGAAACACATACAAAAGGTAAAGAAGTCATTGTGAGTGCAATGCCTGATGAGGACATTGATACAACAGAGAGTGAGTTAGTACCTCCAAAAGAACTACAACAGAAGCCTCAAGAGATTACAGTTGAACAGGACCAGCAAAAGGTCATCACAGTTAAAGATAAAACCTTTAAAGTTACTCCTCTTAAAGAGGCAAAAACAAAACAGGAACAAATAGAAAGAAAGGTTTCAGTTACACCCATGATGGAGGAAACTACTAAAGAACTTGAAGTCGAAGCTGCTCCTGACAAACTTGCAGATATCAGAGTAACTGAATTTGCAGCAGATGATGAAGAAATTGATTCATTTGGAAAAATTATGTCCCCAAAGGAGAAAGAACAGAAGTTACCCAAAACTAAAGAGATTGCTGACAAACAAATCCCATCTAGATCCATCAAAGTTCAGGATAAACCTCAACATGTGCCTCTCATTAAAGATGGTACACCTGAAAAACATAGAAGAATTAAAGAATTCTTCACAGAGCATGCAATGTTAGATGAGGAAATTGATACGACAGAGAGTGAATCAGTATCTCCACAAGAACAACAATACGAACTTACCAAACCTCAGGAGATAATAGTTGAACAAGACCAGCTGAAGGTCAGTACAGTTAAACATAAAACCTTTAAAGTCAGTCCTGTTAAAGAGACGAAAACAGTAGATGAAGAGATTGAAAGAAAGGTTTTCGTTACAGCTTTAATAGAAGAAAGTTTTAGAGAACCAAAAGTTGAAGCTGCTCCTGAAAAACTTGCAGATATCAGAGAAACTGAACTTACAGCAGTTGATAAGGAAATTCATGTGGCGGATGGTATTCCTCCAGAGGAATCAATGTCCCGGAAGGACAAACTACAAAAGTTAGCCAAAACTAAAGAGGTTGCAGACCAACAAATACCACCAAAATTAATCACAGTTAAGGGTAAAATTGCAAAAGTGACTTCCATTGAAGAAGAGACACCAGATGACGAATTCCGGTCAGTTGTCATCCAGGTTAAAGCTAAAAAAGGTCAAACACCTGAGACTGAAGAAAAGAAAACACAACAGGAGCCGGAGCAATTTCAGAGGATAGATGCTGCCAAAGAAACTGGGCCTGAAGTCACAGTCAAAATTGATACTTCTGTGCCTGTTTCTCATAAAAAGGATGAACCTCAGAAAGATAAAAGGACAAAGTCCACCAAATCTAAAATGGTCCAGGCTAGGACAGTTGCAGTTGGGGACGAATATGGTGGTGTTACACCTTTTGAAACAACAAAAATCAAAGAGGAACAAGCCGAACGACTGACTGTAGTGGTACCTGTGGTGAAAGAGGCATCTGAAAAACCTTTAACAATAAAAGATAAAGATGCTAAAACACACATTGCACAGCAGGTCTCTTCTGATGATACAGTCAAAGACATTCATTTTAGAAAAGAAAAAATAATGACAGTAGAAGGAATTCAGCCAATAGGAGATACAAAGACAGACAGAAAAGTTGTTTCTCTTGAAGAGAAGACAACAAAGCAGAAACCAACAGTAACAAAGGCAGAGGTTATACCTGAGTTTGACGTGAAAGACAAGATAATAGATGGCATTCCTCAAGAAAAAGAACAGAAAGTTAAAGTAATGAAGGTTGAAACTGGAGAAGTCCTCCCAATTTTAAAGACAAAACCAATATGCCAAGAAGAAATCAAAAGCTCGGATTCAACTACAGCTCTGCAAGAAAAATCTAAACACAGAACCGCTGAAGAGATCCAGTCAAAGACAGTTACAGTTAAAGATGAATATGGTAGTGTTACGCCATTGGAAGTAACAGAAACAAAACAAGAACAAGTTAAAACAAAGTTTTCAGTGGCACCTGCGATGGAGGTTGCACCTGAAAAATCTCAGATAGTAAAAGATGCTATATCGGAAACTTCCAAACATATCACAGCTAAACAAGCCAAAACCAAGGAAGACATGGCTAAAGATAAATCAGAGAAAACTGAAGTTATTAGAAAGGATTCAGGTTCAACTAAACCAGATGTAACAAAAGAACTCACCATGGTAGATAAACTTCCAGTAATAGAAAAAAACATCACCGTTCTTCCAGTTGAAGAGATGAAAACCAGGCAGATCCAAACAGAAACAAAGAAAGCACCTGCTTCTGTAATGGATGTAGCAGACATACCTATGAAAAAAGATGCCCTCAAGAAAACAGATGAGTCAGAACGCATTTCACAAAAGAAAGATGCAACCAAAACAGAAGAGCAGATGTTTGACAAAACGTCAGAGATTATAAATGAAGATGCACAGAGAAAGAAATCCCTGAAAGAGAAAAGTACAAGAACTTTTGTAGAAGCGCAGTCCAAAACAGTCATAGTAAAAGATAAATATGGTAGTGTTACTCCATTTGAAGTCCCTAAAACAAAAGAGGAACAAGTTGAAAGAAGGTTCTCATTGGCACCTGTGATGGAGTTTGCATTTGAAAGATCTCTGATAGTGAGAGAAGGAGATGTTAAGTTAGACACTGTCCAGCGGTATATCAAACCTGATGAGGTAGTAGATATTACCTCAAGAAGAGACAGCATTTGCAAGTTGGATGACAAGACAAAGGAGTCTTTAAGGGACATGAAACAAGTCACAGTTGAACAAGTCACCTCACAAGTAGAGCTACTTCAAGATCAAACAGAGAAGATTGCTCCCATTAGAGAGGAATTACCTGAAGGAAAGGAACAAATTGAAAGAAAGGCCTCTGTTTTACCCAGACTAGAAGTAACATATCAAAAGTCTTTGGTGGAGCAAGAAGCTCCAGAAAAACTTAACGTTATGGATAAAACCCATTCAGTTCTACCGACAGAAGAGGTAAAAACCAGACAAAAGCCAACTGAAACAAAGACAGATGTTACTCTTGTAAGACAGGAAACTGGCACAGAGATTAAAGACATCCAGTCAAAGAAATCAAGTTCCCTTATGGAGAAAGGACAGAGGTTGGACAAAGTTACAAAACTTTCCCTAGAAGAAGTGCAGTCCAAGGCAGTTACAGTTAAAGATGAATATGGTAGTGTTATTCCATTTGAAGTCACAGAAACAAAACAAGAACAAGTTGAAAAAAGGTCCTCTTTGGCACCTGTGATGGAGGTTGCATCTGCAAGATCTCGGATAGTGAGAGAAGGAGATGTAAAGTCAGACACCCTCCGGCGGTATTTCACACCTGATGAGCTAGTGAAAGATATTACGTCAAGAAAAGAGAGCATTTATGAGTCAGATGACATTCCTCTAAAGACAGACAAGGATTCTAGGGACACAAAAGACATTGCAGTTGAACAGTTAACATCAAAAGTAGACCTTGTTCAAGATCAAACAGGGAAGGTTTCTCTAATTATAGAGGAATTACCTGAAAGACAAGGGCAAGCGGGAAGAAAGGCCTCAGTTTCACCCAAGCCAGGAGTAACATATCAACAGTCTTTGGTGGAGCAAGAGGCTCCAGAAAAACTTACAGTAATAGATAAAACCACCTCGGTTCTTCCAGCTGAAGAGGTAAAAACCAGACAAAAGACAACTGAAACAAAGACAGATGTTACTCGTGTAACAAAAGTGACCGATGTAGAGATTAAAGACATTCAGCCAAAGAGATCAAAATCCCTCAAAGAGAAAGAGCAGAGGTTGACCAAAGGTACAAAACTTCCCCTAGAAGAAGTGCAGTCCAAGACAGTTACAGTTAGAGATGAATATGGTAGTGTTATACCACGTGAAGTCCAAGAAACCAAACAGGAACAAGTGGAACGAACATCCTCATTGGCACCTGTGATGGAAGTTGCATCTGCAAGATCTCGGTTAGTGAGAGAGGGAGACGTAAAATCAGACACCCTCCAGTGGTATATCACACCTGATGAGCTAGTGAAAGATATTATGTCAAGAAAAGAGAGCATTTATGAGTCAGATGACATTTCTCTAAAGACAAAAGACTCTGTAAGGGGTATGCAAGATATTACAGTTGAACAAATAACATCAAAAGTAGACCTAGTTCAAGATCAAACAGAGGTTACTCCCATCGGAGAGGAATTACCTGAAAGAAAGGAACAAATTCAAAGAAGGGCCTTAGTTGCACCCCAACCAGAAGTAACATATCAACAGTCTTTGGTGGAGCAAGAAGCTCCAGAAAAACTTACAGTAATAGATAAAACCACCTCAGTTCTTCCATCTGAAGAGGTAAAAACTAAACACAAGCAAACAAAGACAGATGTTACTCCTGTAACAAAAGTGACCGATGCAGAGGTTAAAGACATTCAGCCAAAGAGATCAATATCCCCCAAAGAGAAAGAACAGAGGTTAGACAGAGGTGCAAAAATTACCCATGAAGGAATGCAGGCCAAGACAGTTAGAGTTAGAGATGAATACAGTGGTGTTATTCCATTTGAAGTCACTGAAACAAAACAGGAACAAGTGGAAAGAACACTTTTAATTGCACCTGTGATGGGCACTGCAGCTAAAAAACACCTAATAGTTAAAGATGGAGACATTAAATCAGACACCCTTCAAAGATTCATTATACCTGACAAGCTTGTAAAAGACAGTGCATCAAGGGAAGAGGACATTTATGAATCCAGTGAGGTATCTCTTAGAAGATATTCACAAAGTCCAGAGTCCGCCAAGGAAGATCTGGAAGTTTTAGCTGCAAAACAAGAGGTTACAGATGAAGATACTCAGTTTAAAGAAGTCACAAGTCAATTCAAAAGTGATGATGATTCAGTAACAACAAAACATACCCAAACTCAACAAAAGGCAGAACTGACTGCTATTACTCACCAAAAGACTCAAGATACATTAGTAGGAGAAGATGCTAAAGCAGATGTAGACTCTCTAAAAGACCGAGGTCAGGTAACATTTGAAGGCATCCAGTTTAAAACAGACACAGTTAAAGACGTTTGTCTTAGTGTTGCTCCGGATGTAGAAACAAAGAAGGAGCAAATAGAAAGAAAAGCTTCAAGGACACCTGTAATGGATGTAGCATATGAAAAAACATTGATTGGGAAAGAAAAATATATTAAATTAGATACTCCACAAATGCTTATTTCCCCTGACAATCTGTTAAAAGACAAAACATCAAAAAAAGAGGATTTAAAGAAGGGCCAATCCACTATCGATAACGGACAGAAGTTGGATCAAACGGAAGTGATCAGAATGCAAGAAATCAAGTCAAAGGTTGAAATGCTTGGGGACAAAACTAGCCAAGTTATTCCAGTTGAAACAACCAGAGCGGAGTCCGTCACTGCAGGATTACCACGAGGCCAAGATACTTCAAATAAGTACACCAGACTTGGAGAAGTTGTTAGAGGTACTCTAACAGAATTTCCAATACAGACTTTGCGTGAAAGTGATCAATCTGAGGTTAAATTAGAAGAAATCCAGCCAAAGATAGTCACAGCTAAAGATAAACTAGCTACAGTTAGTCCTACTGAAGGAAGAAAACTGAAAATGGAACACACTGATAGAAAAGCTGCAGCACCACTGGCAACTGAAGTGATGTCTAAAGAATTGCTCATAGAAGATGACAGACCAGAAGAAGAAACTAAAAGAGAAACTCTTAAAGACAGAATTACAATCAAAGATAAAATTAAAATAGTGTCAGCTGAACAAGACTTTAAGGATAAAGATGAATGGCCAAAAACTGCCTATGATACTTCTGTAGAAAGAATAAAAGTAGAACAGGAACAAGTTGGAGAACAGCCCACAGTTACATCACTGTTGGAGACAACATCAAAAGAGTCATTAATTGAGCAGGAAGGACAACTAAAATTAGCTAAACCCAAGGAACTGAAGATAGAGACAATGCTAGGGAAAGACAAAGTCATCAAAGAAGAAAAAGTAGAGATAAAAGCCATTGGACAAGAACAAATCAAAGGAGTTCAGTTAGTTAGACCCACGAAAAGGGGCGAGGAAATGTATCAGTCCCAAGAGACTTCTGATAAACACAAACCTGCAACATCAGAACCAAAAGCTGATAAGGATGTGATGCCTTTGCATAAGCCCATAGTCAGAGAACCCTCAGTAACAGATAAAACCAAACCAAAGATGGCTGAGTACAAAACAGACGCTCCAGAATACGGGGAAGGTGCCACCAGGAAATGGAAATCAGAAGTCAAGCAGACATGTCTGAAAGCAGACGTCCAATACATCCCTCCCCAGGAAGTTGAAACCATGAGCAGAAAAGAGGGAGAAGCTCAAGAGCCTCTGTCCATCACAGAAACCAGGGTTTTGTCTTTGGAACCAGAAGGGAAAGAACAAGTCGCCCTTCGAGAATCTTCTAGAGGTATAAGGGGAAAAATGTTATGTGTCACCGAGCACGTGTTTTTTTTTTTGTTTTTTTTTAAATATCTGAGCACCAAACATCGTTGTGCACCTCCTCGTTATCACCCTCTTTAGGATTTATAAGATCCATACCTCTTTGTCGTCATCATTTCAAGAGGATATCATGTCAAATCACTCATTTTGTTTGGGCACATTCTTGCTCATTGTGAAGAACCGTCATGCTGTCGACTGAGACAGTCTCTTTTGGTTTCTTATCACCTGATATCTAAACCACCACAGTTTCATGTTGGGTTTTTCTCATCGTTTTTTCCTAATTCTGTGTTTGTTTTGTCTGTTCTGTTTCACTGTACCTGTGTGAATCAAGAGAAAATGTTTTGCACAGACGAGGTGAAGATGTATTGTGGAAATTTCTTGGAAATTTCTTCCATCATCAACTCAGTCTTCAGGCTGTTTGTTTCCAGAATGGATCTTCTTTGTGTTATTTGTCTTTGCATGGTTCAGTGCTCACCCCATCAGTCTTAGTGAGGTTCTGATTCTCATATAATTCCATTTCCAAGTTCCTGTGAAGGAGAAGGAGTCTCCACCACAAGTCACAGAACCACTGGTAAAGCCAGCTGCTCCTCAAGAAGGTATCAACTTTTCTTTTTAATGTGTTTTTGGTGTTTGTCTGTCTCTGTCTGAAAGTTTTCTAAAGGCATTCATGAAAGAATGTCACTCTTGAGCAAACATGAATCTTTGAGGCTTCTTTTGCTGATGTGCTATGGAAGAAAAAAAGTATCAAACAAGGTGGATATGAAGAGGGAATACCAATATTAACTTTGTATTTTTGGGAGTCAACTCTCAGATCTAGAATGCAGTGTTGGTGGGGAGCTTTCTGTTGAATTCCTTGTATACCTTGTACTTGAAGAGAGAAAACCTCAGGCTGCTGTAAAGGTTGAAGAAATTGTCCAAAGGCCTGAGATCACTGACACAACCAAGAAGTTGGAGAAGAAGATTACTCCGCAAGAAGAACCAAAGCCAGGTATCCAGATAATAACTCTTAAAGAATTCATACAGAGACCTTGTGTGTTCTAGAGGGGCAGTATGTTTCCTTTTAAATACTTCAATTCATTCTTTTTTATACTTGAAGTGACCAAGCCAAAGCCTGTCATAAAGGCCGAAGAACCAACCAAGAAGGTTGCAGAAGAAGAAAAGCCAGTCGTGGCAGAACAGATAGTTCCTGAGACAGGTATCTGAAGGACTGAGATTGAAACACCCTCTTTGTCGGACTTTCCATTTCCGATCCATCTTTTTCACATCTTGTTTAATCACTTCAAATGCTGATGATATAAACCCCCCCCCCCCCCACCACCACCACCACCCACACTTATGTGTTTCCTCTGTTGTTTTTGATTGGGTTGTCAGTCAGTCTTCTTTGGGTCGGTATGGCCTTTTCATGTTGTGTGTTCTGTTTTGCTGTTTGTTGGTCATTCATTTGTTGACCTTAAATCCAACACAAGCATGACACATTTTTCCTTGGAAATTTCACTTCAGCTCTTTGTCTGTACATATGACATATTTTTTTTATATCATCCATCTAAATCATGTGATGTTGGACTACTTTGCATCTCATTCACAACTTGATCAAATCTCTTAAGCATTCAGTAAAAGAATATTTTTTCATTTCTGAATGTGTTTGGTGAGGTCTTACCATTTTTTTGGGATTTGCTGTTCATGACTGATTAAATGGCCTAATTAATGACTTCTGAACTATACTTCTGTATTAGATGAAACCAAGGGACCCGTCCAAGCACCGGGAGGAGTCAAGAAAGGTAGGAGCACCAGTTACCACTCGCTGCACTTCCTCAGTACATACAGTACACATCAGTCAGCAGCTATAACGGTTCAACATGTTGGATGAACATACCAGTCTTAGTCCAGAGTAGCTAAAGCCATTCATTTGAGAGAAATAAGAACCTCAATTTTAATTTCCAATTTCAACTTTTAACTTACAATTCCAGTAGGTTTGTGGTTGTGTTTCGAAATGAAGGGGGCAAAAAAGGCATGGAGTTGAACACTAATCAGCACTGATTGGCTTATTATGCACAATATTCAAAACAACAAACAATTAAATTACTTATTTAAATGTTTATATGTATCGTATATATTGTTCTGTTGCATCCTGTTGATGGTCTTTTCTTGTGTCAGTCTTCTTTCATGTATGTTTTATTTCGGTTATTTTTTTAAAAAATTGGCTTTGCATAAAATAATTGAGAATATGTTTTTTTATATTTCTAGATTTTCTATATTTATATTTTGATTTGTATGTGTTTATACAAATGGTGGTGTCAGTTACGTGTCAGTGTAAGTAATGTCAAACCTTTGCCACCTCAGAACTTCTTCTGCACAAAAAAGGTAAAATTCAGATGGAAGAAGAAGGGACATTTGAGATTCCCACTTTAAGGAAGACAACCAGAGTCATAAAAGAAGTGGAGGAGGAGCAGGAAATTATCAAACTGAAGAAGGTTCCATCAGTTCCACCTAAAGAGGCCGAAGAAGAGAAGAAACCTCAGAAGGTCACCAAGACCACAGTCTTTCATGCTGAGGAGATTGTCCACAGAGAAGAGGATGTTGAGCTGTTAGTTGCCACCAGGAGACCTGCTGAGGAGAGAAAACCTCGAGACAAAGCAGATGTGGTGAAAAAGCCAGAAGTTGTGACACCTAAAGAAAAGGAAGAGAAAGAAGCTCCTAAAGATGCATGGACCCGCCAGAAACCCACTCCAAAAGAAGAAAAACCAGAGGATAAGATTCCTCTGAAGAAAACTCCCAAGACACCAAAGGAAGAGGAACCTGCCCCACCAAGTGCAGCCTTGAAGAAAGTAAAAAAGTTGCCTACAGAGGAAGTGGAACCAGAAGCAGTCAAACTAAAACCATTTGAAAAGCCTGTTATACCAGCTGAGGAGCCAGAGAAAGACCTGAAGGAGAGGCCAGACAGGGACACTGTGCCTTTTCAGAAGCTTGAGAGGACCCCCAGAGAGGTGGAAGCTAAAGAACCTCCCAAGAAACCTGAAAAAACTCCAGCAGAGGTCACAGAGCCACCAGCCAAGGTGCCAAAGCCAGTAGATAAAAAGAAAACTCCAGAGAAAGAGCCTGAGGAGGTCAAAGCACCCACCAAGGTGAAGAAAATACCAACACAGGAACAAGAGATAGAAAGTGTGAAGCTGAAGCCATTTGCAAGGCCTGCGAAAGAGGCTGAAGAGCCAGAGAAGAAACCTGCAGAGGAGAAAGAGAGGAAGCCAATTGATGATCTACACCGCCGTCGCACAGTTCCAGATGAAAAACCAAAAGAACGAGAGCCAGAAGCTAGACCAAAGAAACCTGAGATTCCAGAAGCTCCAGAGAAGAAGCCAGAGAAGCCAAAGGTGGTAGAGGCAGTTCCAGCTGAGAAGATAGTCTCTCCTGTGCCAGCTCCTGTTAAGAAACCTGAAAAGGTTCCTGAGGAGCCCAAACCTCTGCAGCTGAAGAAGGGAGTCATTCCCAAGCCGAAAGAGGAGAAAGAGGAAGTGGCTCTCAAGCCTGTGGAGCAGCTCAAGAAGGTTGAGCTGAAAAAGACACCATCTCCTAAAGTTGAGAAGCTTAAAGAAGACAAGACAGTCCCTGTTGAGAAGAAGCCAAGTGTTGATAAACTCAAAAAGATTCCTAAAGAGGTTTCACCGAAAGAGTCTATTGAAGCTGTGACTCTCAAAAAGATCCCAAAGAAGCCATCGCCAGAAGAGGAGAAGGCTGCAGAACCAGCAAAGCCCGCTAAAGGGAAGATTCCTTTGGTGAAGGAGATCTCTCCAGGAGCTGTGCAGATTAGAAAGGTCGCCACCCAGCCAGAAGAGGAGGTATTTGAAGAGGAACCTGAGGAAGAGGTGGAGCAGGAGGAAGAAGAGGCCTGGGGCTGGGAGCTGGTTCCCAGGGAGAGTTATGGCTCCGAAGAGTGGGAGGGTGAAGCAGAGGAAGGTGCACTGGAGGTTCCAGGGGTGGCCAGGAGAGGTGAGATGGTGGCAGCCCCAATTCGTTGGGTGACGGCTGAAAGAAACCTTCCTTCATGCCCTGAATAATCTTCCCATTTTCACGATCATGCCTCCATCTAAATCGTCTTTTCATATCTTAAGTGTGACGCGATTTACAGCATCTCTTCCTTGTAGTTTTGTCAATCATCATTCTGTTTGTCAAACTGTTCATATTCATTGCTTTTTGTCATTTCAGTCATGTCATTCGTTTGTCTGCCATTTCAACATCATGTCATTCCCATCAGTCTGACGTGTTCTCATACCATCTTTACATTTCTGTTTGTTATTCCATCTCTTCATCGTGTAAACACTACATCACTGTAAAGTTGTTAATATACATTATTCACCATTGTTTGTTTTGTCTGTCCTCATTGTGATTTCATGTATTTATCATCACTATTGCTTCATATTCCCCTATCCATTCAAGTGGACATTACATATCTCCCACCACTGGCATGTTTATGAAGTCATACGATTACATTGTGTGCCAAAAATTCATTTGAATTGTTTCTGAACAGAGGGACAACCGGCAGAAGAAGCAGGAAGAGGTAGAGGTAGAGGCCTGAGACGTAAGTCTGTTCTCTCAATATACCTATAAAGTCTCAGCAAGAAAACCCTGTTATGTTCTACATCCGGTATGATGATACCACAGAATCCTTCTTGAAATTCAAATACAAACTGACTGTCCTCAATTTCAGCCAAGCAGACCCCGTCACCTGGAGAGGGCAGGGGCCGCGGCTTGAGGCCTGGTGGAAAGGGACCATCACCACCAGAGGAACCCTTCGGAGGATTCAAGCTCAAAGCCGTCCCCCTGAAGTTCATCAAGAAGCTTCAGGACATTGTGTTACAGGAGGCAGAGTCTATAGGCTCGTCTGCTGTGTTTGAGTGCGAGGTATCGCCTTCCACTGCTGTCACATCTTGGATGAAAGATGGCAACAATCTCCGTGAGGACCCAAAGCACAAATTCATATCTGACGGCAAAGATCGCAAGATGAACATTATTGATGTACAGCTCTCTGACACCGGTGAATATACCTGTATAGCCAAGAACGCTGGCAAGGAAATATCGTGCACAGCCAAACTTATTGTTGAAGGTATTTATATCTTTCTTTACCATTAAAAATAACACTAAAGATACCAAAAATAGTATTTGTCATGATCCTATCTAACCTTTCGTCACTGTCAAATTGCCTTTTAATCTCCTTACAGAGCTGCCAGTGAAATGGATCAAAGAGCTGGAGGAGGAGACCTCAGCTCTGAAGGGTCAGCCTGTGTATATGACCTGTGAGTTGAACAAAGAGAGAGATGTAGTATGGAAGAAGGATGGCGAAGTCCTGAAGCCAAAGGCCAACAAGATTCAGATCAATATCATTGGCTTGCAGCACGCTGTGACCATCCAGAACTCCGCTGAGGACGACGCTGGGGCCTACTCATGTGAAGTGGCCAACCAGGAGACTGTCAAGACTGTAACAAATGTCAAAGTCACTGGTAAGCAAAATAGGACATTGAACATATCCCTAAACCCAGTAACATACGTCAATACTGTAGAGAATGTATACTGGTAGAGATTGAGGAAGCAATGATATTCACAGTATCTGGGGGCACCATGTTTGGCCAATTCTTATTTTAAAATTACATATCAACACAATGTGTAATTCACATACATTAAAGTACTTTGTAAGCTGCTGACATACAGCAATGTATTTAAATTGTTCTGAACATTATACATCTTGGCGGGGTACACCCTGGACAGGTCACCAGACTATCACAAGGCTGACACATAGAGACAGACAACCATTCACACTCACATTCACACCTACGGCCAATTTAGAGTCACCAATTAACCTTCCTTTGAACCAGGAATCCTCTGGCTGTAAGGTGACAATGCCCACCACTGCACCACTGCACCACTGTGCTACTTCAAAACTAGATATTACAAATGCCCTGTAGCTTTGGTACAGCAGAGGAAGAACCCTGGAGTTGTCTCTCAAAACAACACTTGAAGCTGCAGATATCTTTGAAAATCATCCAAAATTAGATAAACTAAGTTAAGACCAAGTCTGTTGTAGCTCCTCTGCCCTGGCTTACATTTTAGTAATATTTAGTATATTAGTGGTTTACATTGTTGTCTTTAATGGTATGATGGGCACTGATTCAATAATGTCCAACTCCAACAGAAATAATCAAGGATTGGATTGTGAAACCACTGAGAGACCAGCATGTGAAACCAAAGGCTGCTGCTATATTTAAATGTGAGCTCTTCAAGGACACTCCCAACTGGAAGTGGCTCAAAGGAGAGAACGAGATCACTCCTTCTGACAAGATCGAGATCAAGAAGGATGGGAAGGAGCTGACGCTCACTATCAAGAACTGTCAGCCAGATGATGTAGCAGAATATGCCATGGAGGTGGAGGGACGCGTCTACACTGCCAAGCTAACACTAGGAGGTTTATCTGTCTTCCTGCTTACCTTTCTTTTCCCTCAAATACTTTCCCTATGTTTCTATTATTTAATCTGAGTTTATAAGTACTAATATGACCTCTTCCTCAGAGCGGGAAGCTGAGATCCTGAAGCCCCTGGCCAGCGTTGAAGTGACTGAGAAGGAAGATGCCATGTTTGAGACGGAGATCTCTGAGGATGACGTTCCAGGAGAATGGAAGCTCAAAGGAGAGGTTTTGACCAGATCTCCGGTATGACTGGATGGCATTGTTTCGTCTTCGTCATGAGTCTTAATGCCTGCATTTCTGTCATATTCACGACTTTTAATATGTAAATGCACTGTGTTGTATTCACCAGATGTGCGACATCCAAATGGAAGGTGGGGTGCGTAAACTCACTCTGAAAAATTGCCAGTTGGATCAGGCGGGAGAAGTGTCCTACCAGGCTCTTAACGCCATTACCAGCGCAATGCTCAACGTCAAAGGTAAGAAGTACTCCTGGTATCCGACATGGGAATTACAGTGTACCATGATTTTGGGATATTAGCTGTAAAAATAAAGGTGTAAGGTCCGTGAGCAATAAATAAAGCTTCATGGCACCTGAATGCGGACCTTAGATCTTTATTTAATAAGGTTGACGAGTCAAATTCATTATCCGTGCCCATATTTGAGACTCCATGCAGCCTGGGAAGACAAGAAGGGATTTTGACGTCGGATCTATTTCTGGTCATCGAAACGATGTCCTGTGTTTGTTGTTTTACTTGTTGTTTGTTCAGACTAAATGTGAACCTGTCTTGTGTTTTGTCAGATTCAACAGTCTGTGAATTTGTGTGCAGTGATGTCACTCTACAGTCTTCTATATTTGTATGTGAATCGTATCATCGTATGTACCGTCTGTGATTAAATGTTCTATGTTGAATCTATGCACAGTGGCCAGTTTATCAGTTACACCAAAGTTCATGAATGGGTCACTTCACCAGACATGAAATCACATTGCCTTAGATTTAGCAAAGATGGTGGAGTTCAGTAACTCTTTGGTTTAATACAAGAACAGCAGAAGATAGTCACATACAGGAGCCAACTGGTGAAGAAAGAAGAATGACCTGAAGAATGAAGATTCTTGTCACCTCCTGGTAGAACTGAAATCAGAATTAGGTGCCAAATGGAAAAATGATAGACTGAGCCCTCCTCATGAGGGCACATTTGGTGAATGTTCCATTAAGAGCCCTCATTACCAGCAGGACTGCATTCCTTGATGACAGCACTTCAGCCTTCCTCTCATGGAGTCCCTTCAGCACCACACTTCAAAGCAGACCTGATTTTTTAACAATCCTGGGAGTTCAAAGTGACTTAATTTTGCTTACGTGACCTGCTTAGCCTGAAGATGTCTCCAATAGGTTTTCAGTAAGATAAAGTGAGATTAGTTGTGTATACCATCGATGAGCTACAATCTATTCTGCAACAAGAATGGCAGGAGTTTTTTCACTGATACCCTTGACATCCCTGTGGTATGATCCCATAAACTTCTGGAGCCACAGTCTGGTACAACCCAGTCCTGCATACATGGTGTACACAGTAAACTGGCTGCTGACTGTAGACTGTTGTGCTGTTGTTGTGTTTTGTTGGGTTGTTGATGTACTGTACCTGTGTCACTTTTTAAACTAGAAATCGAAATGGACTTTGTAGTCCCGCTGAAGGACGTTTCGGTGCCTGAAAAGAAACAGGCCAAGTTTGAATGCACCATCACGAAGGATGTCTCTAAGGTCATGTGGTACAGGGGGGATGACATTATCACCCCAGACCAAAAGTATGACATCATCGATGATGGAAAGAAGCATATGCTGATCATAAACTGCTGTGAGTTTGAGGACGAAGATGAATATACGATTGCGGTTTTGGGCAAAACTTCAACAGCTAGACTCACAGTGGAGGGTAAGTGCTGGATCGCTATTACAGGGCATAATTAGCAGAGCCTTTATTATTACGACTCCATTCATTGAGTTGGTTGCCCTCTCTTTCAAACTAACTCATATGAATATGCTTTACTAATACAACTATAGGTATCAGGCTCAAATTTATCTCGCCGATAAAGGACCAAACGGTGAAGGAGGGCGAAACGGCTCGCTTCGAGCTGGGGCTCTCTCATGAGAACATCCCTGTCACCTGGTACAAGAACGATGTTAAAATTCATCCGAGCAGAACAGTGGTCACTCATGTGGATGGAAAGAAACATGTGCTAGAGATGAAGGAAGTGACTCTTGATGATACTTGCCAAATTAAGGCTGAGGCCAAAGGAATTCCTTCCATGGCCAACCTGACGGTCATAGGTAAACCACGAATGTCCTCTTTCTGTCCTCTTCTAGTGTGTCTTCTTCCCTTGTCAACAGCTTTTGTACAATTGTCCATGTTTGTCTGTTCAGGTCGACAAAACGACCCGTAAGTCATTGTTTTCTGTTTTCTGTGTAGTAAGAAATTGCTTCTTTATGTCATGTATTTGTGTTCCTTGTCTTGTTTGACTGTCTTGTCCTTTGTTGGCCTTGGACCGTATGTATGTGTTGTATATGTGTTATATATGGAGAGTCACCCAAACATTTCCCCATTCCAGAGGGAGATGCGTACTTCACAGTTAAGCTGCAGGACTTTACTGCAGTGGAAAAAGATGATGTGATTCTTGATTGCGAGCTCAACAAAGATGTCGAAGTCATGTGGTACCACAATGAGGCTGAGATCAAGCCCTCTAAGATGGTGGCCATTAAGGCTGAGGGCAAACGCAGAGCCCTCGTTATCAAGAAAGTTGGAGACAAAGACAAAGGACAATACGTATGTGATTGTGGAACAGACAAGACGACGGCAAAGCTTCACATTGAAGGTAAAAACACAGAGTTTGTTAATTGAGACGCCTTCCCCCTTCTTGACGCACCTCTTTAGCTCCGCCTTCACCTGCACTACCTCCTAACCTCACCTCGAGCCCCATCACCCAGTTTTTTGTTGCGGTTCTTGCACTTGAAGCACCTTTTTGCTCTCACCATCTCTTAATTACTACTACCACCCCCTGTATGTGGCCTCTGTCATCACTCTGCCATTCTGAAAGTGGTAGAAAGACACTACAAGAGTTTTTAGAGAAAGACTCTCAAGTAGACTCTGATGTGTTCAGCCCTGATTATCACCCTAATTTGGGGAGATCAGTCTTGTAGTGTTCTTCAACCGTGACTTGTGTCCTTTGTTCAGTTTAAGATACGTCTGCCGAGCGTCTTCACAGAACTGCCCCTCTTTGAAGAAATAAACCCCTTTATTGTTCTTCAGTGCATTTTGAAGAACTGTGGCACCTCAATAATCTAATAGGTCCATATAGAACCAAATGGCTCCTGAGAAGTTTCTTTATGGCGCTGGCTTGTCCTAATGAATGGACTTAGTGTTGTGGCTGTCTCAGTTCAGCACCAACACCTCTGCTGCTGGCCCCTAGACAATCGCCGCAAAGTATTTTCACCACAACTGTTGGAGTCAATACTGAAAGCCCTTTGGTTGTTTATGGTCCAATTAAAAGGTTGCACAATAAAGGTGGTTGATATCTTTCAACTGAGGTGTCTGTTTAGTGTCTCTGCCTGTCTGTTGTTTGAGTATTTGTATATGTACTGTGTTGGTGTACTTATGTGTTTAAATGTCTGAACGTCCTCAGTAAGAATTTTGTCCCCTCTCTTAAACGTCAGCTCGCCACATCAAGGTGATTCGGCCAATGTATGGCGCTGAGGTGTTTGAAGGAGAGACAGCTCGATTTGAGGTCGAGCTCAGTGAGGACGACATTCATGGCCAATGGAAACTGAACGGAGAAGTCCTCAGTCCATCCGCCGTATGTCTCATTCAAACACAGATATTCTCTTACTGGTGGTTCAGTTCACTTTCATTTTGATTAAAACCCAGGTGTGGATTTCATTTAGAATCCTACGTATTAAAACCTTCCACACCTCCACACCCTCAGGGTTGAGATGTGAAGAACGAGAGGGTTGGGTCTCTCGTTTAGCTAACAAATGAAAGTGAATTGACCACTGATCGCTCTTCTTTAAATTCTCATGTTTTCACTGAAATGCTGAAGTTTGTTGGTCGTCTGCAGGATGTAGAGATCGTGGAGGACGGCCCAAAACACACTCTGGTCTTGTACAACTGCAAAGTGCCTCTAACAGGCGAGGTGTTGTTCACTGCCGCCAACGCAAAGTGTTCTGCTAACCTGAAAGTAAAGGGTGAGCTTTCACTTCCCTCACTCTATCTTCCTGTACGAAGTCTTAACAAGCACTGCACTGGGCTCAGTTCTTTGAAAGTGGGTTCAGATCTTATCGTTCTTCAGTTTTATTGCAAGTTGTCCTCCAGGAAATGATGAGGATAAATGAAACGTAATAGTGATTCTATGACTAGTGTAGTAAATGCTACTACATTGTGATAGAGGAACGTCCTTTTGTCTTACATGGAATTTCCTTTTTGGACCCTTTTTGTCAGTGTGGCAAATCACTGACTTTCATTAATGTACCCAAACACAACTTTTAATCCTGAGCACTCCACCTGCGCCTTGATATTAATCACATCTGTCTGAATCAACAGAGATCCCAGTCTCATTCATTACACCACTGACGGACGTGCATGTGTACGAAAAGGATGAGGCAAAGTTTGAACTGGAAATTTCTAGAGAGCCCAAAAACTTCCGCTGGCTGAAGGGAACTCAGGAGTTGTCAACTGATGATAAGTTTGAGCTCCAGGTGGAGGGAAAAAGACACACTCTTATTATAAAATCTGCCAGATACGAAGATGAAGCCAAATACATGTTTGAGGCTGAAGATAAAAGGACTTCTGGAAAGTTGTTTATCAAAGGTAAATGGAGTCGGACCGTTTCAGTTTGGTTTGATGGCAGTGATGTGATGGGTGCCTCATCTGTGGCACCTTTTTGAACACATCATCACCGTTATTATCTGTTGATATCTACCAACTGTGTCTCAACTTTGGACTGAATTCCCTGTATATGTATACAATTTCTGTTTGTCAGGTATTCGCCTTGAATTTATCAGGCCGATTAAAGATGTGACTGTGAAGGAACGTGAAACTGCAGAGTTCAGCGTCGAACTCTCTCACGAAAAGATCCCGGTGGTCTGGTACAAAAATGACGTCCGTCTGCACCCTAGCAAGGTGGTGCACATGTCAGAGGACAGAAAAGTCCACACACTGGCCTTCAAGGAGGTCACCATCGACGACACTTCCATGATCAAGGTGGAGGCCATGGGCAAGACCTCAGAGGCCATGCTCACTGTGCTCGGTTAGTATTTAGAGGTCTGAATTCCCCAAAATGATACCGAAGACGTGACCTCAGTGTGACGACTATTTAGCCCCATTCAGTTACTTCCCATGCTTTTATACTTGAACTGGTTATTACTGGTGTTGTTATATGTCTTCCTGCAGAGGGCGATCTGTACTTCACAGTGAAGCTCCAGAACTACACCGCCGTCGAGAAAGATGAGGTGATGTTGTCCTGTGAGCTGAGCAAGGCCGCCGGCGAGGTCCGGTGGTTCAAGGACGGTAACGAAATATTTCCCTCCAAGAACATTCTCATCCAATCAGACGGCAAGAAGCGCATGCTGGTGATCAAGAGGACAGCGAAGAGCAGCAAGGGAGAGTACACCTGTGACTGTGGCACCGACAAAACCACAGCCAACCTGAACATCGAAGGTAATACCTGCGGCGATCTGGCCCCTCCTCCAGACCCTGGTCAGGACTGCAGAATCAGACCCCGCCCACCGCCGTTCGCCGAAACTCCACCCTTCTCTGCCATTTTCCCTCCATCACTGTGTTCTGTATTCTCATACTCATTGTTTGTAATGTTTGTGACGTGATATCATAATCCAACGTGAAACATCTTCATTATAACTGTATACAGAAACACTTTATGAACTCTGAGGAAACAACGGAGACACAATCTGTCATGTTAATGTCTCCTCACTCAGATGCCCATAATAGTGTTCATATACATGTTATAATCACTTATTTTTGTGTGTGTTTATTCATTAGGAATGTTTACATTTTACAAGAGATTTCAGGATGCACATTAACAGTCAAATTTTTAAATATTTTTTAGGGAAAGATTTCCATTATCCTATTAGGGAAAGTGAAAATTTGCACCAAATTTAAAGCAAAAAACATATAGGTGAGCACAGGATTAGGGGCTCAAACTATCTGCAAAATGTTTTGGAAAATTACAGTTTTTTTAATGCTTTAAATCAAAGTAGTAAAAATTAAGGCTTGTGTAGACTATTTGTTTGTCAGGATGTTGATAATATAAATGCATTTATAAAGTTAGCCATGACTGTGTAGTTGATTTATGTAAACTTTTTTAATATGTCATGTTTAATTTTTTTAATCCAGTTTATTAATTTGGTTTTCAGTACACAGTATCAGTAATAAAGTAATTAACATATTCCTGTTTGCAAAAAGAGAAAAGTAAAAATATTATTACATTGATTAATAAAAAAAGTATTTCAAAACAATAAAAAAAAAATACAAAAGAGATAATTTAGTTTAATTTAATTTTAATTTAAAAATTAAATTCAAAATAATAAAAATAATTACCAAAGAAATTATTTTAATTTATCTGGTTTTCAAAACACAGTATCAGTAATAAAGTTAGCACCATCCTCCTTTTTTTAAAATAAAAAAAGAGAAATAAATAAAATTAATGAATAAACAAAAAAAATACATTCAAAATAATAAAAAAAATGCAAATTCATTTAATTTGATTTATTGTAAACAATTAACAATTTATTTATTTGATTTTCAGTACCCAGTATCAATAATAAAGTAATCATCATACTCCTGTTTGCAAAAAGAGAATAAAAAATAAATTAGTAAAATAAAAAATAAATTCAAAATAATATTTCTAATATTAATTTTAGTTTCACTGTTTTGTTCATTTTAATATTTCATCAGTGTCCTCATTAACATCAATAATTCAGTTAAAATGCTTTATGAGACGTTTATAGAGTATGTGTTGACAGTGAGATGTTTTATAGGGTTGGATTATTATATTTATTCGACTTTCCTGCTTTTGCACATCCTGTAAGTCGCTCTGAATAAGAGCGACAGCTGCTTGCCATGTCTCCACTGTATGTCCTCCACTGATCATCAGACACCAAGCTGTTCTTTTAACTGTGTATGACGATGTGAAACTGTTGTTATAACTGGATTGTTCACTGGTTCCTCTGAGAGATTTCAGTTAGCTTCACCTTCTGTTTGGCTTTTATCTAACGTCTTTTCAAACCTCCGCAGAGCGCGACATCAAGGTTGTCCGCCCACTGTACAGTGTGGAGGTCACTGAGACAGAGACCGCCAAGTTTGAGACAGAGATCTCAGAGGAGGACCTTCACGGCACCTGGAAACTGAAGGAAGAGACACTCCACCTGTCTGCTGTAAGATTAAACACCAATAAAGATGGTGCCATTTTGATTTAATCCAGAGAAAAAGCCAGTGAGATAAAAATAATTTCCTTTCGCTTTGGGGATGCTCAGTTTAACTCTGTTCAGTTAAATCAATTTAACTTTAATCTTCATATATTATGAGTAAAAATGTTTTGTATAAGCACCTTCTCTTGTGACCTTGCCTCAAAATTGAGATTAAGAGATTGTTGTGAAAGTTTGTTTGAACTGTAGATTTTTGTTTGCAGGATGTGGAGATCAAGATGGAGGCCACCAGACACACGCTGATCCTCTACAACTGCAAAATGGACATGGCCGGAACTGTAGACTTCGCGGCAGCGAATGCCAAATCTTCAGCTCAGCTCAGGGTCAAAGGTGACAGAAACAACAGGGACATTTACCACAGACACTTTGTGAAAACATTTTTTGGTAGGCAGCTTAAAATCCCTGAAAGTCCTCCTCTTGACCGATGACACTCTGGTTTCGGTTCGGATCCGAGTACACGCAGACTGTTAATTAACTCACCAGAATTTGATAGTAGTTTCATGACAAAATTTATACATTGTTGTGAGAGGCATAGGACACAATTTGCAGACAGAAATACATTTACTGTTTGCCTGATGAAGGTCGAGTTACCAAAACATTGCAGTAATTTTATTTCTTTTGCAAGTGAGCCATTTTCGTCTCTTTCCTGCACAGTTGATTTGAAATGCGAGATGTTATTTTGTTGTGGGAAACATGAAACGTAAAATCTCCTTTATTCTCATTGGTTGGTTGAGAAAGAAAAGTGTTTGACACCACCTGGTAATTTGGTGCTTTTCACAAAAAGTTTAATTTTAATCAGCTTTTAGAAGCTCTCTGGCTGACTGGAAAACTAGTGGATTAAGTATATTTTTGAAGGGAGCTTCAATCAGAAGATGCTTACTGCTGATATGCAAGTAAAACTGACATTGAGAGTAAAGAGTATAGTACAGAATATCTGTGAGAGTTGTGTAGGCAAAGAAAGATAATGAAAAAACATTTTCCTGCAAAAATGTTTGTTAAAAAAGTTGAAAAAGTAATTGAAAGCATGAGAGAGTTTTTCTGAGTAAAATACTCATTAAAAGGAGTGGCACAGTCTCTACCTAATGGTAAGAAAGACTAGCCGTCTTTATGCTAAACTAAGCTAACCAGCTGGAGGCTGTAGCTTTCCCAGGTGCAGACCTTTGAATCTGTTCGCTCAACCAAGTTTAAGCTGTTAAGAAATGGAGCGTAATGAGTTGGTGATTCTGTCTGATATCAGGCAAGACTGTAGCTTTATATTTAACTCACTTAAATTAAATCCATCATTAAAGAGTATTTCTATGTTAATCATCAATTAAAAAATGAAATACATTCACGATGAATTTGACATTTTAGAGCCGCAGGCTGCTCCAACAAAAACAAAGCTAAAGTGTAAAGATAAAGTGAGAAATCCTTGTGGTAAACATGGGGGCAACAGAGATTTTATCATCTTATAAAACAAATATAAATTCCCCTCGTTTAGAAATTTACAGCAAATCAGAGAGTCATCTGGTACAACAAGAAATTCTTTTCTTCCAACCAATGCAACATAAACAAACTGTTAACTAATGTTACCTGCAGAGAAAAAATTCTGCTGTGTCCGGTGTCATCAGTAAGTCATATAACACGACCTGAATATGTTCTACACTGCAACAAAACCTCCATCATTTATTCTTTCATCGTTATTCAGTGACTTGTTTTTTATGCAACTATAACAAAATCCACTCAGTATGGTGACATTATCCCACTTTGAAAGAGGTGATTTAATCTCAAATGCTGATTGAAGAGGGTAGAGTCCAGTGTGTCTGATGCTGGGGGATATATTAGCAGAAATGGAAAATAATATAATGTTTTCTTTAATGTTTAATTACCTGACAATAAAAATCATTGTGTTTTTGTTACCTTACATTGTGTCCAAACAGCAAGCCACCACCATCATACCACCGTCTCCACTTTGTAAAACGAGCTAGCTTGATGGCAACATACTTTAAGAGATGTTCACCTCCCTGGAGATCTCCCTCCAGACAGACCCCAACTTATTCAGGTTTTTATAGTGAAATGAGAAGGTGTCATTTAAGCCACGTTTCCACCAAACACTAACGGTACTGTACCTTTGGAACCAAATGTAACAGCGGCCATGTATATATATTTTTTAATAATTATTTTTAAATCATCCAAGAGAGACAATCAAAACTAAAGTGATGGTCAAAGTTGTCACAGTGAAATTTAAGGTGTGCTGATGGATTCACGTCATCACCTCATGCACTGAGTAACATTACAAGTTAACGTTCCACCTTAAAAGTCTCCGGCAGTCGGCCCAGTGAATGAAGTTATTTTTTCTCAGACTCCAGCTGCTGTGAGAGGCAGCAGAACATCCTTTCATTTTATAGTTACAGTTTACTAATAAAACTCTCCACAGTATGAACAGTGGTTACATGAGCCTCAAAACCAGCCACAACTCAGCTCTGAGCAGAGTGACCGTCCTCTACTGACCAATCAGACTGCAGTGTTCACAGCTCCACCTTTTAGTACCAGATCTGTGTGCTAGGTACCCCAACAGAGGGGGGACCAAACATGGGAACAGTAAGGAACGGTTCTATTGGTACCATCCACAACTTTCACAGTGGAAACAGGAAAAAGGCGTACCAAACTGAACTGTACTGGACTGCTTGGTGGAAACGGGGCTTTAGGTAACTTCTCGTTTCAACCATGTGAAACCAAGTTTCATTCAAAATGGCGTGCCACATTACGCTGCATTGCGCTGCGTCTCTCGCGGGCTGTCAGGACAGTCCAATAGTAAACTTTCAGTTAAACTGATTCAGTCTCGATGTTAGAATGAGCTGTTTATATCTACATAGGGAGCAAGTCCTCGTCTACTGAGATTGCCATGTTTCTACAGTAGCCCAGAATAGACAAACCAGACACTGGCTCTAGATAGGGATATTTGTGTTTTCGTAGTCAGTAGCACCTCTGCAAGGAGCAGTATCAGACACACACAGGTTTGCTACATGTTAAACTTCTTCTTTAGATCAGCTGGTCTGTTTGTTTTGGAGAGGAGGAGACTTAAGAATGAACACTGAAGGAATTCTAACCAGGAGAAGTTTCAGCTGGTTGTAATCTGTAATCCTTGCTGATAGACGCCACCAAATCCCCCTAAATCTGACACACTGGACATTTAAGACTTTTTTTTTAACAGGTTTCTTGCATTAGGACAAGCAACTAAAATCATTAGAGAACAGAGACTTTATAGATTTTGTTTTAAAGAATGATCTTCAAAGATCAACAGTTACTTTCTTAATTTCTCATGTTATGCTGTAACAGGTGGAGAGTTGAGACTGTGAAGCTTCACAGCTGAGGTGTCACTAACTGTAATTTAGACCTCAGAGTAAATCACGACGCTGTCACAGACTCTCTGCAGTGTGGACGCCTTTAAACACTGAACTCTCAGAAGGTGAAATCACTGGTTCAGATAGAGGTTTTTCTGCAGTGTGTGAAACATTATGATTGTTGATATGTTCCTGAGCAGATATGTTGTGCCCCTCTCAGCGTGATGAAGACTGTAAACTCCTCAGACTGACAGCTGGCTGTCACCGACACTGTCAGTCTTTAACTGGCTGTTAAGAGGCTTTAATTCAGGCATGTGAAGAAGCCTGTTGTAAATATTTGATGCAGCTTGTTAATCTGACATCCTGGATCTCAGTTTTCCCAAACACCAGTTACACCACAGCGTTATGACACGCGCGGCGGCCCGACAGTTGGGTAACTCGTGCGAGGAGCTCCACATTCTCCTTTTCCAGGAAAATTGCAGGCTGCTGATTGACAGGAGCAGATTGGCCTCTGCTGATGGGTTTGGCAGAGGTGGGCTCTCAGCCAATCAGGACCTCCGGTTATTTTAGAAGCCACATGCCTTATCTAGAGCAGGTTTGCAGTGATTGGCAGGGGGGAGGACGCGACCCCGTCCCTCACTGGTTTCTGCCGGCCATATACATCTGATGGCAGGTCGTATGCTAATGAGCTAGGCCCCCCAATGCCAAGTCCCACGGTGGCGGTGTTCAGTTGTCCTGAGGGCTTCCAGCGGCCTGTCTTCAGCTCAACACCACCATGAGGATAAGCCACTGAGGATTAGCCGTTTCTCTGCGGGGACTTTTTGGATCTATTGACTTGTTTCAGGGGGGGGACTAATCATGTCTTCTCCCCAATCCAAAGCCCGAGTGATCGGCCTGGAGCGGCCCCTGAAGGATGTCACTGTGACTGCCGGGGAGACCGCTACCTTCGAGTGCGAGCTGTCCTATGAAGGCATCGCTGTCGAGTGGTTCCTGGGGGGTACAAAGCTGGAACCAAGCGACAGAGTAAGTCCCAGCACACCTGAGTCCTCACAACAAACACATCCACTTCCTGTAACCTTCCTGACACACACCACACACTGACAGTTAATGAAGCCACCGCAGATCCTCCAGGAGTTCAGGCAGGTCCTTCAGGCCTTGTGGTGGTTCAGGTCCAGAGCCAGGCTTTTGTTTCCCGTTCTATTTGTACACAGTGTTCAATGTTGTCTGCAGCAGTCTCGGCCTGTCTTCATATAAGGGCCTGCTGGTGAAGGTTCAGGATTCCTGCTGAGCATTCGATCCTGGTTTTGAGATAACGCAGGCAGGGAGACTTTTCTGCCCTGCAAGCGTTTCTGCAGGGTTATTTTTAACAGCTGCAGGAGGTTGAGACGCAGGGCAGGTGGCAACAGGAGCTATTTAACAGCTTCAGTTTTGAAACGTGCTGTAGATGTTTTTCTGCTGTTTTCAGGCTGAAAAAAAAGCTGAAAAGAGAGCTGGCTGTGAGTCCGGCCTTGAAACGATGTCCTGTCATAACGCAGGATTAGTTTGATTATCGGATGTAACATGAGAAGTGTGAGGTTTGCAAAGACACGTGATCTCTCTGTGGGTTGTGCAAGTGTGATTTACTGCATGTTACATGGTCAAAACACCACATCAACAGTTGCATCAAATCACAAACTAAAACTGTTCGACAGCTTCGCCTGGTTTCTTTAAACATAAAATGAGTAAATAAAGTTGTTGTTTTAAAGTCTTTAATTGTGATGCTACTGCAGACAGAAACTCTTCCTGAGATCTCAGAGCTGTTTAGTTGTTTAGTAGGTAAATGTCTCCTGTTTACATAAAAGATTTATGAGCTGGTTTTCTTTTGTAACAAAGTAAAGTCAAGGTTGTATCAGCAGGGACGGATTTTATTTGAAGATTAGTGTTCAAAAGCAAAGATAAATTTCAATGAAACCAGCGTGAAATACATTATTACTCTCAGAAAAACTAGATCAGCAACTAAACTAAAACTAAAACAGGAAGACAAAGCAGATTAATGTGAACATGACTGAGCTGAGTTTATTAAACCTCTTTGCCTGTCAGTGGAGTTTAAAACTTAAAACAACAAAACTGATGAACATTCAGGTTTAGAGACATTAAAGTGACATATAAAGCTGTGTTACGAAACAAAGAAGTTTATTGAGCCACATATTTAGTTTCACTGAGAACTTCACAAAACCTTTGGTGTATTTTTGTGTGTTCATTTTTTGGTGATATTTACAACATTAAAGTAAGCAGTTAACAGACCTCAAAGAGACTCACAAAACAATAAAACAGCTCAACCTGTCCATCCCCCGACACCCACACTAACACTCACCCAAACTGTTACGAAACTCTGATGGGAAGCAACATCACAGCTGATCTGAGATTAACTTTAAACTGAATAAAAAAAGGGATATTCAATCGAAAACAGCTAAAATCAAATAATTTCTGTCTGCAGAGCAAAGAGACTTTATAGCTTTTAATTCCTTAATTTCTTCACTCAGCGTAAAAACATTAAATTGTCTGTAGCTGGTTAGGAATGGACAAAACAACAAACATTTTAACTTGACTATTCACCTAAATGTGTTAAAGGTCTATTCTTAATTCCAAAGTGGAGATCAGGAACCAGTCTGTGACTTCTAACAGACATCTTCTGAAACAGACTTTTAACTCATCAGCATTTTAAAGTATTGGAAAAAGTTGAAAGTACTTCACACTCTTTTTCCTCTTAAACCAAAAAATTATCCCAGAAAAACAATAAAAAGTTCATATAATGATAAACATGTGCAGCAGAAATGTTTTTTAATTCTTACAATTGAAAAATAAAGGTAAGTGTAATCATGCTTATTTTTTATTCTTTAAAAAGAAGCAATGAACAGGAAATATGTTTAATTCCCCATCGGTGAGTTATGTGTCTCTCGGCTTGCTGTGAGCTGCTGTGTGTGGGTGTGTGTTAAAATCAGCCATCAGGTGTCAAAGGTTGTGCAGTTTAAATCGGGGGAAGGAAAGCAGCTGCCTGGATATGTTTCAGCTGTCAGGCCTCAGCTGACTGACCCCCAGACCTGTGACTCCCAGTTCAACTCTGTTTCTTGTGATTCTCACAGACAATGTTTAAAGATGATAAAACCCACATTATATGTGTATATTTAAGTGTATGCTGTTCACCTGACATGTGCTGTTCTGGGAAAAATCCATACATATATGCATACAATCTCTGATTCTGTGTCTCCTGAACCTTACAATGTTCAGGGATGATAATACAATTTGAACCTGACAGACAGCGTTGAGGGCTGGTTAAACTCTGTGTTTCTATTGGACAGGTGGTGTTGAAGGCGGAGGCTAAAGTCCACAGTATGACTCTGAGGGACGTCAAACTACATGAAGCCGGACAAGTTAAACTCGTCGCCAAAGACTTCCAGACGGAGGCCAACCTGATCGTCAGAGGTAAGATCAGCTGACTCACCATGCCACAGTGATGTAGATGTATACTCAAGGGTGTGTCAGTACACTGTGACATCATTACTGGGCGGGACTTCAGGTGCAACACCTCTGACTGGCAGATTTCCAAAGGAAGTTCTGATTGAGTTTTACGTAAACAAAGGAAAGATGTGTTGTGTTTTTCTGTGCGTGTTCAGAGCCACCGGTGGAGTTCACTAAGCCTCTGGAGGACCAGACGGTGGAGGAGGAAGCCACCGCCACACTTGAGTGTGAAGTTTCCAGAGAAAATGCAGAGGTGCGATGGTTCAGGGATGGACAGGAGATCAGAAAGACCAAAAAGTACGAGATGATCGTCGAGAGCCGTAAGAGGGCGCTGCTCATCCACGACTGCACTATGGACGACTCGAGAACGTACACTTGTGACGCCAAAGACTTCAAAACCTCCTGCTTCCTCAACGTTGAACGTGAGTACAGCTGAGAACTAGCACAAGTTTACTAAAGAACCCTTAAAAAGATTTAAGGAACCATAGAAACCATTTATAAGACTATAGAAAGTCCTCATCAGGGATAAGGGACCCCCTTAAAAAAACAGAAGGAACCCCTTGTTAAAGGGGACCTCAAAGAAGTCAGTAACCTTAACAAACTCTTAATAAGAGTTTAGGAACCCTTAATAACACACAAAAAGTTAAAGAATAACTTCAGTTAAGGAGTCCCCTCTGTAAAAGCTGAGGGACCTTAATAAAAGCAAGAGGATCTTCTAAAAGCATTAAGGAAGCCTTAATAAAACCTAACCTTAAAGTTAAGGAACCACTTGTGAGAGATAAGGGACCCTCTATTAGAGTAAATGGATCTTCCATTAGTGTTAAGGGACCCCCATTAAAAGCTAAAAGAGAAAGTGATTAGTAACTTTTATAAGACCTAAGGAACCCTTCAAAACATGTGAACAGTCCCTTGTCAGAGTTAAGGATCTCTCAAAATGTTTTAGGAACCCCTTACAAAAGTTAAGGGACCACCATGAACGCTCAGTAGCCCTCTATAAAAGTTAAGAATTCTAAAGGCTAAGGAACTACTTGTTAGAGCTCAGGAACCCTAAATGGATCTCCCTTAAGTGTCCATGAATTCTCTTTAAAAGCTAAAGGACCTTTCTAAGTATTAAAGATCCCATCAAAAATGTAAAGATATCCAATGTCAAAGTGAAAGATCCCTCAAAAAATTCAAGGAACTCTTTATATGAGTTAAAGAACTCATCAAAAAGGTTAAAGAATCGCTATTTTTGAGCTAAGGAACCTTCTGTAGGAGTTCAGACGATTTTTATGGCAGGAAAGAGCAACCCTTTTTAAGACTTAAGGAATCTCTCAGGAAAGTCAAATAATTCCTTTTTAGAGGTAAAGTTGATCTCCCAGCCCCTCAAAACCCTTAATTAGAGTGAAGGGACCCCTAAAAACAGATGAGAAATACCTCAGTTGAGCTAACAAACCTTCTGTAGGACCTCTCATGGAAGTAGAAAGGTCTCTAACAAAAAGGAAACCTTTTTTAAGACTTTTAGAATCCCTCAAGAAACTCAAGTTTAGAGTTAAAATTCTTTCAACCTCTTAAATAGAGTGAAGGAACCCCTAAAAACAGATTAGAAATCCCTCAGTTGAGCTAACGAACCCTCTGTAGGAATTTAGGAACTCAGCAGCTAAGGGATCCCTAACAAAAAGGAAACCTTTCGTGAGACTTTAAAAATCCTTCAGAGTTAAAAGTTGAACTCCTACCCCCCTCAAAACCCCTTAATTTGAGTTAAGGAACCTCTAAAAATAGAACAGAAACCCCTCAACTGAATTAAGGAACACCCATAAAAAACAAAAGACCTTTAAAGTACTAACTAAATTACTCAGAGGTAAGGGAGTTAAGAATCAATTGTTTCAGTTAAGAAACCTTTTGTATTTGGAGTTAAGGGACCCTTAAAAAACATTGCCATTTGTAAGACTTAATAAAGTTTAAGGAGAAGTTAGAGTAAAAGAACCCCTCATTACATTTAAGAAATCTCTTGGAGGTTGGAGGTTGAGATTAAGGAAGTATGAATTCTCATTAAGGAACATGTAAGAGATCCTGAAGACTTAAGGTAAAGAGGTTTTCTGTATGTCCACAGCTCCACATGTCGAGTTCTCGAAGCCGCTCCATGATGTCGAGGTCAAAGAGAAGGAATCTGCCAGGTTTGAGTGTGAAGTTTCCAGAGACAACGTCAAAGTGAGCTCAGCTTCTTTTTCTCTGTTTGTCCAAATTATAAAGTCTGAAAAAGATTCTTCACTCTTTAACGTCTCTGAAATCTCGTCTCGCAGGTCCGCTGGTTCAAAGATGGAAGTGAAATCAGAAAGGGGAAGAAGTATGAAATTATTGCTGAAGGCCGCAAACACATCCTCATCGTCCACAAGTCGGTGTTTGACGACGAGGCTGAATATGAATGTGATGCAAAGACCTCCAAATCCTCCGGCATGCTTACTGTCGTCGGTAAGAATAAACAAACATATGAACTGAGTTTAGAACCTGGTTCTTTATACAAGTACGAACTTGTTTGGATCATTTCCAGTACAAATCTGCAGCTGCAAATGTTCAGCTAATTCACATTTAACTGGATTATTTTGGAGTGAACATCGTATATGAGCTCATTTTCAGACACAAAAGACATCTTTTTCCAAAAGTTGTGATGAAAAAATATCAATACGATGATGATTTTTGATGAGAACATACACATGTTGATCTTGTTATCATTATTTGAATGTAATAAAATGACTAAAATAGCAACTTTAATCATTGCACTTAAAAATTGCATCTCCAGATTTAGTTTGTGATAAGAAAATAAATAAAATACATCAGTTAAATATCCAATTAAAAGGTTAAAACAAATTGGACCTGAGTACATTCATTCAGCTCTTTTATTGAGGGGTGTAAATATTACGGTTTCTGTTGTGAGAAGTTAACGGAGATACTCGTTCAGGTACGTTGTTTCATCGTAACAGCATTGTTTACATACGACGATACTTTGTTGATCCGTATTTCCGAAATCCAAAATATTTCCACACTACTGATGTATTTCCAAGTAAATAACGTCATCTGCCTGATGCTGTTTGACGGTGACACAGACTTTCAAAATAAAAGCATATCCTAAAGATGACGATATGGATCGAAGTTTTTACTTTGCATCAGTGACATAGGATCATTGATCTTTTAACTGATATATCAGTCCAGATCGATGGATTGTTACACCACTACTTTTATGTGGGGATTTGTCATTGAATTGTTATTTAACATGTTTTAATTATTTTTAAATTCATCTAAAATTCATCTTGATAAATAAACAGATGAAGATTTATTTATTACATATTGCAGTCATCATCCAGATGTTGAGACATTTTAAAACAATGCAACAGAAGTTCACAGAAGCCAGAAAAGTCTCTTTGCTCTCAGTAATTTAAAGTTCAGTGACATCCGCCGTTTGTCTTCCTCTCCTTGCAGAGGAGGAGGCGAGGTTCACCAAGAACCTTTCCAACGTGGAGGGAACAGAGACGGACAGCGTGAAGCTGATCTGCGAGGTGTCCAAACCCAGCGCTGACGTCATCTGGTACAAAGGAGACGAGGAACTGCCGGAGGGCGGCCGCCACGACCAGATCGTGGACGGGAAGAGGAGGATCCTCCTCATCCAGGACCTAAAGATGGCCGACGCGGGAGAGTACAACTGCAGGCTGAGTCCTAGCATCAGGACATCCGCAAACCTCAAGATTAACGGTAAAGAAAAAACATGTCAGCGCATTTGTGAATGTGATCTGAAGCCTCTGATCATAAATTTATCTAATAAAAATCATGCCCATAATAATATTTTATAGCCGTTTGAAGAAAGATAAACAGCTGCAGACGCTGCTTTTCATCAAACACAAATAAATTTATAAAAACGTAACATGTCGAACAAAAACGAACTGTAGCGTGAAAGCAGGTTTTACTTTTCTGTTTTTCTGTCATGTGATCGGTGCGTGATCTTCCCGTGTTTCAGAACTGGCTGCTGAGTTCATCTCCAGGCCTCAGAGCCAGGAGGTGGTGGAGGGTGAGAAGGCAGAGTTCACTTGCTCTGTCTCCAAGGAAACCTATGAGGTCAAATGGCTGAAGGACGACAGGGAGCTGGAGGCCGGAGACAAATACCAGATGGTCAGCGACGGCAAGAGGCGAACACTGGTCATCAAGAACAGTGAGCTCAGAGACGAGGGCGGATATGTGGTGATGATCGGAACCACCAGAGCCAGCGCTGACCTCACTGTGCTCGGTAAGCCCCGCCCACTCACTGTCAGTCTGTGTCGAGTGATAAAAACACCTTAACCTGCATCCAACTGTTAACTGTTGATATTTCTGTGTTGTGTCCATTTAGTTTTTGTATCTTACCAATATTCTTTATGGTTTATACTTTGTTTTATTTGCACTCTTTAATATTATGTACTGCAGCTGCTGAGAAATGACTCTCCTCAGGATCAATAAAGTTTGATATTATCAAGAAAAAAAACTTTAGATCAGTTTAATTATTAGAGACAGATTTTTTTCACATTAAAAGAAGTGAAACTCTGTTTTAAACCCTAAATTTAAATAAAGTGAACACAACTTTACAAAACATTTTGTTGATGTAATTTTAAATCCTATAATGTCCTGCTCGCTTTACAATAATAAACATGAATCAGGAGTTGTGAAGAGAATTATATGGAAGTTCATTCCTGTCCAAAAAATAAATAAATACACTGTCAGGAAATTTAAATATTATTAAACATAATATAATAAAAAGTCAAAAATATGAGAAACTTAAAAATTGGAATTAAAAAGTCAAAATTCTTAGTGGCAAAAAAAAGTTTTCATACATTTGAGATTTATGAGTCTGTTGTAAAAGAAATTAATGTATGTTAACACATTTATCATTATTTTTTATTCATTTTATTTTGTTTTGTTGGATTTTATATTCGTTTTCTAGGTTTAACTTTGAAACTCTTCAACTCTGAGTTCGTCCCCAGAGCTGAACATGGTCGGATTTAAAGAGAAATCAAATTACTAATAGTTCTTTTTATTGATCGGTTAGTGCATGTTCTAGCTTAAGTTTAGTTTTTCTTTCTTGCTCACTCATTTTTAATTTAAAGTTTTCAACAACAAAAAAATCACCTTCAACAAAAACAACAAAAATCAGATTCTCAAGAAAGCTCTTTAATTTGTTTTGTTTTCTTTTTCTTTTTTTAATTAAAGGTTAATTGATTTCAACTTTCAACAACTTTTTTTATATATTAAGTTTTATTTATCAAGGATTTCCTGCTCATCGGCGTGTCCGATGGTTTGTTTTGTTTCCTGCAGAGAAACTGAAGATCATCACGCCGCTGAAGGACACAGAGGCCAAAGAAGGACAGGAAGTGGTCCTGAACTGTGAGGTGAACACAGAGGGAGCAAAGGCCAAGTGGCTGAAGAAGGACGAGACGATATTCGAGACCAGCAAGTACATGATGGTCCAGAGGGACAACGTCTTCTCCCTTAGGATCAGAGACGCCCAGAAGGGAGACGAGTCCAACTACAGCATCAACCTGACCAATCACAGAGGAGAGCACGCCAAGAGCTCCTGCGACCTCACCGTCAAAGGTCAGACATGTTTAACAGAGTTCATAAACAGAGCCAGACTGCAGCTCTGTGTTTTAGTCTCTTTTTGTTTGAGTTGAAAGTCGTTCTGCAGCACTGAGCTCAATTTCTGCTCGAGCTGACGATGTGTATTTTGGTGTTTTGTGTTGTTCAGAGGAGAGTCTGAGGATCGTGGTTCCATTGGAGGACATCGACACTCAGGAGAAGAAGACCGTCAGCTTCTCCTGCAAGGTCAACAGGCCCAACGCCACTCTGAAGTGGATGAAGGGTGGCCAGGAGATCACCTTCAACAAACACATTGTCTACAGAGTAGACAAAGAGAAGCACACGCTGACCATCAAGGACTGCACGCTGGCGGACGAGGGCGAGTACACTGCCGTAGCCGCAGACAACAAGTCCACCGCAGAGCTGATCATCAGCGAGGCACCTACAGACTTTGACATGCACCTGAAGGACCAGACCATCACCGAGTTCGAGGACGCGGAGTTCACATGCAAGCTGACCAAAGAGAAAGCCGACGCCAAGTGGTACAGAGATGGACGTGAGATCAGAGAAGGACCGAGGTATGTCATCTATAAACTCTTATTATTTTAGTTTCATAGCCAGACATGCTAACGTTAGCAGCTCATACTAAATCTTAACTTATGGTTTATCATCGACTCAAGTAAGCTGTTTGTTTTCCCAGATATACATTTGAAAAAGATGGAAAGTTGTGCACCTTGCGTATCAAGGAGTGCAGACCGGACGATGAGTGTGAGTACGCCTGTGGTGTGGACGATAAGAAATCCAGAGCCAGGCTCTTTGTTGAAGGTGAGGTTCTTCAGATTCCACTCACTGCTTTTACTTCAACGACCTCCTGTTCTGTTCCTGCTCTGGTTGATCTGTCATGAATATCTGGTGTCTGTCCTGCAGAGACGCCGGTGGAGATCGTCAGACCGCCACAGGATATGTTCGAACCTCCAGGCTCGGATGTCGTGTTCGAGGTGGAGCTCAACAAAGACAGACAGGAAGTGAAGTGGTTGAGGAACAATATGACGGTTGTCCAGGGAGACAAATACCAGATGATGAGCGAGGGTAAAATCCACAGACTGCAGGTCTGTGAGATCAGACCTCGAGATCAGGGAGAGTACAGAGTCATCGTCAAGGACAAAGACGCCAAGGCCAAGCTGGAGCTGGCAGGTAAGAGCTCAAAACAGGACTCTTAAAAATCTGAAGATCAGTTGTTTAAAGAAACAGAGAGATTAAAGATCAAGATGAACCTGAAGCTGATAAACTTTGGTTTCCAGTGTTGTTGTCTCTGTGACAGCGTCTCCCTCTTCCTCCTCTTCCTCCTCCAGCTGTGCCTCAGATAAAGACCACAGACCAGACCTACGTCACAGACGCCAGGAAGCCCATCGTCATGGCCGTCCCCTACAGCGCCTACCCACAGGCCAAGGCCGACTGGCTGTATAACAACCTGAGTCTGCCCAAAGACAACATCTACACATCCGCCGACCGCACAGAGTACCGCCTGAGGGACCCCATGAAGGCCGACGAGGGCCGCTACAAGGTCATCATCAAGAACAAACACGGAGAGGGAGAAGCCTTCATAAACCTGGAGGTTATTGGTGAGTTCCACGCTAAATCCATTGTCATGTGGACTTTACTGAACTTTACTTTCTATACAAACTTTGTTCCTTACTTTTCTGACAATAAATGTGACTTTGTCTTCGATTTTTCTAGATGTCCCTGGACCCGTGAGGAACCTGCAGGTGATTGACACAGCCGATGGTGAGGTCAGCCTGGCGTGGGAGGAGCCTGAAAACGATGGCGGCGCCAAGGTCATTGGCTACGTGGTGGAGAGACGTGATGTGAAGCGTAAGACCTGGACGCTGGCCACTGACCAGGCTGACAGTCCAGAGTACACAGTGACCGGCCTCCAGAAAGACTCCATGTACCTGTTTAGAGTATGTGCCAGAAACCGGGTCGGCAGCGGACCCAACGTTGAGACTGACAAACCCGTACAGGCCAAGAACAAGTTTGGTAAGAATTACTTTTATTTATGTTGATATTTGAAGCTAAATTTCTGGGTTAACATCGGTACATTACCCGTTATACCCAATGTAGACTGAGCTGGAAAATCAAATTACATTAATTTCAAATCTGTCTTCATAGTTAGTTAATTCTTCTGTCCAAGTGGTAAAATAGGAGAAAACAGAGGTTAAGAGAACAGAAATGGTCCAAGAATTGATCCCTGAGGTACACCAAATATGATTTGAGCAGCTGATGGGATAAAAACATTAACCAACACAAGATATACGACTAAACTTGGTGAAATAACACCAGAGCGTGGCTCTCAGTTTACTGACTTATTTTGCGTATTGTTATTTTTAGATGTTCCTGAGGCTCCTCTGAATGTGATCGTTGGAAACGTCAGCAAGTTTGGCTGCACCGTCGCCTGGGAACCTCCTGAGTCGGACGGAGGCTCTCCCATCACCTCTTACGTCATCGAGCTGCGAGACAGGACGTCTGTGAAGTGGATGCCTGTCCAGGTGACCAAAGCTGACGAGCTCAGTGCCGTCATCAATGACGTCATCGAGAACAAGGAGTACATCTTCAGAGTCAGAGCTCAGAACAAAGCTGGCGACGGCAAGCCAAGCGCTGCCTCACGGCCCGTCAAGATCATGGATCCCATTGGTAAGCTAGGATTCATCACTCTTTTTCATTCAGTAAGAAACAAGAACTTACTTTAAATGGTTATCCTAATCCTTCTAAACAGCCGATATTCAATTAAATTAATTCTTTCTGTTATTTTAGTTAATTTTTTTGTGTCCGTCTCTTGCAGAGCCTCCCAGTCCCCCTCTGAATCTGGTCTGGGAGGACCAGAACAGGACTTCGGTGAATCTCACCTGGGAGACTCCTCTGAGGAATGGAGGCAGCATGATCACCGGATACATAATCGAACGTAACGAGGAAGGCAATGACAAGTGGCTCCGCTGTAACGCCCGCCTCTGCCCAGACCTCTTCTACAAGGTACAGATTCAGATAAATCATCGCTTCCAGTTTGTCAGATAGTGACCTCATCTCACAAAACAAGTGCGAAACTTTCACAGGGGGGTTCTGTTAGCATTTGAGGCTACATGTGACACTTTTATGTATGTTGTTCAACCAGTATAAAACCATCCACCTGCTACAGAGTACCATCCTCTAGATGTCTCTTTGTCAAAGTCCCCACAGTAAATGTCTTCACAGGTAAAGCTCCCTACTTCCTGCGAGGTACGCCCTCCAGCTGCTCCTTCACATTAAAAGTATTCAGCATTTCCTTCACATTTAAAGTTTCCTAGCTGCTACTTCAAATTAAAAGCCTTCTAGTAGCTCCTTCAAAGTAAAGGTCTTCCAGCGGCTGCTTCACATTAAAAGTCCTCTAGCAGCTGCTTCACAGTAAAAACCCTCCAGTTGCTCCTACACATTTAAAGTCTTGTTCCGGCTGCTTCACAGTATAAGCTCTTCAGCTGCTCCTTCACATTAAAAGTATCCTAGTAGCTGCTTCACAATAGAAGTCCTCCAGGTACTCCTTCACATTAAAGGTTTTCTAGTGGCTGCTTTACAGTAAAAGTCATCTAGTAGTTGTATCAAAGTAAAAGTCCTCCAGCTAAGTCCCCCAGCTGTTCCTTAAAAGTCTTCTAGCTGCTCCTTCACATTAAAAGTATCCTAGTAGCTGCTTCACAATTAAAAGTCCTCGAGGTACTCCTTCACATTGAAAGTCATCTAGTAGTTGTATCAAAGTAAAAGTCTCAAAGTGGCCCCTCCTCAATAAAAGCCCTACAGTGGCTCCTTCGCAGTAAAACTGTGTCCTGGTTCAAGTTTTACTTCATTTTATTTTAACACTGTACCTTTAAATTTTGTCTTCAGGTGTCTGGGCTGAAATATGGAAACAAGTACAACTACAGAGTGTTTGCTGAAAACGCTGCTGGAGTCTCAGAGCCATCAAACATCGTCGGCCCTCTGCTGGCTGACGACCCACATGGTGAGACAGACAGTGTCTTCAATCACTTTGTAATGTTTTACTATTAAACTAATCAATCCCCACAGAATTGTAGTTGAAGCACATTTAACGTTTAATTTCCCACCATGCCTCTCTGTTTCCTCTCCAGTCGGTCCAACCTTGGACCTGAGTGCTTTTAAAGATGGCCTGGAGGTGATTGTCCCTCAGCCTCTCACCATCAGAGTCCCCATCACCGGATACCCGATCCCTGTCGCCAAGTGGACCTTAGGAGACAAGCAGCTGAGCACTGATGACGAGCGCGTCACCATGACGACCAAGGCCACATTCACAGAACTGATCATCACACCAAGCGTCCGCCCCGACAGAGGCACTTACACTCTGCAGCTGGAGAATGATGTCACGTCTGTCACTGGAGACATCGATGTCAACGTCATCGGTACGCTATCAGAAACTGTTTTCAGTTGATTGGAAGGTTTGTTGTTTGTGTGGTTGGTATCACTGTGTATCTGTTTGTGTCCTCCAGCGGCGCCCAGCGCTCCAAAGGACTTCAAAGTCCTGGAGGTGACCAGGCAACATGTCCACCTGAGCTGGGAGGCACCGGAGCACGATGGAGGAAGTCCTCTGACCGGCTACCAGGTGGAGAAACGGGATGTGGCCCGCAAGACCTGGGTCAAGGTGGGTGTCTTTAGATGAAAACACGTGGAAGTCTTTGACCAGACGCCTGATGATGATTTCACACTGCCGCTGTGTTCTTCTTCTCAGGTGGCCCAAGGTATCCAGGATACGGAGTTCACAGTCACTGACGTGATTGAAGGAAAGGAGTATCTGTTCAGAGTCACTGCCTGCAACAAGTGTGGACCAGGAGAGCCGGCGTACATCGACGATCCCGTTAATGTCTCGTCTCCTGCCAGTGAGTCTGACCTGAGATTAAAATAACTCAAATTAAGAAATAATCCAAATTTAATGTCTTAAAAGTGCTTAAGAGACTTAACAAGTATCATCAGAAGTCTTAGTTTTCACCGTGTTGCTGCAATTGTGGAGATTACATCAGCAGTTCCTGGTAATGTAGTAATGGCCGTTATGTCGTTACGTTAAGTCGATGGTTTCCATGGCTCATTTTTACCACAAACATAAAGTTAGTTTTACTTTTAAACAGAATTCAAAGGAACTTTCTAACCTCTCTGTCTCGTTTCTCTTCAGCCATCCCCGACCCTCCAGAGAACCTGAAGTGGAGAGACAAGACCGCCAGTGGCATCTTCCTCACCTGGGAGCCGCCAAAATACGATGGCGGCAGCGGCATCCGAGGCTACAATGTGGAGCGCTGCATGAGAGGAACAGATAAGTGGGAGCCCTGCGGGGACATGGTGCAGGAGCTGAAGTGCCAGGTAACAGGTCTGCTTGAGGGCCAGTGGTACGCCTACAGAGTCCGAGCCCTGAACAAGCTGGGAGCCAGCCGACCCTGCAAGGCCACCGATGAGATCCAGGCAGTTGATCCCAAAGGTACCCACAATGTCTTCCTGTTAGAGACCTGGAAACAGTGTTTCATTGTGCTTGAATCAAGGACTAAACAAATTTAGATAGATATACAGATATACTTGAGCTCATTCAACATATTCATGAAGTGGAAGAACTCCAGAAAAACACAAAATTGAGACTTCAAATGTACCTACTGATTTACTCCTTTAGATAGTCGAGAACATAATGAAGAGAACCGTCAGTTAAAGCCCTAATTTGTTTGTCATTTGCTTGATTTTAACGTGTGCAAATAAACAAACCTCATATTTGATTACCACCAGTGAACACCTGGGGGAGCTCTACACCACACTCTTACCTCTTTTCCACCAACATGGAACTAGTTTCATTCACGCAACTAGTTTTGAACCATTCAAAAGCATTTCAACCCAGAAAGTTGGTTCCCTAGCTGGAACCAAAAGTAGCAGGTTTGCCTTGACCTTAAGTTCAATTCGTGATGACTTCAGTACTCAGGTTATCAACTCGATCTGCCATCTTTCTACTACTGTTTACTTCCATTGTGAATTGTCCTCCACTGATGACACTGTTTACAATGGTTTTGCTCAAAATCAATTGAAACTTAGGCTGGTTCATTAGATAGCACCAAGGTTCCAATAAACCTGAACGGAACTGGTTCAAGAACCAAAGCTAATTTGGTGGAAAAGGGGTAACTGTTGATCTGGCATTCTTTACTCAGTAGTTGTGCAAAAATAGTCATGTTTTGTAGTAATTAACAAAATCAGTCCCGTAGCACAGCAGATAAAGTTAAAAGTTGAAATTTCCTCAAACTTCTGATTGACCTCTCATCCTTATCGTCCATGCAGAACCTCCAGAGATCCAGCTGGACGTCAAGCTGCTGGCTGGTCTGACTGCTAAGGGCGGCAGCAAGATCGAGCTCCCTGCCGAGGTGAAGGGTAAGCCTGAGCCCCGCGTGAAATGGACGAAAGCTGACCTGGTCCTCCAACCAGACGACAGGGTTTCCATCGACACCAAGCCGGGACACTCCACCGTTACCATTGCCAAGACCAAGAGAGATGACAGCTCCACCTACATCATCGAGGCCACCAACAGCAGCGGCCGTGCCACTGCCACTGTTGAGGTCAACATCCTTGGTAAGGCCACCTGACAACAGAGAATGAAGGTTTCCATAATGACTTTGTTAGTTTCTGGTTAATAAAACTAAAAATCCCTCCCACAGATAAGCCCGGTCCTCCAGCTGCCTTCGATATCTCTGAAATCACTAACGAATCCTGCTTTATGGCCTGGAACCCTCCACGTGATGATGGCGGCTCCAGAATTACCAATTACATTGTTGAGCGCCGAGCCACAGATAGCGAGATCTGGCACCGGCTGTCCTCAACCGTGAAACTGACTACCTACAGAGCTGTGGGCCTGGTCAAGTTCAAGGAGTACATCTTCAGAGTCTTCGCAGAGAACCAGTTTGGTGTTGGCCCAGCGGCTGAGCACCCATCCATCATCGCCAGATACCCCTTCGGTAGGTCACCTGATCAGAGGATGTCTGTTTCTACCAGGCTTTGGTCTGATAGTTGTTTGCTAGGCTTTTCCTGTAATGGTTCAGTCAGATCAGGTTCAGGTAGATCAATCCCTTTGTGGTAAGGTACAATATTTTGCATCAGTCCGCTTCCAGGTCAGCTGGGACTAATCTCATCCCTCCTGTCTTCTCCTCAGACACTCCTGGAGCTCCTTACAAGCTGGAGGCTTCAGACATTGCCAAGGACTCCCTGACCCTGAACTGGTACGAGCCTGATGAGGATGGAGGCAGCCCCATCACCGGATACTGGGTGGAGAGATATGAACCCGAACACGACAGGTGGATGAGATGCAACAAGGTGCCCATCAAAGACACAAACTATAGGTGAGTCTGCCTGCTCTGCTGTCTGCAAGGAGTTTTACACTTTGAGTCTTTAGTTTTCAGTCTGTTGATGTGATGTCTTTTCCTCTGCAGAGTCAAAGGTCTTCCCACTAGGAAGAAGTACAAGTTCAGAGTTCTGGCTCAGAATCTGGCTGGAACTGGAAAACCCAGCAAGGAGACAGACCCGATCCTTGTCAAAGATCCATTTGGTACAAAAAATATTGTCACCTTAGTCGTTTATGAGCATCTAAAATCATTTCAGAGCATTAAAACATCATGTTCTCACTGTTCCAGATCCTCCATGGCCTCCTGGTAAACCCACGGTGAAGGACGTAGCTAAGACTTCCTGCTTTGTCATGTGGACCAAACCAGAGCACGACGGCGGAGCAAAGATCGAAGGCTACATTATTGAGATGCTGAAGAGCGGTACCACAGACTGGATCCGCACGGCAGAGAACATCATCCCCCTGGAATACTTCCTGAAGGGCCTGATGGAGAAGCAGGAGTACACGTTCAGGGTGCGAGCTGTTAACGCAGCCGGAGAAAGTGAACCCAGCGAGCCCAGCGACCCTGTGCTCTGCAAAGAGAGACTCAGTAAGAACAAATGAATCAAAATGAAACAAACATGTTAAACTAACAATATTTGAACTCATCGTCCAGAATATCTACTAACTTACAAATTCAACACATGACAGTGAATCTCTGAGAGCTGACATGAAAACATCTTTGTCTCCATCTCCTCAGACCCTCCATCGGCTCCTCGCTGGCTGGATGTCGTCAGCATCTGCAGAAACAGCGCTGACTTGAAGTGGGCTGTGCCAGAACGCGACGGAGGCTCACGCGTCACCAACTACATAGTGGAGAAGCGCGACGCCAAGCGTAAAGGCTGGCAGGCTGTTGACACCACAGTCAAGGAGCTGAAGTACACCGTGACGCCACTCAATGAAGGTTCTCTCTACGTGTTCCGTGTTGCCGCTGAGAACGCTGTTGGTGTGGGACCGTTCTGCGAGCTGGAGGACTCTGTGCTGGCTAAAGACACCTTCAGTAAGTCAGAGAGCAGTTTGAATCATGTGGTGATGAATTATTTTAATCAGGAGGGTGGATATAATAAAATTTGTTTTTGTTGCAGCTACTCCTGGGGCGCCGTATGCCCTCACTGTCAACGCTGTGACCAAGAGATATGTGGACCTGATGTGGGAGGAGCCTAAAAATGATGGTGGCAGACCCATCCTCAAGTAGGTGTTTCTTACATTTTTGCCTCTGCACAGGTGATAGCCAGAGGCAATACATTAATCGTCTCATTCTTGTGAATATGATATCTCAAAAACACCTTGAGGGAATTTCTTTAAATTTGGCACAAACGTCCCCTTGGACTCAAGGATGAAGTGACTAAATTTTAGTGGTCCAAGGACAAAGATCAAGGTCACTGTGACCTCTTGTTTGTCCCATTCTCTTGAACATGATATCTCAAAAATGCCTTTAGGGAATTCCTTCAAATTTAGCACAAACATCCATTTTGACTCAACAATGAGGTGATAGGATTGGTGTTCATAGTTCAAGGTCACTGTGACCTTGTGTCTGTCTTGTTCTCATGAACACAATATGTCAAGAAGGTCTAGAGGAAGTTTCTTCAACATAAATTGTAGTTTCATCTAAATCTTTATCGGCAAGACATTTTCAACATTAAAGCAACACTTACCTTTCTGGAAATGTTATGCTTTTCTTTGTTTGGATTAAAATGCTATTAATAAGCTGATGGCACACTTAAATGTAAGTGAATTCCACCAGAGATAAAAACTCATAATTATACCATTCACATATGGTTCTATAAAAATTCCGACCAATCATTGCATTCGGACGGAATGCAATGATTGGTCGAGCGTCCTGTCTGTCTTCCCCACGTGGAGGCCTCCAACTGACGTAACCACTCGCGTCCTGTGAAGGGTGCGTTACCTTCCACCAAAACCGGGTAATAGTGCTGCTAACAGTATTTGAACCAAATATCAGAGAGCTTCCAAAGATAAAGAACATAAAACTCATCAGGAGCTCATGTCCTGGTATTTGTTGGACACTTTATGCTTGTTTCATTTATAACATTATTGCACATGTCAGAACTTACATCAGAGAGTAAATGGTGCACGCTGCAGCGGTGGCATTCCAGTGTGAAGGTGTGTTTATCTTTTGCTGACTCCGCCCTCCAGGTATTCCATTGAGAAGAAGGAGAGGCTTGGAACCCGCTGGGTGAAATGCGGGAAGACTTCTGGTCCAGACTGTAAGTACAGAGTGACGGATGTCATTGAGGGAACTGAGGTTCAGTTCCAGGTCTGCGCTGAGAACGAGGCCGGCGTCGGCCATCCAAGCGAACCCACAGAGCTCCTTGCTATCGAGGATCCAACAGGTTGGTCCAGTAATGATCAACAGCTCATTAAAAGCATCATAGGAAAAGAGTCTAAATGTGTTTGTCCTGTCTCCTCCAGGAGCCCCATCGCCACCTATCGAGCTGCATGTCACAGGAGCCAGCAGGGACTTCCTGTCCATTGCCTGGAAACCTCCTCAGAGAGATGGCGGCTGCCCCATCACTGGCTACCACATCGAGATGTGTGAGGCTGGGACGGAGAAGTGGATGAGGGTTAACTCCCGTCCAGTGAAGGAGCTGAAGTACCGCGTGGAGGAAGGCGTGGTCCCCGAGAAGGAGTACATCCTGAGAGTGAGGGCCATCAACTCTGTCGGAGTTAGCGAGCCCTCCGACATCTCCGAGAACGTCTTCGCCAGAGAGTCTGAGTGTAAGAGCGTCTGCTAGTTTTTAACTGTCTGTGGAGAGTTGCGTTTCTTGTGCAGGGTTATGTAAATCAGCTAATACGAGTATGTTTCCAGGCAACCCGACGCTGGAGTTCCAGACTCTGGACCTGGTTGTTGTGGAAACAGAGAAGCTGCACATCCCGGTTCCCTTCAGAGCCGTCCCATCACCCAGGATCACCTGGCACAAAGACGGCAAGGAGCTGAAGGCCGACGATCGCGTTGGTTTCAGGTCAGTGCCACAGCTCATCTGTTTAAGGTTTTAAATGTCTTTGATAGAACAAAGACTGTTGAGATTGTGACCTGGATAGACAGCTGTTTATCTGTTCTGAATCTTTGCTGATCACAAACAAAAACTCTTTTAATTATCGATTGATTTGCAGATCTTAATTAAAAGACAAGTCAGCTTACGAGAGTTGGAGGTGGCATCTTTAAATGTCTCGTTTGGTCTGACCTGAAGTCCAAAACTCAAAGATATTCAGTTATCATGATATAAAACAAAGAAGAAACATCAAATCGTTACATTGAGGAAGCTGAAACCAGATTATATTTGGATTTTTTGCGTAGAAAACAATCAGCTAATTGATCATTTCGACTACCCCCCTGGATCTGGTTCAGGGTGATCTCATGTTCTTGGTCTGTGTGAGCAGCAGCGGCTGATGGGATTGTTTGTGTCCAACAGGAAGGACTACACTTCCTGTCACCTGGAGATCGACAGCAGCCTTCATGCTGATGCAGGACAGTACAGAGTCACCCTGGAGAACAATCTGGGAGCCACCAGCGGCACCATCAACGTCAAAGTCATCGGTACTCCATCATTCATCCAGTTTTTAGATAATCACAGAGACGTCCTGGAGTACTGATTAACACGTCCCTCTGTCTCTGTCTTCAGGTCTTCCTGGTCCATGTAAGGAGATTTTGGCATCTGAGATCACAAAGAGCTCCTGCAAAGTGACCTGGGATCCTCCAGACTACGACGGCGGCACCCCGATCATACACTACGTCCTGCAGGTCCGAGTCAGCAGCATGTTTTTGTTTCTAAGCTGCGATGATGGTTTTAAATCAAATGTCAGGTCCTGAAAGATTTAAATTGATGTTTGTTTTGTTTGTGCAGCGTCGTGAGGCTGGCAGGAGGACGTATGTCAACATTATGTCCGGAGAGAACAAGGTGAGCTGGAACGTCAAAGACCTCATCCCCAACGGAGAGTTCTACTTCAGAGTCCAGGCTGTCAACAAGGTGGGAGGAGGAGAGTTCATTGAGCTCCGCAACCCGGTCATCGCAGAGGACCAGAAACGTGAGAAAAAAACATTTCCTGTTGGATATGATTCATGAACTTAGAGTTTGTATCAACAAACTTTCACATTTGGAAGTAATGAGAAAAGTAACTGAAATCTGTCTCTGGTTCCAGACGTCCCTGACCCGCCGGTGGACGTGGAGACACACAACCCCACATCCAGCACCGTCACTCTGACCTGGAAGCCTCCCATGTACGATGGCGGCTCCAAGATCATGGGCTACATCCTGGAGAAGCAGATGAAGGGCGAGGACAAGTGGGAGAGGTGCAACGACTTCCTGGTGCCCGTCCTGTCTTACACCGTCAAAGGGCTGAAGGAGGGCAAGATGTACACATTCAGAGTCAAAGCCGAGAATGTTGCTGGGCTCAGCGAGCCGTCACGCAACACGCCGTTTGTCAAGGCTTCGGAGGCCATCGGTAAGGATGACATCATCAGTTTTATAGTCTAATCGTAAAAAAAAATGTATTTCAGTATCCAAACACGAGGACCTTTCAACAGATTTTTGAGGAAGTTTTAAAGTAATACATTTATTGAGATATTCAGAGTAAGATCACTTTCATGTCTGTTTCGGTTTCAGCAGATGTTTCATAGATCTACAGCCTCCTTCTTTAATAATGATGCTGCTGTTGGGTTTTAATCTGAACTTTACGTTAATGTGACTTGCGTCCTCTCTCAGATCCTCCGAAGGTCTTCCTGAGCGGCAGCCTGCAGTCCGGCCTCAGCTTGAGGCGCGGCTGTGACATCTGCCTGGACGCCAACATCTCTGGCGCACCGTACCCTGAGATCACCTGGTACTGGAACAACAAGGTGATCCGTCCGGAGCCGCTCCGCAAGAGGCCCGAGAGACCCCTGAAGAAGAAGGTGGAAAAGAAGGAGGAGAAGAAAGAGGAGGTAGAGGCCGAGAAGAAGGAGGGAGAGGAGAAGAAGGAGGAGGAGAAGAAGGAGGAGAAGAAAGAGGAGGTGGCAGAGCCTGAGGTGGAGGAGATCGACTATCCGACCATTAATGAACGTCTGACCATCAACAACAGCCGCAGGGGCGTGTCCTCTGTCATCATCAAGGACTCGTACCGCCCTGACCACGGCGTCTACATGGTGAAGGTGGAGAACGACCACGGCATAGCCTCAGCAACCTGCGAGGTCAACGTGCTCGGTAAGAAGCCTCTCATAAAATAATTGAATCATTAAATCATGAAGTCATTGAATTATAAAATTATTAGATTGCAAAATAAGTGAATGATAAAATTATAAATTTATAAAAGTATTAAATTGTAAAATGATTAAATCATTAAATATTAAAATTATTAATTGGTAAAATATTAAAATAATTTGATTGTAAAATAATTAAATAAAGTCATTATAAAGATCACAAAATGATTAAATAATGAAATCATTAATTTGTTAAATTATTAAGTTGCAACATAATTAAATCATAAAATAAAATTATTAATTTGTAAAATAATGAAATAATTACAGTGTTAAATGATTATTATTAGCATTAAATCTTAAATTATAATTTTCAAAATAATCATTAAATTGTAAAATCATTACATTGTAAAACATTCACACCATAAAATCAATAATTTGTAAAATCAGTAAATTATTAAATCTTAAAGTAATTAAATTAAGTTGTAAAATCATTGAATCATTACATCATAAATCGTTAATACGTAAAATCATTACATCATTTAATGGTAAGATCGTTAAAGTCTTAAGTCATTAAATAAGTTACCCATCAAATTGTAAAATCACCGAATGATTACATCATAAACCCATTAATTCATAAAATCATTAAAGCCAAAAAATCATAACATCATGAAATTCTGAAATCAATAAATCATTCACTAATTAAATCCTACAATCATAAAACCATTAAGTCATAAAGTCATTTAATCGTAAAATCAATAAATTGTAAGATCATTAATATGTAAAATCATCAAATAATAAACAAGGCATTTTACTGAATAGAATATTAATTTGTTGTGAATGTTTGACTGGCTGTAGTTTTTAGATATTTCACAAATAAAAACGTTGTTTCGTCTGTCCACCTGCAGATACTCCCGGGCCTCCGGTGAACTTCAAATTTGAGGAGCCAAGGAAGAACTCTGTGATCTGTAAGTGGGATCCTCCTCTGGACGACGGTGGCAGCGAGATCCTCAACTACACCCTGGAGCAGAAAGACAACTCCAAGCTGGAGATCGGCTGGAGCTGCGTCACCTCCATGCTGACAGGATGCCGCTTCCTGGTGCCCAAACTCATCGAGAAGAAGGAGTACTTATTCAGGGTCACCGCGGAGAACAGGTTCGGCGCGGGCCCGTACTGCGTCTCCAAACCACTTATCGCCAAGAATCCATTCGGTATGATGTTCTTTGTTATTACTCCTGTTCCCACTACAAGTGAAGCTCCTTTGGTTTTTAGTTTTAACATTTAACATAAATATCACTGAAAAAAATGCAACTAAGAGGACCTTAGGCGGCGCTGTATTCATTTTAATTTGTAATTTAAGACTTTTATTATTTAGTCGGTACAAATCGGTAAATATATGTCTTTACATGCTGAATATTTTAAAACCCTTTCATTTAATCATAAATAACAGGATTTATGAGCCGAATCAATTTACATTAACTGCTACGTTTAGACTTTATAAACAGATGTGATTACTTTTTTTGGGCCATTCTTACTCTTTGTTTATTTTATTTACATTTTCTCAAAGAGCAGATGTACAAACCATAATGTCCCAAGACTGGTCCATAAAAAGCAACAACTCTGTATCTACATAACAGTTGAACCATTATCCAGTGTCCCCAATTCAGACATTTGTCCACAGTTTTTATCCAGTTTGGCCCGGCTTGTGTTTAAGTCCCAGATATTCCAAAGGTATCTTCTAGTCCTCCATTTTCAGTGTGGTTACTTTTAAAGTGTGTTTTACTCATTTTACGTACACTTACATAAATACATTCTAAACTGGTTATGAATATAATGATGCTGCAATGTTTCAGTTATTGGACCTTCATCAGGCAAACAGTTTTGTAACAAATCCTAAGTAGGAGTGGCTCTGAGTTTGCGATTAGTCATATTACCCACATGCAGTGGAAAGGCTAAATACCAAATATAAAATAGTGTAACAATCAATATTATACATAGAAATAGAGGAATAAAAAGTAAAATTAAAAACTGCTTAGTGATAATCTGAAACATACCCCAAAAAAAGTTTACATTAGATAGGTACGTTCTTGAGAACACATGCTTAAGTCCTTTTTGTTAAGTTACATTTTCTAAAATGCAATGTCTTTTCTACAAGTTTCTGGTCCCTCTCCTATGCACCTGTTTGCAAATAGATGTGTATATATCAAACCTTACTTTCTCAGGAAGCATGAGACTGTATAGGAGGGCTGGACTGGACTCTAATGCACTGCACTTTAAGAATGTGTTTTTTACACTTGTTTTTATGTTGTAGTTATTTATGTCTTGTGTGTTTTTTCTCTGAACTACTCAGTGAGCTGTTCTTAAATTGCCCCTGAGGGATAAATAAAGTTACTTGAACTGAATTGAATAGTATTCCTTTGGTTATGAATAATGGTTATGAATAAAATGCTTCTTTTAGTTAGCTTATAATGTTAGGTTCCTTCATTTTCCATTTTTGTTGGCTGTTGTTGCCGACCAAAAACCATTACAAACTATTAACTTCTAATAATTTTGAGAGTATACACTATATGGACACTATTCAGATGATAAAAACAGTAGGAATGTTAAAGTTTTGTTAAAAGTTCAGAGTGCTAATTACATGACAAGAACTTTAAATGTAACATTTTGATGTTTGTAGTTTTTTCTCACTCTCACTTGGTTTCTTTCTGCCATCCCTTTCTCATCCTCAGACCCTCCTGATGCTCCTGATAAGCCAGAGGTTAATGACATCACAGCCGAAACCATGCTGGTCACCTGGACCCCACCAAACGACAATGGCAGCCCCATCATTGGCTACTGGGTGGAGCGCCGTGAGATCAATAGCTCACGCTGGACACGTGCCAACAAGTGAGTAAACAAAATCTTTTTATGTCACTGTGCTGGCGATAGCTTAGACCAGAGCCATTATTTTTCCAGGTCGTCCCTTCTTTCCATTCTTGTGTATGCAATAGATCAAGAATGCCTTGTGGGAATTTCTTCAAATTTGGCACAAACATCCATTCGATTAGATTTTAGTGGTTATGGATCAAAGGTCAAGGTCATTGTGACCTTGCATCCACCTCAATCTCATGAACTCGATATTTCAAGAACACCTTGAAAGTTTTTCCTTAAACATGGCATCAACATCCTCTTGATTAGATTTTAGTGGTAATGGACAAAAGGTCAAGGTCACTGTGGCCTTGGATCCGCCTCAATCTCGTGAACTAAATATCTCTAGAAAGCCTCAAGGGAATTCATTCAAATTTGGCACAAACCCCCTTTTTCAGACTGCCAGCCAAACTTGAATTTTTAGCCAATCTAGAAACCAGATGGCTCTTATGAAGTCTGAACAGTCATAAATGACATGAAATCTGATTTTTGCAAACCAGATCGAAACCACCTTTGGGAGGTAGTTTCAAATCGCATTTGGACAGATGTGTCTGAGTCTGAACAACTCCTTATATGACATTACACAATAAACGCTAGATGGCGCCTCCGCTCCGATGTCGTTGCCACAGCAACCTGTCAGATTAGTCAATAATGTGGCCCAGTCTGAACAGAGCCAAATCCAATTTGGACACTTGCTAAAAACAGTGTGGACAGTCAGCAGTCAAAAATCGGATTTGAGAAGGAATCAGATTTGAATCAGATTCACCTGCAGTCTGAACGCAGCCTTAGTTGGACTCAGTTATCAGCTGGTTAGAATTTGATGATCAAAGGTCAAGGTCACTGTGACCTTGCATCGGTCTCATTCTTGTGAATGTGACATCTCAAGAACACCTTGAAAGACTTTCCTTCAATTTGGCACAAACGTCCACTTGGACTCAGTGATGAACTGATGAAAGTTTCTAACCAGTATCATCCTAGTTTCTGTCTAAATTTCTACTAAGACTAAAAAATTGGATGTTGGCTGCTGTGTGGGAAAATGTTGATACACACTGATACCATTTTACCAGAAATGTTGTTGCTGGTTATCTGAAAGCTTCCTTCTGCTCTTGTCTTCAGGAACATTGTCCCAACCACTGAGCTGAACGTTGGAGGTCTAATGGACGGGCTGACTTACATCTTCAGGGTGGCAGCTGAAAACCAGGCCGGCCCCGGAAAGTTCAGCGTCCCCACCGAACCCAAGATGGCCCAGGCTCGCATCCGTACGTACACTTTTTTAAACCCTGTGTTCAGTTCAGCTCTCATCTGCATCTCCATATCTGTTGAACTGGAGGAAAATAATTGTTTGTATCTCCCTGTGGTCTCCCTTTTGTCAGACTACATATTTGAAATTACTTGTCAAAAATACTGTTTTAGATGGTATTCAGAAAACTAGAATCATGATGAAGTATCGCAAGAATCATGAACAAGCTACTTTCACAGTTAACATCTGTGTTTATTTGTGACACTATAGTGCCTCCTGGACCACCGATTGCTCGAGTGGCCACGACCACCGACCACTCCATTGAAGTAGAGTGGGACCCACCTGTTGACAACGGTGGAGGAGAGATCATTGGTTACCATGTGGAAAAGGTTTGATCAAGTCACCACTGAAGCTTTTTCAGCTTTGCTCACATTTGGTTTTTAGCGTCTTGCCTTGCTGTAGCTGTAGGTTCATTCTCAGATTTCATCAACTCAAGACCTTAAATTGATTTTAGTTCAGACTCATGTATCTTTGATCTGTGGTGTTCTTCAGTCCCTGGCTGGTTCCAAGGAATGGTCCAGAGCTTCAGAGCATATGACGAGGGCCCGGACTTTCACTGTCTATGGAGTCCGTGAGAAAGCCAAGTACATGGTCAGAGTCATTGCCTGCAACGCTGCCGGAGAGGGAACGCCAGGATTCACAGAGGCTGTGATTGTGATGAATCCAGCAGGTCAGATGGAAAGAAAAACCCAACGCAGAGCAAAAAAATACAGAGACCGAAATTATGATTTAATTTGGTTAAAAGTTCTACAGGGTTGGTGGAATCTAACAAATGTTATGTTTTTGGCTTCTTTCCTTGGTTGCCTTCCACAGAGATGCCAGTGATTGAAATGGACCTGGCCGTCAAGAGCGGCATGATTGTCAGAGCCGGAACGACACTCCTTATACCTGCTAAAGTCACAGGTAAACCCTACCCATTCATTTCCTGGACCAAGGACGACGGCAAACTTGACAAAGACCGTGTGGAGGTCCTCACTGAGGGCGAAAACAGCATCATTTCAGTCCAGAATTGCCAGAGGAAGGACTGTGGCAAATATACAATTTCTGCTTGCAACCCCAGTGGCATCAAGAATGTTTCGGCTCGAGTGGAAGTAGTGGGTGAGTGGAAGTCAACAAAGTCAGTAGTTGATGATAAAACTTGAAAGTTAATTAATTGATGCTGTTAAATAAGAATACACAGAAGGATGATATTGTTGTATCTTCAGATACTCCTGGACCTGTAACGGATCTGAAGCCTGTTGTCGTCACTCGCAAGATGATCTTCCTTAACTGGGATGACCCAGTGGATGACGGCGGCAGTGAATTGACCGGCTTCCTCGTGGAAAGAAAAGAAGGCAAGATGCACACATGGAGGCAACCTGTTGAAACCATTTCATCCAAGTGCGAGTGTTCGGGCATCGTGGAGGGAAAGGAGTACATATTCCGTGTCTTTGCCAAGAACAAGTATGGCTTGGGAGTGCCCGTAGAGCTGGAGCCCATTCTTGCTGTTGACGCACAGGGTGAGTCCTAAAATCTCTTGACTTTAATTCAGAAACGAATGTCTAAAATTCACTCTTGTGAGCAGATCAAGGCTATTTTATATTGGTTGAAAAGTGGATTTTGTAGTTAAAGGTGTACGTTGCTGATTTTCAACCAGCTCTGCATCACTACAGTCTGTGGAGATAAACGTTGTTAAGGCACCCCCTTTGCTGCCAGCTAAAAATCTGCTGAATGATGCAAAACGGGCAGGGGGTTTCCGGCTGTTGCCGAGACAGGGGAAGCCAAATACTGTTTATCTGCACGTACTGTCCACACTGCAGTGCCACAGATCTGGTTAAAAATCGCCTGTAAATCTAAATGTGGCTTTGATGGTTCTGCAGCTCCTCCATCAAACCCTGAGAAGTTCAACTACACCGAGCGCACCAAAGATTCCATCACGCTGACCTGGAAGCCACCTCGTAATGATGGCGGCAGCCCTATCCTTGGCTACATTGTTGAGAAGAAGAGGCAAGACCAGCAGGCCTTCGAGCCATGCAACAAGGAGCTCTGCACTGACTTGACCATGACTGTAGGGGGCCTGGAGGATGCCTGGCCGTATGAGTTCAGGATCAAGTGTGTCAACGCATTGGGAGAGAGTGAGCCAACCATCCCGTTGACAGTGATCATCCAAGACGATGAAGGTAAGGCTGAATGCTTGGAATGGTCTTAAAAAACCCTAACCCTACTTTTACATTCAAGAGAGGGACCAAGGCAGATTTTTATGCCTTTGTGCTGTCGGGTTGCCCATCTATCCGTCCTATTCTTGTGTGGCATTTTTTTTTTTTTAAATGTGACACAGACATTCACTTGGACTCAAGGATTAACTGATTAGAATTTGGTGGTCAAAGTTTACTGTGGCCTTGTCCGTCTCCTTCTCGTGTACGCAATATCTCAAGAACACCTCGAGGGAATTTCTTGAAATTTGGCAAAAAAAAATCCACTTGGACCCAACAATGAACTGATTAGAATTTGGCTGTTGAAGGTCAAAGTTCAAGTATACTGTGACCTTGCACCTGTCTTATTCATGTGAACGCAATATCTCAAGAACACCTTTAAGGAATTTTTTTCAAATTTGGCACAGATGTCCACTTGAACTCAACAATAAACTAATTAAAATTTGGTCACAGTTTAAAGAAACATTCTATGTCTCAATCTCATGAACTGGCATGCACTGTTTTTTTCTTTGTGTGCTGATTTGTTTTGTTCTGGTCCCTGTCAGTTCCTCCCGAGGTTCACATGCTGACAAAGGGCGAGTCCATTACTGTAAAGAAGGGTGAGCTCATTGAGATCCCTGCTGATATCATCGGCCTCCCCATCCCGAAGGTTGAGTGGGACAAAGATGATGTGGTGATCGCTAAGCCCACTGATGCTCTGCTGATTGACACGGTGGTGACCGGCAGGCTGAACGCAAAGACCAAACTGTCCATCCCAGAAGCCAGCAGGAAGGACTGCGGCAGCTTCACTGTAACTGCCTCAAACAATATGGGCTCAGCCAAGCACACCATCTATGTTACGGTTTTGGGTGAGTTGAAACATGCCATAGACTCAATAAGGGGCAGGAAACTCAGGATGTGGCGAGTGTACTAACTGTCTTTGCTCTTCTCTCAGACCGACCAACTCCACCCAGGAATGTGACGGTGACCAGCGTCAAGGCAGAGTGTTGCTACCTCAGCTGGGATGCACCAGTGGATAATGGTGGCAGCGACCTGACCAATTACATTGTTGAGAAGAAGGAAGTGGTGACAGGGGAGCCGGAGCAGGAAGGTGAACCTCAGTGGGAGTTAGTTACCAACAGCATCATTGAGAAGAAATACGGGGTATGTACCAATAATAACAGCAATAACAACAGGGTTGTCATAGGTCTTTAAAGCTCTATGGAACTCTAACAGAGACACCACCTCTCTTCCTTGCAGGTGTGGAACCTGGAGAACAACAAGTCCTACATGTTCCGGGTCAGAGCTGAGAATCGTTACGGTAAATCTGACCCCTGCGGATCGAAGGAGGTCCAGATCATAGACCCATTCGGCCTTCCTGGCGCACCAGAGAAACCAACCATCGCAGAGTACTCGAGGACCACCATGACCCTAACATGGGAGCCTCCCAGAGACACTGGCGGCTCTAAGATTATCGGCTACTGGCTGGAGAAGAGGGAGAAAGGCACTGCCTACTGGGCCAAAGTCAACAAGACGCCCATCACCAAGAGGGGCATGAAAGGCTGGGAGTACCAGGTGAGCTGCTTTTCACTTTGAATATAAATGATTGTCTCCTTGCTTGCAGCTCGGGCTGCTGTTGTTGTATAATGTTATCATGCACAGTCCTTGGAGGCTCACAACTTTTTCACCAGTGACTAAACAATCTAGCATGGTTTGGATAAAGCGTTAGATCCTTTTTGTTTTCCTACAAACAACCCCACCATCGCCATCGCTAAACCCAACAGACTCCATTTGCATCATCATCAGTGACTGTTAAAGTAGTGGCTGTTTGTGGTCAAACTAAAAGGATCTTGCTCTTTAACAAAAAGTTCTATTTCTATGGGGATTCATTCCCTAATGTTGATGGATTTTTAAATTCATGTGATGTGCAGAAAGCCACACAACAACATGTCAGCATGGTAGCAAATGCTTTGTATTCATTCTTGGCATAAAAGGATGTGACATTTTGTGGGCATTCCCATAAATTCCAACTTTATCTGTCTTTACCTGTCTGTCTCAGGATCTGTCTTTGAACCAAACATTTCCAAACCTCCTACATAGAACCTCAAAGTACACTCAGACAGACCTGTAGACCTGTCTGATTGTCAGTTCAGCTCAGCGCACAAAAAGAGAAATGAAAATGAGAAATGTAGAAAAAGAGCTAAAGTCAAGAGGGAGTGAGGTCGAAACAAACCTGTTATGAGGAATGATTGTTTTTCTTCAGTAAATGAGCTCTTTAGCAGAAACATTTCGTGATGGTTTATGTTGTTGTTCACTGGTGCATGGCAAAAATGCTCTGTTCATTGGATTGTGTTGTTAATGTGATAACTTGCTAATTAGTGTCAACAGTCTTGTGATTTCCCTTTTTGGAATGAGGTTTACAGATGACCGCCATCTGTTGGTGTGGAGGGGTTTGTCCTCTCACACAGGTGCACAACACATGCACTTGTTGGTCAGAGGTTTGGTGTGTTCATGTGCAACTTTTTGGCTGAGACACAATGACAAGTGGCGACACAGCAAAAGGCTCTGGTCACGGCTAGTTCTCCGATGTTGGTTTGGTGTGTCCAGGCCTTTAGAAAGGTCTGCTATTCACAGGAGTTTGTTGAATCCACTTCTTTGTCTGTTTCCCAGACAAATCGTCTTATGGAAGGAACAGAGTATGAGTTCAGAGTTGCTGCCACCAATTCTGCAGGAACTGGACCATTCAGCGGACCGTCTGACTCTGCCTTTGCTGTTGATCCAATCAGTGAGTAAAAAACAACAGGCTTCCTTTGAAAGCATTGGATAATTTATAGGTGCTACATATCAAAATAATCTGAAATAACTAAAAACACTGCAATAAATTGATTTTTTTTGTGCAGTTTAGTAATCTAAAACAGACTAGTTCCTTTGTTTTGGAAATCCCAAATTGGATGCTACTTTTACAAACCACTGCTCTCCACTCCAGCTCCTCCAAGTATGCCTGCCGCTCCTGTGGTGGCTGATAAGACAAACCACAATGTCACGCTGTCCTGGAAGCCGCCAGAGAGTGATGGAGGAAGCCCGATCAAAGGCTACATCATCCAGATCCAGGATGAGGGCAAATCAGACTGGGCGAGGGTGAACGACCTTGACAGCCTCAACCCCACCACTGAGTTCACCGTACCCAGCCTACGGCCGCTAAAACGTTACCGCTTCAGGATCATCGCCGTCAACGCCATTGGGGAGTCTGACCCCAGCCCCCGCACCACCGAGGTTCTGATTGAAGATGTCCAGCGTAAGTCCCACTCTTAAGTCTCACTGCAATAAATAAATAATGACTTTTATAACTATCCAGAGTTTGTTCTCTGCAAGTCTCTTCACTGATGTCTCTTACTCGACAGTTGCACCTGCCATCTCCATCGACATATTGATGGAGGACCTGCTGTGCATCCCTGCTGGAGATCCAATCAGGATCCCGGCCACCATCAAAGGCCGCCCTGCTCCCAGGGTAACCTGGGACTTTGATGGCAAAGCCCCGACGCACAAGATAAACAAGCTGCACACATTGCCAGTCGACGCCCAGGTGAGACCAGCAACACAGTGCTTTACTCACCACAACACCATAAAACAATGTATCTGTACTGTTTAGTCTTATTTACTGAAAACAGCCAATACAAAGAGGATTTTTGTTACAGTATTGCTGTTTTTATGCCTCTGTGCTGGCGACAGCTGTGGCAGGAGGCATCATGTTTGTCGGTCCATCCCATCTTGCAAATGTGATATCTTTAAAATGCTTTGTGGGATTTTCTACAGATCTGGCACAAACGTCCAGTTCTACTCAAGGATGAACTAATTAGATTTTACTGGTCAAAGGTCAAGGTCAATTTGGCACAAACACCTGCTTGGACTCAATGCAGAGCTGATAAGAATTTTGGTGGTAAAAGGTTATGGTCACTGTGACCTTGCGCCCGTCTCTGTCTTGTGAACGTGATATCTCAAGAAGGCCGTGAGGGAATTCTAGTGTATTTGTAAATACCACATTTTATGGAACACTGTCTTCTATAAAGGTCGGTAATGTTCATGTTTTCTGGGTTTTAGTCTGATTTAAAAAAAACTGTGTATTCAGGTTGAATCTACGGACACAACGTCCGTTGTAAACATCCCTGTCAGTCTGAGGAGCCACTCTGGACGCTACACCATCACCGCCAAGAACAAGTCTGGACAGAAACATGTTAACGTCAGAGTCATCGTCCTCGGTATGTCCATCTGTCGAGTTGATATGTTTGAGTCACAGTGTAGTTGTTCTTGGTAACTCTGACTGTAATTTTCTTCTGGCTGCAGACGTCCCCGGACCTGTAAAGGAGCTGAGGGTCACTGACATCACCAGGTCAACCGCCAGGCTGATCTGGAAACTCCCTGACAGCGATGGAGGAGAGAGAATCAAGAGCTACTTTCTTGAGAAGAAGAGTCTCTCTGACAAGGCCTGGACAACGGTAAACATCACTCTGTCTATTTATCTGTCTGTCCACATTGTTTTAATTCCCGGTTTTCAAGTAAGATTTGAAAGTTGTTTTTGTCTCCGAGTCCAACTGAATGAAAGCACAGTTTCAGCAGTTTGTTTGGTTTGCCATTGAGCAAACCACCTCTACATCAGCAGCAATGACAAACTGTTATTATCGTTCCATACATGGAATGATCTGCTTTAGCAGATTTAAACTGATGTCACAAAGTTAGATGGACTTACAGTCAGAATGGACACAATCTAATTTAATCTATCCATTAAATTCAACATATTAAATTCTTCAGTTTGCAATTAATTGATCGATTGGTTTATTTGTCATCAGGTGAATGCAGCCTGTGCCAGCCAGGCCTTCGTGGTGCCAGGCCTACTGGAAGGTCAGAAATACCACTTCAGGGTCCGAGCTGAAAACAGACTTGGATTCGGTCCATTCACCATCACCACTGATCCCATCCTGGCCAGAGACCCCATCTGTGAGGACACACCTGCTATGACCACCACAGAGATACAACACAACTTTTCTGGAACTGTTCTAATGCTTATCGTCCTCTCCTTCCTCCTCCTCTTCCTCAGTCCCCCCTGACCCTCCCACCAAGCTGAAGATTAACCTGGTGACAAAGACCACCGTCACTCTGAGCTGGGAGCCTCCCAAAAACAACGGTGGTTCTCCAGTGAAGCATTACATCATCGAGCGTTTGAGCTGGGACACCAGCGGCAAAGAGAAGGAGACGTGGAAGCAGTGCAACAAGAGAGACGTGGAGGACCTCACCTTCGTGGTGGAGGATCTGAAGGAGGTTGGGCTACGTTCTTCAAAGAATACTCTTACTTTACTACTTCCTATCTTCATTAATGATCAGTAACACTCTTAAGCAAAGTGGGTTTGTATGTCATGACCAATTTTATATTAATCCACTTTTTTGAGATGGTAAATAATGTGTAGATCCTGGTCCCATTCTGTTGTGTGTGCTTCAAAAGAAGTTGTTTTACTTTTTCCAGAGAAAATGTAGTAATTCTGTCTTTTAGACTAGAGTTGTACCGATACCAGTATTGGAAATGCCTCCGATACTGCCTAAAATGCGGTATCGGTGAGTACAGCCTATGACCAATCCGATACCACGTAATGCCTCACGTCATTACGCATATGCACGCTACAGGCAAACTAAACATTCTTTGGCATTCATTCTACTATTATGTATTTATTTCTTAATATTTTACATAGAGTTTTAGGAGTTGAGACACACAACAATTCATATCCCATCCATTTTTATTTTACATGCTGGTATCGGATCGGAACTCAGTATCGGTAGATACCTAAGGTTCAGGGATCGGAATCGGTATCGGGAAGGAAAAAGTGGTATCGGTACATCTCTATTTTAGACCCCACAAAAATCTGACATTTTCTCATAACATCACCTTCACTGCCATGTTTAGGTCATCTGTGGTGCTTTGTCCGTCAAGGTAAAAAAAAACGTAAAAAAAAAAAAACAAGGCTCTATAGAAGTCCATTAAACATTTGGGTTGTCTGAGGGAAATGTGAGCCGTCAGTGGACAGTAAAGATGCTAAAAGTTCTAATATTTCTGGATGAAAAATATGTAAAGGCATTGAAATGGCTGAATTTGGTTGAAACTTGTGGTGGTGTGAGTCAGGGGGCAAACATATATATAGTTTTTAATTTGGGAAGTGTCCAAGCACAACATGTTGTTAAAGTTGCTCTTAGTAAAAACATTTTTAACGTTTATCTTTTATCTATCTTTTTTTCTTTTTTCTTTTTTTTTCTAAAAATCGGTACTCCCATAAAGTGTATTATTCCTTGTTAGTGTCACAAACAAATTGAAAACAAAGTAGGCCCTAAATTGAATCCTGAGGAACTCCAAAAGTGGACGATTTAGATTTGCTTGCCTGAGAAATACAAGTGAAGAGGTGAAGCTGAGACTCCAGCCCACTATTCCTCTCTACTGTCACAGATGTTGTGATCTTTGGAATGTGCCAGCTTTTACTTAATGTAACTACTGTGTGATAAAGATGATGATGCAGACTCTCTGATGACTGTGTTGTTGTTGATCTGCAGGGAGGAGAATATGAGTTCAGAGTAAAAGCCGTGAATGCCGCTGGACCAGGCCGACCCTCCGCCACCGCTGGACCCCTGATCATCAAGGATCAGACATGTGAGTAACAGACTCTTCAGCCAGTCATGGGCTCCTCATTAACACAATGTCTTAGACCTCTGTGGACAGAACATGTTAGGTAAAAAAAAATCAGGATGTCACATTAGACTCTCATCTGTTGGTTAGTTTTGCTCTGCAGGCCTTTCATAAAGCATCTCATTTGTCTCTGCAGTTGCTCCCACCATTGAGCTGCGTGAGGCCATGGAAGGCGAGGAGGGCTGTGATGTCAGTGTTGTGGCGAAGGTGGCCGGCTGTCCGTTCCCCACGCTCACCTGGCATAAAGCCAGCGTGGCCAAACCTGAGGAGAAGGCTCCCATCCAGTATGACCAGCATATGAACAAACTCGTGACCCACGATAAGTGCACACTGCTGATCCAGCAGGCCAGCAGACACGACACCGCCCTCTACAGCCTGACGGCCTCCAACAGTCTAGGCAGCATCAGCAAGACGATCAAGGTCTCCATTTACGGTGAGTAACACTTAAAATGTTGTCACATCAGGTTGTAATGACGTTAATCGTATGATTATTTTCTAACGCAAAGATTAACCACAGACCTGTATCTTTGCATACTGATGCTACAAAATTTCTAAAACAAACGTGACCTGTTCCTCCTCCCCCCTGCAGGACCTCCCAGTGCACCTATTGGACCCATCAAGTTCACCGAAGTGTTTGCGGAGAGGATCGGCCTGGCCTGGAACCCTCCCACAGATGACGGAGGATCTAAGATTACCAACTATGTGATTGAGAAGCGTGAGGACAACAGGAAGTCCTGGGTCCACGTCTCCAACGACCCCAAGGAGTGTGCCTATGTGGTGACCCGACTGACGGAGAATCACGAGTATGAGTTCAGAGTCATGGCCCAGAACAAATTTGGAGTCGGTCCTCCTCTGGTCAGCGAGCCAGAGAAGGCCAGAAACCTCTTTAGTGAGTACACATCGACAACCTGCTGACTTCAGTTTCGACAGCCTCTTTCTAACTCCCACAGCTGATGTATTGATTATTGATCCCTGTCTTGTCCTCTTGCAGCCGTCCCCGGTCAGTGTGAGAAGCCAACTGTGGATGACGTCAGTCTGGAGTCGATGACCGTCCACTGGGAAGAGCCCAAGTACGATGGTGGCTCCCCCATCACGGGCTACTTTGTGGAGAAGAAAGAGACCACTGCCAAGCGCTGGATCCGCGTCAGCCGCGACCCAATCCGAGCCCTCCCTCTGGGCAACAGCTGGTTTGTCACCGGCCTGCAGGAGGGCGCCATGTACCAGTTCAGGGTCATTGCTGTCAATGCCGCCGGCTGCGGTCTGCCCAGCATGCCCTCTGATCCCATACTCTGCAGAGACCCCATCAGTAAGAAGGACACGTTTTCACTGACTTTTATTTATGTCAATAAATATAAATGAATCATTTTAGTTTATATGATAATTATCACATTAATATGAGTATCTGTGTGTGTGCAGAGCCTCCCGGCCCGCCCACTCCTAAGGTGACGGACTGGACAAAGTCGACGGTGGAGCTGGAGTGGATCCCTCCTCTGGTGGATGGAGGGTCAAAGGTCACGGGCTACATTGCAGAGTTCAAGGAGGTGAACAAGGAGGAGGAGGAGAAGAAAGCTCAGAGGAAGCTGCTGCTGAGCGGCGCTGAGGAGGAGAAGGAGCCAGAGACCGACGAGGGCTGGGCAAAGGTAAAAAAATACACCGCCAAAGGCTCCATGAGTGAAAACAAACATGTTGATTTAAAGTTGAGATGAAATGATGAATTTAGATCAAATATTTAACAGTACATGAGAAAAAATACAAAGAAATCAAATTTTCAATCAGTTTTTTCTTATATCAAAATCCAGTCGTGTTTTCTCCAACTTTTGGCCGCATAGAGCTGGTTTGCTAGCAACAGCATGCTATGTCTGTGTCTTCCTTTCCCCTACATACTGTGGGAACTGGGCCTCTGACTGAAGTAGTGAGGAGGGCATGGCGTTTAGCACTGAGCTTTTACATGAAACGTACTGTCTTCACCTCTCTCCTATGTTGCCAGCTAGGTCGGATCATGGAGTAACAAGAAGTAATAGAACAACATAAAATGAATTAAAGTAAAGTCTAAAGGACCATAGGCTCAGATAAAGTCAGCTCTGATAGGGGTTATATATGCGATCTATGCCACAAACATCTTATGCTAGTTTCGACTTTTCCTCCTCCACTGAGAAACATGTTTCCTTTTGTTCCTTCAATGTAATGTTTGAGCTTCACAGAGTTTGTAGTCTGCTAGTCTCGCTCACCAGACCTTTCTCAAGAAAAGAAAGGTCTGGCTGGGCCGACTCTCACTTTAAGATTGAAGAAAAAAACGCCCCGGCTGCTTGTATTTCTTTCAACCAATCACAAACGTTCTGGGTGGTGCCACAGCAACAGTGCGCTTGCAAAAATATTGCCGGGGGGAAACAGGTTTTGGTGTAACACGCCCACAAAAATATCGCCTACAGGACGCGAACCATGGCAGAAAAATGGCTACATCCCCGCAAAATCAAACACAGCAAAAGTTAGTAAAGGACGTGTTGAAAACGGTTGAAAACTGCTACACAACCGGAGGTGGTAGGGCGGGACTTCAGCAGGTGGCTCGTTCCGCCCAATGAGAGGCTGATCTATGCAGCGAACTTCCGCCCACTCAGACTAGTAATCTGCTGAAGGAGGAAAGTTTCTCTGAGCTCACCTTAAACCTCAGTTTAACACCTGGTAAAAAATAACTAACAGTGCAAAGAATCTATGGTTGAACAAAGGCAGGACACGCCCTAAAGTTGTTAATGTGTTTTGTCCAGAGACGTTCTTCAGAGCGTCGTATTTTAAAAGAATATGAAGCTACTTAACAAGGTTTGCTTCACCTGCTTTGTAGTTATCATCTTCCTGTTTTAGACATTGAGACTCTGTTGTTCAGTTTATATCAGCTCTGGTTTTCCTCTCCTCATCGTCTCTCCAGGCGAAGGACACAGAGGTCAGAGGAACCAAATACATGGTTACCGGTCTGAAGGAAGGTGGTCTGTACCGCTTCAGAGTCCGAGCTGTGAATGCTGCAGGAGTTGGAGAACCAGGATATGTGTCTGAGATGATCGAGGTCAAAGACAGAACAAGTAAGAGTCTGATCCACCTGATGTTTTTTTGTGACAACTGTTTCTGATGATAAAACCTCAGCAACATTTTATTAAATGCAAATCATCGTCTCCCTCATCCAGTTCCTCCTGAGATGGACCTGGATGCCTCGGTGAAGGAGAGGATTGTGGTCCATGCCGGCGGCACCATCCGCATCATTGCCTATGTGTCCGGTAAGCCCACCCCGCAGATCACCTGGTGCCGTGACGACGCAGAGGTGCCCAAAGAGGCTGTGGTGGAGAAGACGGGCATCTCCAATTCACTAGTCATAAAGAACTGCAAGCGCCAACACCAGGGCATCTACACGCTGAGCGCCAAGAATGAGGGAGGAGAGAGGAGGAAGGCCATCGTCGTGGAGGTCCTTGGTGAGTCGGGGGGACCAGAGTGAGGAGATGAAGAGTTATTTAAAATGAGTTTATGTTAAAAACAACTCAAAATAATTGACTTAAGATGCCTTCACCATCTGAACTTACATATATGTGTAAATATCCCAAACTTTTTCACCTCTTAACCACATAATTGATGTCTCTGACTTTCTGTCCCCTCCATCCTCCCTCCAGACGTTCCTGGACCCGTCGGTCTTCCCTTCGCTGGCGAGAATCTGACCAACGACTCCTGCAAGCTGACCTGGTCCTCCCCTGAGGACAATGGCGGCTCGGCCATCACCAACTACATCATTGAGAAGAGGGAGTCAGACCGCATGGGCTGGACCTCAGTGTCCTACACGGTGACGAGGAACAATGCCGTGGTGCAGGGACTCCTCGACGGCAAGGGCTACTTCTTTAGAATCGCAGCCGAGAACATCATTGGCATGGGACCTTTCATCGAGACCGACAAGATGGTTCTCATCAAGGACCTCATCTGTGAGTCGGACATACAACAACCTTCCGTCAATTGTGTTATTTTGAAATCAGTCCCTAATTTGATTCTGAGTGGTTTAAAAAAGTTTTTGACTTTTCTTAAGCTATCGTGACCTTGTTTGATACCTCTCATCACATTTGTGTCTCCTTCAGCGGTCCCGGAGCGTCCAGAGGACCTGATCATCACGGCCGTCACCAAGGACTCCATCTCCATCGCCTGGAGACCACCCAAGTATGATGGCGGCGCCGAGGTGACTGAGTACATCCTGGAGACCCGCATGGTCGGCCGGGACAGCTTCACACGAGTAGGTGGAGACACTAAGCTGATGGACAGGAAGTTCACCCTGACAGGACTGAAGGAGGGCTCGACCCACGAGTTCAGAGTTTCTGCCGTCAACCAGGTCGGAAAGGGTAAATCCTCCTTCGCCACCAAACCTGTCCAGTGCAAGGATGAGCTTGGTGAGTAATGCAGCGCCATATTTATTTATCTGATGCTAAACTATAGATGCTCTGAATTTCAGGCTCAGTAACAATTATGTCCCTTCTCAGAACCGCCCACTCTGGACCTGGACTTCAGGGACAAGATGATGGTGAAAGTGGGAGACACCTGCACACTGTCAGGACGCTACGGCGGCAAACCAGCGCCAACAATCACCTGGAAGAAGAACGACGAGGAGCTGAAGGCGGATGACGAGATCAGTCTGCACAGCACTGCCCGCCACTTGAGCCTCACCATCAGCAAGACCAAGAGGGATCACAGTGGGCACTACGGTGTCAGCCTGGAGAATGCTGCCGGAACTCGCACAGGAATCTGCACCATCATTGTGGTCGGTGAGTCGCTGCTCCACTAAAAACTCTGATTCACTGCAAAGATGTTTTAAATTCCTGCACAGGTTTCAGTGTTTTAGAAGATTTTATTATTTTTATTTCATTTAAACCATTTTTAACCAGGTCAGTCTCATCAAAGGGTAACCTGGCCAAGACAGCAGCATACCAAACAGTTACCGCCAAGCAACAACACAATAAAAGAGTTTGATCAGCATTTACAACCAGCTTTAGCTGCGAAAGCTGAATCTGGATACATAAAAGACAGACTGCAATTTGGCTTCAGCCTCTGTAATGGATGAGGTGGCACAATGTATCACTGTGTCATCAGCATACAAATGAAAATTGGAGCCATCCACGTTTTGACCAAGGCTATTAATATAAATCGAAAATAACAGCAGATCTAACACAGAACCCTAGGGTATGCCAGGGTGTTGCATCAGGAAGAGGTGAAGGTGAAGACACTGAGACCTGTCTGAGAGGTAATTTACAAACCAGCCCACTGCCTGATCAGATATACCAATACTAGTCAACAAAGGTTTTTAAAATGAGATATACGACACATGTCCTTCCAAATCTGCGGCAGTACTTCTGTGTCACAGCTCAGTAAAATGTAGCATTTAGAGAGAAAAGTACAGGGTTGTCAAATTCTGGCTTTGGTGGGAAACAAAGAACTAACAGGAACTGCAAAGCGTGGAATGGATCCAATAACAAGACTAGAAATTAAGGATATGACAAGAAGTACAAAGCAGAGAGGGACAGAAAGCGAAACTATGGGAGAAAAAAACAGCATCAGATTTTAAAACCTAATAAAAAGTTTATTGAATAAAAACCTGTAGAGTGACCTGTATGTATACTTCCTCCCGTCAGACCGTCCACAACCTCCAGAGGGCCCCGTCATTTTCAACGAGATCTACAGGAACTGCATGGTGATCTCCTGGAACCCTCCGCTGGATGACGGAGGCTGTGCCGTCTCCAACTACATCATTGAGAAGAGAGACACCAACAGAGACCTGTGGATGCCAATCACTGCCTCCTGCACCAGAACCACCTGCAGGGTGGGCAGATATTCAATACGTTTCACCAACTTTCAACACTTGATTCTTTTTGATCAAATCTCAGTCTCTGATGAAAGAATACCAAGGTCTTTAGTACAAAAACAAAACAGTAACGCCTCCTACTCTCTATTGATCAGGTGCCAAAGCTGATCGAAGGTCGTGATTACATCATCAGGATCATGGCTCAGAACATCTACGGCATCAGTGAGCCCCTGCTGTCCGCAGAAACCAAGGCCAGAGACATCTTCAGTAAGTCCTCTCAAACACTGAAAACATTCACAGATGTTCAACGAGATGGAACCATAACTTGCTGATGAATCCTTTGTGAAAGTGTTGGGTAGTAAAAATGAAACATCTCGCAGTGTCTGATCAGTCTGTGTCTGTTTGTGTCCATTACAGGGGTGCCCGACGCTCCTAAACAGCCCACAGTGAAGGAGATCTATCATGACTCTGCCCTCATCAGCTGGGAGCCACCTGCTGATGGAGGAAAGCCAATCACAGGCTACATTGTGGAGAGGAAGGAGACCATGGCCAAAAGGTACACAAACACAAAACACCAAAAACTTCTGTAGTTTGGAGGATGATGTCTCCAGTTTGAGTCTCAGATGGGAACATCAAGCTAACAGAAGCTGGAAAACTGCCTTTTAAGGTTCTTCAAATTCCACTTTACTTATTTTTAGAAACAAACATTGAGGCCACAAACACTGCAATTTTGAAACATTAAGAGTTTGGGATCTGATCACTAATCTGTATCTACACTACGGTTGCAGTTAAAGAGTGTTTTTATTATTCATCTAGATGTTAGATTAGTTGAGTCATCTTTCAAAAAAAGCTTATGGTAACATCTCTAAATGTTCCCCTAAAACTTCTTAAGGCTGATTTATTCTCCTTTTACGTATGAAATTAGATCCATCTAAAGCAAATGTTGTAAATGTCACTGCCTCATACTTCCATGCGTCCTTTATGATGTCATGTGTACAGCCAATAGAGGCACTAGAGGGCAGAGTCAAAAGTTTCACAAAAATACAAACAAGGCGACGCTGGGGGAGGTTGTAATTTTGTACCCTTTAGGAGGCAGTGTTGTAGATGGCGGTTGTCTCTGTGGTCATTATATACATCCTGAAATGTCGATGAAGAATTCTTTTCACTGTATTATTGATGCGTTGCGTACCACCATTTTTAAAATTTCTTCATAGTCTCCTCCTCGTTTGAACAACGCTACACTGCCTCCAGGATCTCCAGTGGTTCTGCTCTGTTTTATAAGCTTCATAAGCTTTCAGAAAACAAGCACAAATATGGATGAAATGAACACAGAGTACAGACAGAAGGCTCCTCCCGCCTCTGCATTTAACGTTTAAGCATGTTTCTTTGTGGCTCATAGATAAAGTGTTAATGTCTCTGTCTCCAGGTGGGTTCGCTGCAACACAGACAGAATCTTTCCGAAGGTAGAGTACTGGGTGACAGAGCTGCTGCAGGGCTGTGAGTACGAGTTCAGAGTCAGCGCTGAGAATGTGGTGGGAGCCGGAGACCCGAGCCCACCGTCCAAACCTGTCTTCTCTAAAGATCCCATCGGTAAGTTCACCATTTACAGCAGCACTTTGTTTCTTCATTATCAGTGTATCCACTCACCACAAGAACCCCCTGTCCTGTCTCACAGTGAAACCAAGTCCACCGCTGAACCTTGAGGCCATTGACTTCACCAAGGAGTCAGTGACTGTGTCCTGGGAGCCGCCTGCTGACACTGGCAGAGGAAAGATCTTCGGATACCTGGTGGAGTACCAGAAGGCTGGAGAGGAGGAGTGGCTGCAGGTCAGAGGACTTCCCCATTTGATGTTAATGACCCCATGACCTTTACACTGCATTTTCTTTATCCCTGTAAACCTGAAGTGGTATTGAACTTTTGTCCTGCTTGTGTCCTTAGGGGAACCAGACTCCAGACTCCTGCCAGGAGACCAAGTTTAAAATGGTCGGCCTGGCTGACGGAGCTCTGTACCGCTTCAGAGTCATGGCTGTCAACGCTGCTGGAGTGTCTGATCCGGCTAACTTGAAGGAGCCAATCAGAGTACAGGACAGACTTGGTAAGTTGTCACTGTGACATATTATCTAACCAACATCTGCTTTAGGAAATGCTTTGTAAATCAAATGTGATATTACTATGTTAATGAGCAGTGCTTCTTCTACTCTCCTGTCACCCCCTCAGAGCCCCCAGAGCTCATTCTGGATGCTTCAATGACCCGTGAGGTGAAGGCCAGGGCCGGCACTCACATCACTCTGATGGCCGCCATCAAGGGTGTCCCATTCCCTACCGTCACCTGGAAGAAGAACGATGCCGAGGTGCCCACCAGGGCCGACATTGACACCAACACGGCAGGCACAAAGCTGGAGATGAGGTTCTGTCACCGTGGTGACTGTGGAGATTACACGCTTACTGTGGAGAACCCGGCCGGATCCAAGACCGCCACCTGCACCGTGCTGGTTCTTGGTAAGGAGTTGCTAGTTTTTCTTCATTTTGTTTTTGATAGCCCAACACCCACTAACCAGTAACTAACCGGTTATTTTTTAAGAGGAAAAAAATGCAAAATTCTGTGAAATCTAAGAGGCCTTTCCTTTTGGTGCAGCGCTCCTTTGACTCAGTGAGCTTTAGCACCACATTTCACAGTCCTATTAATTTAGAGGTGGTGACATTTTCAGGGTTTGTGATGTAAGTGTTTTGCCTTTTATTTTACTTTCTTGCCCATGCTAACATGCTTACACATAGTGCCCGCTGCCCACCCTCTGGTCTCCACTTCTTAGCCTTGGCCACTCCACACAGCGCACCAAATGGGTTGGGTGGAAGCTAGCTAGCTGCGCCGGGAACTGCCCATTAGTTCGACAGCCCATTGGTTCGACATCCCATTGTTCCGACCATATTAAACTCATTGTTCCGAAGTCCGTTCCGAAATCATCACAATGCCCTGTGGTTAAGGTCTGGTTAGGTTTGGACACAAAAACCACTTGGTTAGGGTCAGGAAAAGATCATGGTGTGGGTTAAAATGAAAAAGAAAGTGACAAACACATAAGCTGTGAGCCTGCTCCGCCTCAAGCCGGTCGCGGCGCACCATACCCCCGCCGCGAGCCGTTCAGCACCGCGGACAGTCGGACTAATGGGATGTCGAACCAATGACATGGACCCGCTGCGCCACTCATTCAGCAATTTACTGATGGTAATCATTAGCTGCGGAAATATGGTTGCCACTCTCCAACTCCCCCCAGGTATGCCTGGTGAGTAAGTATCTTCAGTTTGAGCCAAAGCCATTGTTGCATTGCTAACCAATGCATGTTAGCACCAAAAGCTGTGCTGACAAAGCTAAGGGTGCTAACAGAGCTAACAGTTATAGCAATGCTAAAGGGGGTTACTCAACAGGCTGACCTGGTGGGAGGTTGGATGATGGCCACCATATTTTCACAGCAACGCTGTTGGGTTGGACAGCGTTACTTGCAGTAAACGCCTAATGAGTGACGCCACTAGCTAACTCCCACCAGACCCATTATGTGTGCACTGCACTAATTTGAAAAGCAGCAAAATTAACCTGCAGACCAGCATGGATAACCAGTCAAAAATATTCTCTGCAGTATACGGTTGACATCCGTAATAAGAATTGATGGAATTTAATTAATTCCATTTTGTGTCTGTCATCAATGAAAAGCCAGGCTCAACAGATCAGTGACATTCTTCCTGTGTTTTCTCCAGACAAACCTGGTCCCATCCAGCACCTCCGGGTGTCTGACGTCAGGAGCGACTCTGCCTACCTCTCCTGGAAGGACCCAGAGGACAACGGTGGTACTCGCATCACTAACTTTGTGGTGGAGAAGAAAGACACGGCGTCCACTCAGTGGGTCCCTGTCTGCTCCACATCCAAGAAACGCAGCATGACGCTGAAGCACCTGATGGAGGGCACATCCTACACATTCAGAGTTGCTGCTGAGAACATATACGGCCGGAGCGAATATGTCCAGACGCCGAAGGCCATCAAGGCCATGAACCCACTCTGTGAGTAACAGCACAGTGATCAGCAGATTCATATGTATTATATTGTGCTGAGAGTAGATCCCAAAGTGTGTTTACACACAATGAAAATAAACGCAAACAAAATACTCAAAGGCAAAAGTAAAAGTGTTTTCAAATTTCCACCATTTCGCTAACATTTTCAAAGGATTATCCTTCAAGGAAGCATTTGTTACTCAAAAAAAACCAAACCCATCAGTCTCTTAAAGGATAAAGGAAGGTGGAGTCTATGTTATAAATGCTCAAACTCACCGCTTCAAACCTAAATGTGTTTTTTTCCTTCCCTCCAGTCCCTCCTGGTCCTCCCAAAGACCTGCACCACACCGACGTGGACAAGACTGAGGTGTGGTTGGTCTGGAACTGGCCCGATCGCAATGGTGGAAGTGAGATCACAGGCTTCCTGGTGGAGTATCAGGAAGAGGGAGAGAAGGAGTGGTACGAGTGGAAGACTGTGAGCATCCCTGAGAGTCATGTGAATGAAGGCTTGGAGGAGGGAAAGACCTACCGCTTCAGAGTGAGGGCTGAGAATGCCATTGGCCTCAGCAGACCTGACACCACTGTGCCTATCCTCTGCCAGGAGAAACTGAGTAAGATACAGGACAAAACCCCAGCACTCCATATGACCTCCAGTGGAGAAATTTTATGCTGGATCATATATAATTCATTTTTATTTTTATTCTCAGTCGAAATTAGAGGTTCACCAATATTTTCTCTATCATCAGTGTTGGTGCAGGTGTAGCTCTTTTTGAAGTCCACATCAGCAAACTAATGTGCCTTGAATTATTATTGGAACATAGTGACTCTAGTAGCTTGAGATAACCTCCTCTGTCTTCATGTCCACAGTTCCTCCAATTCTCGAGGTGGACGTTAAGTTCACTGAGGGCATCATCGTAAAGGCTGGCACCACCATCAGGCTGCCAGCAATCATGAAAGGAATGCCTGTTCCCAGCGCCAAGTGGTCCATCGAAGGAGAGGAGATCAAAAGCCAGGGTAACACCAAGATCGACACGGACAACTTCTCCACTGTGCTCAGCATTAATGAGTGCACCAGGAACCACACCGGCACCTACCTGCTCACTGTGTCCAACCCAGCTGGAACCAAGACGGCGGCCTTGAACGTCACTGTCCTGGATGTTCCCGCTGCTCCCATTGGACCTCTCAACATCCTGGAGGTCACTCCGGACTCCATGATGATTGAATGGCGTCCTCCCAAAGACGATGGCGGCAGCCCTGTCACCAACTACATTGTGGAGAAGAGAGAGTCCAACAAGGGGACCTGGGGAAGTGTGAGTTCTGGTAGCCTTGCCACCAAGATGAACATCACCCGCCTCCAGAGGGGAGTCGAATATGTGCTTCGCATTCGTGCTGAGAACAAAATGGGCATCGGTGCTCCTCTGGAGAGCAAGCCCACTGTCGCTGAGCACTCCTTCATGCCACCCAGCCCACCTGGCAAGCCACAGCCCTCTGATATTTCAGAGGATTCTGTTACACTCGGCTGGACCATGCCCCTGTCTGACGGAGGCAGCCAGATCTTTGGCTACATCATTGAGCGCAGACACAAGGGAGGAAAATGGATCCGTGTAAACAAAATACCCTGCAGGGACCTGAGGTACACAGTTCTGGGTCTGTTTGAGGGTAATGAATACGAGTTTAGAGTATTTGCTGAGAATGTTGCTGGCTACAGTGGCCCCTCTCCTATCTCCGACCCCTGCAAGCCCTGCAGGCCCATCACCGTCCCCAGCCCCCCTGTCAACCCCAAACTTAAAGATTGCAGCAAGTCCACTGCTGACCTGGTTTGGACCAAACCCAACAAAGATGGAGGCAGCCCTATCCTGGGCTACAGTGTGGAAATGAAGAAGGCAGATACTGAAGAATGGAAAAAGGTGAACCTGGAGGACTTCATCAAGCAGTGTGCCTATACGGTGAAGGGTCTGGAGGAGGGTGTGACTTACAGATTCAGAGTCTTCGCTTCAAACATGATTGGAGATGGAGAGCCCAGAGAAATCCCAGAGTCCGTCACTGCTCAGGATATCCTGATCCCTCCAGAGATTGAGATGGATGCCAGCTGCCGCGAGCGTGTCACTGTGCGTGTCGGACACAACATCAACATCACTGGCTACATCAAGGCTCGCCCCGACCCAGAAGTGCTTTGGTCAAAGGAGCAGACAGTTCTGGAGAAAAGCAAACGTGTCTTTATCACGCAGAACCTCCCTCTGGTCCATCTGAGGATCAAGGAAGCCACAAGAGATGATCATGGAAAATATATCCTGAAGGCTTCAAATGAGGGTGGCGAGGCATCTTGCACAATCACAGTGAATGTTCTAGACAGACCCACCCACTGCCAGAACTTGCATACCACCTATGCCACTAGGGACTCATGCATGATCAACTGGGAGGCCCCCAAGGACAATGGTGGATCCGAGATCACCAACTACATAGTAGAGTGCCGTGAGCCCAGCATTAGCATGTGGTCTATGATCACCTCCAACTGCACCAATCGCAAGATCAAGGCCAAGCTGATGGAGGGCCATGAGTACTTGTTCCGTGTCTGTGCTGTGAACAAGATAGGCCCGGGACCCTGTGTGGAAACCAAGACCCCTCTGCTGGCAATCGACCCCATTGAGAAGCCTGGTGAGCCTGAGAACTTCAGAGTCACTGACATTGGTAAGAACTACGTCTATCTGAGGTGGAGGAAGCCTGACTATGATGGTGGCAGCCTCTATCTCTCCTACAACCTGGAATGCAAAACCAAAGATGCTGAAGAGTGGGAGAAACTCAACACCGGCACTCTCACTAACACATTCTTCTTGGCTGACAAGTGTGTAGAGAACCAGACATACACCTTCAGGTAGGTTACTGTATTCTCACTTAAAAAGTTCATACCAGTTGTTTTGCAGGGTCTTTCGTGGTTCAGAAACTGTATTCTTTAAGTAGTGCTTTATTTAATTTAAATGACTTAATAATTCTCATCATTTGTTATCCAGGGTCCAGACTGTCAATGAAGGAGGTGAAAGTGCTTGGGTAAAACTTGCTGATATTCTGGTGAAGGAGGAGTTGCAGAAGCCTGTCCTGGATCTGAAGCTGGCTGGAGCTTTGACAGTGAAGGCAGGAGAGTCAGTCAGGATGGAGGCTGGCCTGAGAGGAAAGCCTCAGCCTGAGGTCAAATGGACGAAAGACAAGGCTGTCGGAGACAACCCAAGAATCAGCGTGGAAACTGGCCCTGACTACTCCAAGTTCCTTATGACCAAGTCCAGACGCACCGACAGTGGAAAGTATATCATCACTGCCACTAATTCGCTGGGCACCTTCACGGCATATGCCACCGTTAATGTCCTGGACGTCCCCGGCCCAGTGAGGGACCTCAGGGTTACTGGCATCGGGTCCGACAAGTGCAGAGTGGTTTGGGATCCTCCAGAGGATGATGGAGGTTGTGAGGTGGACAGCTACATCCTGGAGAAATGTGAGACCAGGAGGATGGTCTGGTCCACATACTCAGACTCTGTGGTCACACCGTACTGCAATGTTACTCGTCTAGTGGAGAACAACGAGTACATCTTCAGAGTGAGGGCTGAGAACAAGATGGGAACCGGCCCCGCCATGGAGAGCAAGCCCGTCACTGTCAAGACTCAGTTGAACAGACCTGGACCTCCAGATGCCCCTGAGGTCACCAAGGTAAGTAAAAGAATTCCTGTTTTATAGATTTTCCTAAAATTGGCTTATGGGAAAAACATTTTTGCCTTGCTGCTACAATAAGCTGCTTGTTTACTTACACTGTTAAAACTTTTTTGATGCAGGTCAGTAAAGATGAGATGACTGTTGTTTGGGCTCCTCCTGAGAATGATGGAGGAAAGTCTATTACTGGCTACATCCTGGAGAGGAAAGAGAAGAGGGCAGTGCGCTGGGTGCCATGCACCAAGAGCCCCATCTCTGAGAGACGCATGAAAGTTGCCAATCTGATCCCCAATCATGAGTACCAGTTCAGGGTGAAGGCTGAAAATGAAGTAGGCCTGGGAGAGCCCAGCAAACCCTGCAGACCAGTTGCAGCCAAAGATCCCATTGGTGAGTTTGTGGTTGCAGTCACAGTTCAGTTTTGTCTTAAAAATATTCTAGTGCTCAGGCCGTGAATATATAAACCACTGCAAGCTTCAGATGTCAGAGTGTCATTTTGTTGACTTTTGTTTCACTGTCTCTACCTGCAGAGCCCCCTGGCCCTCCTGCCGGCCTGAAGGTGGGCGACAGCACCAAGACGTCTATCACCCTGTCCTGGTCTAAACCAGTGTATGACGGCGGTGCACCCATCATCGGCTACAGCTTGGACATGAGGCTGAAGAGCGAGGCAGACCCTGAGAAGCCCACTGAGGGCTGGAAGAGAATTGACACCCGTGGCCCATTGGTGCTCACAGAGTTCACCATCGGCCAGCTGGATGAGAAGCAGGAGTATGAATTCAAGGTGTCCGCCAAAAACCAAGTGGGCTGGGGACGTCATGCCTACTTGAAGGAGGCCGTCTCCCCCAAGGAGATCCTGGGTGAGAATGAATGGTTATGAAAGTCAACTTTGCTGCAGTTAATCTTACACAACATGGTAAATGTCAACAACTCTAATCATCTCAATGTGTTTCTATGGCAACAGAGGCTCCAGAGATTGACCTGGACGCCAGTCTGAGGAAAGGTCTGTCCGTTAGGGCTGGATGTCCAATCAGGCTTTTTGCTGTGATCAGAGGAAGACCCGCCCCCAAGGTTACCTGGAAGCGCTTGGGTGTGGATAACGTGATACGCCGAGGTCATGTGGACCAGGTTGACACCATGTCCTTCCTGGTCATCCCTGAGAGCACCAGAGAGGATTCTGGGAGATACTCGCTGACTCTGTCGAACTCAGCCGGAGAGAAAGCCGTGTTTGTCCGTGTCAAAGTCCTTGGTGAGAAACAGAATGACAAACTACATTTTTACAGCTCTTGCCTTTAACAAAAAATGTTTCATTTTCACTGGTAAGGAAACGGTATGATCAAATTGATTCTTATATTCATCCTCTGCAGATACTCCTGGTCCCGTTGGTGGCCTGGAGGCAACCAACGTTACCAAGACGACAGCTCAGCTGTCCTGGTTGCCACCAGAAAATGATGGTGGCAGCCCCATCCTCAACTACATTGTGGAGAAACGGGAGGTGGACCGGAAGACCTGGAACAAGTGTACAGAAGACCTGAAGAAGACTAGCTTTAAGGTGACCAACATGACTCCTGGGATTGAGTACTACTTCAGAGTCACAGCCTGCAACAAGTACGGCATCGGAGTTCCTCAGGACTCACCCAAATCCTATCTGGCTGTTGACCCCATCAGTAAGTGCCACCGCAGACTGTGCTATCAGACCCTTGTGCTCGTCGGCCTCTGTTGTTCTTTGCTTTTTACATTTTTCCTAACACCTGCTGTGTGTTGCATTCAGGTGAGCCAGACCCTCCGAAGAAGATGGATGTGTTGGAGATCACCAAGAATAGCGCCACACTGGGCTGGCTGAAGCCACTCAGGGACGGAGGAGCCAAGATCAATGGTTATGTGGTGGACTACCAGGAGGAGGGAGCGCCTGAGGACAAGTGGACACCTTATTCTGTGGTCAGGGACCTGACCATCGTGGTGGTTGGTCTGAAAGAGGGAAAGAAGTACAAGTTCAGAGTGGCAGCCAGGAACTCAGTGGGAGTCAGCTTGCCCCGAGAGGCAGAGGGAGTGTTTGAGGTCAAGGAGCAGCTCAGTGAGTAGACCGCCCTTAAAATGTACCTCACAATGTACTGATGGATACTGGTGCTCAGCTTTGGAGCCAGAAAACTTAAAACATTCCCTGATGAATCTCTAAAGTAACTTTTGCTTCTTCCTCTCAGTGGCTCCTAAGATCATCATGCCAGACATCATGACGTTCAGAGCTGGATCCAAGATGGTGGTTGAGGCCATTGTGGCAGGTAAACCCCCTCCCATCTGCAAGTGGAAGCAAGGCAACGAGGATGTGCTGACCTCTGACCGGCTGTCTGTTGTAAAGACGCTGACATCCTGCACGCTTATCATCAAGAATGTGACGAGAAAGGACAGCGGCTACTACAGCCTGTCAGCTGAAAACAGCACCGGCAAGGTCAACCAGATCCTCAGAGTCACCATCATGGGTCAGTTTGAACAACAGACACCGTTAAGGCTGAAATATACAGATAATACTTACAGTGCGAATGATCAATGTCAGGTCGTACACCTACATGGATGACTCATCCTTCTTGTCCCTGCAGACATTCCTGGACCCCCTGAAGCTCCTCTAGAGATCACTGAACAGGACATTGATGCCTGCACGCTGCTCTGGAACCCTCCACCGGAGGATGGCGGCAGCAACATCACCAACTATATTGTTGAGAAGTGTGACATCAGCCAGGGTGACTGGATCACCATGTCCCCATCCTGCACCAAAACCAGCTTCAGAGTTACCAAACTGACACCTGGCAAAGAGTATGGCTTCAGAGTCCGTGCTGAGAACAGGTTCGGCATCGGTGCACCCATCTACTCTGAGAGGATGATTGCAAAATATCCATTTGGTGAGTCTGTGCCAAAACTTTTTTTTAGCTCTGTTACTGTCATACTATGATACTGTGTACTAACTGTTATTTTTTTCTCTAAAGATCCTCCCAGCGAGCCCAGAAACCTGCAGATCAACAAGGTCTTCAAGGACTTCGTCATCCTGTCATGGGAGCGTCCCAGCAATGACGGTGGAACCCCCATCACTGGATACTGCATCGAGAAGAAGGAGAGGAACAGCATCCTGTGGGTGAAGGCCAACGAGTCCATGGTCAAAGCCACCCAGTACACCTGCAGCGGCCTGATGGAGGGCCTGGAGTACACCTTCAGGGTGTCGGCACACAACTTGGCTGGACAGGGCAAACCCTGCAAGCAGACTGACTTCATCACCGCCAGGACTGCAGTTGGTACGATAATGACATAAATTATTTCAACATGATATATTTGATTTGTTAAAGAAAGGTAAATACAAATAGGATGACATCAAACAATTGAGGTTGGATCCCCATTGCTTCAGGTGAAATTTACTTTTCAGGCCAGTGATACAAACCAGGTTCTTGTTCACTCATCCTTAACTCAAACCTTCCTCCTTGTTCATTAGTAATTCTACAACCCTTTGTTTCTATCCATCCAGACCCACCAGGTAAGCCCGAGCCCATGGATGTGACCAAGAACTCTGTCTTGCTTGTCTGGGGCCGTCCCAAGCATGACGGTGGCAGCAAGCTGATTGGCTACTTCATGGAGTACATGAAGCCTCCAGAGGAAAAGTGGGTACGCTGCAATGCCAACTGCATGAACATCCAGACGGAAAGCTACGTGGTGAGCGGCCTGGAGGAGGGTCAGCGGTACCAGTTCAGAGTCATCGCCAAGACGGCCATCAATACCAGCCTGCCATCAGAGCTGTCCGACCCCATTGCCATCATTGCAGAGAACGGTACAGCCCCACACAGCATCGAAAACTAAGTCTCACAAATACCATTACTGATTAATGATGATCATTCTCTCTTCTCCTTGTGTGCAGTTCCTCCTCGTGTGGAGCTTGGTGTCAATATGAAGAACCTGATTGTGGTTAAAGCTGGAGAGAACATCTCCCTGGATGCTGAGGTGTTTGGCAAGCCACTACCCAAGGTTAGCTGGAAGAGAGACGGCGTGCCTCTGGTTCTCGCCGAAGGAATGAAGATGAGCCAGAAGAAACATGTCCACCTGCTGGACCTGTTCTGTGTCACCAGGAAGGAATCTGGAGACTACACCATCACTGCTGAGAATGCCCATGGCTCCAAGTACGCCACCATCAAGGTCAAGGTGCTTGGTAAGTCAGATTTAATACTGGTTTATTCTAGTGAAGCTTTTTATGTGTACAGATAAACAAAGAATATCACACTGTTTATCTTGCAGATAAACCAGGGCCCCCGGCCTCAATCAAAATCAGTAAGGTGTTTGCTGACCGCGTTAAGCTGCGATGGGAGCCCCCACTCGCAGATGGTGGCTCTGAGATCACCAACTACATCATCGAGAAGCGTGAGACCAGCAGAGCCAACTGGGCGCTGGTCACCTCCAACATCCATGGACATATCACAGACACCTCAGTGGAGAAACTCATTGAAGGACATGAGTATCAGTTCAGAGTCAGCGCTGAGAACCAGTATGGTGTGGGAGATGTCATCATGACAGACCCTGTCATGGTCAAGAACCCGTACGGTACGTTCACACCTCTATAGCTGAAGAGAACTATGCTACTGGATGAGGTCTGTGAGACAGCACTTTCTGTTGTTGAGGTACGATAAACTCAAACACTGATGGTAGATTGTCATGCTGTTATGTCTTCCCTCAGATGTTCCCGGTCCATGCGAGCCACCCGTCATCACCAACATCACTAAGGACTCCATGACAGTGAGCTGGAAGGCTCCAGCCAACGATGGCAAATCCCCCATCCTGGGCTACATGGTGGAGAAACGTGAAGCCACTGAGCTGACCTGGGCTAAGGTCAACCGCCGGCCGGTCATCGACAGGACCATCAAGGCCGCTCAACTGACAGAGGGCTCTGAGTATGAGTTCAGAGTCATTGCCATTAACAAGGCCGGTCTGGGCAAACCCAGTGACGCATCTAACGCTGCACTGGCTGTTGATCCAGTCTGTAAGTATCTGTTAACCCATGAAAAACAGATGCTCCACTGGAGATTGTCGTTTGAATAATCCTCTCTATATTGATCTAACATAAAAACCATAATAACTAGAGCCTTCATTCTTTTTGTAGCACATAGCTAAGGCTTTCATCTTCCCTGTCATCATTCATTCCTGCCATTCGAATTTTTTTTTTTTCGCATTATGTCTACAAGAGGGCAAACTAATACAAGGAAACATACTTGTATATGTATTAATACAAGGAAACATAACTACTTGTAGGTATTTTTATTTCAACATAAACGTCTTTGAAAACATTTACATACCTACACATTAAAACACATAAAACAATTATCTATAACATTACGTTAGAAACGACCACGGACCTCTCGCTCGCCCCGCCTCTCTGACCCGTCAGGCCACACCGCTCACGAAAGCGCTATGAAGAGCCTCAAAGCGCCGCGCAGTTCCGTGGCCGGCTCTGGTCTATTTTCTGCATGAGCCGCGAGCGGATGTGTCAAGCCAGGTGACGGAGACAGCAGCTGGGAGCAGAACCGCTTGTCCAGTGCTTTCAGTGCAGCGGCCCAGGCCAACGCCCACTCGCAAAGAGGACAGCTGCGGTGGTGTTTTTTTTTTTCTCTCCACAATCAAACATCAATTTTCACATTCAAAGGTCCATTTTTTTTTTAAATTCGAATTTAAATTTGAATTTAGAATATTTGTTGACAGCCCTAGTATATATATCGATCTAAGATAAAAACCATAATAGGTGGAGCATTCATTGTTTTTGCAGCTTAAAGCGAAGGCTCCTGTCTTCCATGGCATCCTGTTGTACATGCGAAATGACATCATTACATTGCGTTGCATGGGTTGCAAAATTGCACAAAAACGCATAGTTGCACCAGAGTAGTGAATGATGAATCTGTCAAGACACCTTTGCACTATGCAAATTATGTACATAATTAAAAATAATTATAGAGTGTTAAGAAATGTTTCGTTAATGTTTCTACATATAGAAATATTTTGGATCAAAATATGTTTTGTGTGTTTATTTTGTAAAATCTGATGAAAAAATATGTCTGATTTTTGTTTTTTTTAATGACACAATTTCAATACACTGATGAGTTATTATGGTTTAATGACTTACATAAGCTTTTAGCTCTCAGATTTTAGGGATATGAGGCATTTGGAGATACTCCAAGAAATAACATCACAATAAGGAAAAATACCAATGTAGGCACTGGCAGACCGTTTCTGTTGCAGAGTTCAAAGGGTTAAAAACAGGGCTGCCACTAACAATTATCTTCAACTCAACACATTATATTATCACTATAATTCTCCAGATCCTCCTGGCCCACCTGCCTTCCCCAAGGTGGTGGACTCTACCAAGAGCTCCATCAGCCTCAGCTGGACCAAACCAGCGTACGACGGTGGCTGCGAGATCATCGGCTACCTGGTGGAGTGCAAGAGAGTTGACGCAGAGCACTGGAATAAGTGCAACATCCCGAAAAAGCTCCAGGCCACCAAGTTCCTGGTGACAGGCCTGATGGACAACACTGAGTACCAGTTCAGAGTTAAAGCCGTCAACAAGATCGGTATCAGCGAGCCCAGTGAAGTCCCTGGAAACCACATGCCCAAGGACATCCTGAGTACGTCAGATGATTTTTATTCTGTGTTTTGATAAATAATCTCTGAGTAAGAAGAGGCAACTCACTGTAAGAAAACAAGAAAACATATTATACACATTTTATAGCAGGACTGTAGAGTTGTTTTTATTTATTTAGCTAACCATGAAAACACACTTCCTCTGAGGTGAATTGGTACAAGAAAACAAATCTACAAACTACATTTAGCACCACAAAACTCTTCAGTGGGTGTTTTTCTTAAATCAGGACGTTTCATTTTGCATCATCACCCAAGGTAATTAGTTTTTGCACAAAAAAAAGTGTATTCTCAGTAACGACCAACATTCATGGTGAACTTATGCTAACTGTACACAAGCTAAGGCTGCCAGGAAACAGCTTACACGACAAAGTGAGACTGATAAATGAATGAAGGGACTAACACTAAAGCTGTGATTAACAAACAACCTTCTGTCTGTCCTCCAGTCGCTCCTGAAGCTGAGCTGGACGCTGACCTAAGAAAGGCTTTGGTTCTTAGAGCCGGAGTTACCCTGAGGCTCTACGTCCCATTGAGAGGACGCCCGGCGCCGAAGGTGACGTGGACGAAGGTGGACGCTAACCTGAAGGATAGGCAGGGTGTGCTGATTAAAACATCAGAATGGGACACCCTGCTGATGATTGAGGACATTACCAGATACGATGCTGGCAAATATGTCCTGTCGCTGGAGAACAGCAGCGGCGCCAAGAGCTACACCATTGTGGTCAAGGTCCTCGGTAAGAATGTCTCTCAAAGGAAACATTATGTGGGGGATAAAATGGAGCACACACACTCCAGTGAGCATGTTTTTTGTCATGTTACAGGTCACAACAAAAATGCAGCTAAATTTGATGGTTTCAAAGTTTTTTTCCATGAGTATACTTCAGTGCAGGTCAGGTTCATTTATAAACCTGCAACAAACTAAAATACCGTCACAATAGTTACATATATATTTAAGTACGTAAAAAGTAGAATTAGAATATTTTTGAGGAATAGCTAAAGATAATAATATTGTTGTGAAAAAGAATACAGTTTACCAGAAAGCTAGAAAAAAATTGTGAAACCTAAGAATCTGAAACTTTTTCACCCACAAGAATTTATACAAAATATTTCTTTCCCAGAACATTGATAAAATATTTTTACTCCCATCGTGTATATCTATGGCCTTAATTGTATTTTTGGTTCAGTTAACAAAAGCTCTGAGCCAGGACTGTTGCATCTCCTCCACCTCAGATTCTCCCGGACCACCCCAGAACCTGACTGTGAAGGAGACCTCCAGGAGCCACGCCTTCATCACCTGGGACGCCCCGCTGATTGACGGTGGCAGCCCAGTCAAGAACTACATCGTAGAGAAGCGCCTGGCAGAAAGAAAGGCCTGGACCTGTGTGGCGCCAAACTGCCACAAGATGTCCTACAGGATCACAAACCTGGAGGCGGGACAGGCCTACTGCTTCAGAGTGCTGGCTGAAAACGCCTACGGCATCGGAGAGGGCTGCGAGACTGCCGGCAGCGTCCGAGCCTCAGGTAGCTAAAAATCATTGTTGAATATTTTTATACAGTACAGTGCAGCAGATGACAGTAAAGTATATGAGAAAGGATCATTTTAAGTTAGTTCAACTCAGCTAGGTCAGATTAGTAAACTTGCTTTCATTCAACTCTTCAAATGTTATTGGGAAAATAGAGTTGCCAATTTTATTATTAAATTCAGCAAAATTAAACAAAAGTATTAGTGGACTCAACTCAGACAAAGACCATAATTAGGACTGTAGAAATGTCCTCTCCCCACCACCAGGAATAAAATTCTGGTAGAGAAATACTTTTAAATATGGTTTGACACTACTGGAATCATCAAAATGAATAACCGCTATACGTACGGTTTTATGCCTCCGCACCAGCGATAGTTGTGACTGGAGGCATCATGTTTTCAGGTTGTACATCCTTCCCTCTGTCTGTCCCATTCTCCTGAACACAATATCTCAAGAATGCCTTTTGGGTATTTCTTTGGTACAAATGTCCAGGTCACAAAAGTCAAGGGTGAAGTGATTAGAAATTGTTGATCTAAGGTCAAGGTCACTCTGCGTCCTTCTCATTTCTGAGAACACAATATCTCAAGAAGGCCTCAAGAAGGATATTTCTTCAAATTTGGCAAAAATGTCTGTCTGGACCAATGAAATAACTAATCAGTATTTGGTGGTTGAAGGTCAAAGATTAAGGTCACTGTGACCTTACAAAACAAGAATTCATATGTTAATTATGACAAATTCCTTACAAATGTCTAACAGGATAAAATGATGAAGTGATGACATTTTATATCCAAAAGTCAAAGGTCAACTTCACTGTGACATCATGATGTTTTGCATAAAACACTTGTCTGTCCGTTATTCAACGTCATATCTCAGGAACAAAAGCGGATACTTTTGGTCAGATACTGAATTGGTGACTCTAATCTTGAAACTGTGATGATTGTACAAACCTTCTGTGTGTGAAGCATCCATGTTTTTACAGACATGGGCGGAAACTGTAAGTGAAAGTTGACTTATTCTTGGAGGCATACAACCACAAGGTGGTAATTGTAGTTAATCACAGTAAGTTAATTTCCCCCCTTAGAATACAGATTACCTGAGCTTAGTGTCCTTAGTAGTAGCTGTTGTCCTGACAACAAGTGTAAAAACAACACAGTCAGAACTCGATCTTAGAGATCAGTGGCCAAGACCAAGATGCACCAAATTGCATCAGTTACATTAAACACATCTCATTTAACGCAAACCACATGTTGAATCTGAACCCATCTGTCCTCCTCCTTCAGAGCAACCTGGTCCAGTGATGGATTTCAAAGCCAAGAAGACCACCAAGAACTCGATTGTCCTGGCCTGGAAGAAGCCCATCAGCGACGGAGGAAGCTACGTTTCTGCTTATATCCTGGAGCAGAGCGAAGGCGAGGAGAAGTGGAAACAAATCATGAAGGGAAAGAACACCACACACACCATCAGCGAGCTGACTGAGGGCAAGGAGTACTTGTTCAGAGTCAAGGCACTCAATGAGTCCGGAGAGGGACCACCCACTGAGCTTGCTGTCGTTGCCAAGGACCAGTTTGGTAAGAAATCAGCCCGACTCTGTCATCATGCCAGATATTAGGTGTTGTCGGACCATACAGTTCTGGGGACTCCCTGAGAGGAACTGTCCACTGGGGAGTTCCTCTGAGAGCTACATACCTTCAAGGGTTTTTTTTTTTTCTGTTTGCATTCGCACCACTTATAGGAACCCTTACAGGAATACTCCGACAATTTGGGAGTTATGCCCTTTCTCTATAATTTTCATATTGAGACAACATGATCGATATCTTTTTTGTGTCTGTACGTCCAATGGCTGGGTCTCAGCAGTTAGCATTGTGGCTTAGCTTAGCAAATACAATTGAAGTCTATAGTGGGTCAGTAACCTACTCGGTAAAAGTGAACAAATAAACGTTACAGAAACCCTGAAGCTGGTATTTCAATTTTCAATTTCAATCAATCAATTTTATTTATAAAGCCCAATATCACAAATCACAGGGCTTTACAGCATACACATTTATTTCTACACGTGCATTTAAAATAAACATGTTTAAACATTAATTCGAAAAACGAGAGTCCTTTTTAGTCGTTTTATAAGAAGTTTGATACACGGAACTATAGTGTGTTTACGCCCTGCGCGGAGGGATACACCGGTGAGCAACAGCTGCAGCTGGCTCTGGGACAGGTACGCTAGGTCACTCGGTAAAAGCAAACAAAGAGATGACACAGATGATATTACTCACTCGACTGAAAGCTGTCCATCAGCTCCTGCAGGCCTGGGGCGTTTTTTCCAGTTTATTTTAGGAACATGAAAAAATGTTTCAATCACGCCAGGATTAGTGATTGCTGCAAAGTTTTCACTCCTTGTGATGCACTCTCTGCAGCGGTTTTCCTCCTGATGATATATCTCTAGCCTCCCCAACGACAGTAGCACAGAATCCCATTCTGTGCAGCAAAATGATTCCACCTCCGTCGGCATAGGTTGGCAAGCCCCGCAGCTAGACCACCAATCCTCCCCTGACCTCCGTCTCCCCTCGGCAACTTGCTGTTCCACTGCCTCGGAGGCTTCAGCCTCTCTTCTCGCCCGCTCAGCATCCAGCACCTGGAGTTCCTCATACTTATACTCCGGCTCAAACAGGTATGGCTCTGGATCTGTGTCCGCTACAAGAAGCTCTTCAAAATCGCATTCAAAGTCGTCCATTGCAGCTACTATAGTCCGGAGATATTGCTAGGCTAAATATACACCTGAGTTTTGTTTACAAGCAACGTCTGTGCCTGTGCCTGCTCACCGGTGTATCCCTCCACGCAGGGCGTAAACACACTATAGTTCTGTGTATCAAACTTCTTCTAAAACGACTAAAAAGGACTCTCGTTTTTAAAATTAATGTTTAAACATGTTTATTTTAAAGGCACGTGCGGAAATGCCAGCTTCAGGGTTTCTGTAACGTTTATTTGTTCACTTTTACTGTAGGCTACTGACCCACTATAGACTTCAATTGTATTTGCTAAGCTAAGCCGCAATGCTAACCGCTGAGACCTAGCCACTGGACGTACAGACACAAAAAAGATATCGATCATGTTGTCTCACCATGAAAATGATAGAGAAAGGGCATAACTCCCAAATCGTCGGAGTATTCTTTTAAGTGACATACTGTAAGCTGACGAGCAGTTGGTATAGTAATGTCACTTTTGTTTTTTAAGAGTCAGAATTGTGTTTTTTGTGTTTTTTAAAATGGTGGTTACCCTGCTGCATCGGTTGTGTTGGATCCAATAACCATACATTTACATCACTCATGGTTCCTCTTGTGCTGGGAGAATACCTACACTGAATTAGGAGCTAAAAGTGTCCCTCAAAACAATGTTCCAAGAACTGTGTTTGTTGCTAGTACTTGCGGTGCGGACACAACAAAAAAGGGGGGTTCTTAGAACTATGAAAGAGTTTCTCCAGTCCCAAAACACCTATTGTTTTAGTTTAGTATATATTTTTGTGAGAACATAAAATTCTTTATAAATATTTTCTGTTAAGCAAACTCCTTTGGATTTCAGTGCTGCCTGACTGCAACTTGAGTAATCTGCATGACGGTTGCTACGTGGTGAAGGAGGGTAGCACCACGCGCATCAACATCCCCCTCATTGGAATACCTCTCCCCACTGCTACCTGGAAGAGGGGCGATGTGGGGCTTGGCGACACTGGCCGAATGTGCGTGGAGGCATCCCATGGTGTCACCACTCTGCTGATCAGAGACTGCCAGAGAGGAGATGCCGAGACCTACACCATCAATGTCAAGAACAGCGCTGGCTCCAAGGACTGCAAGTTCCAGCTGAAGGTGGTTGGTAAGCCTGGCATCTGTACTGGACCCATTAAGTTTGACGAGATCACTGCCGATGCCATGACCCTGGAGTGGGGACCGCCTGCAGATGATGGTGGTGCAGAAGTGTCCAACTACATTGTGGAGAAGAGGAGGACAACAGACAACAAGTGGGCCACAGTGGCTTCAGCTATTCAAAAGACCACCATGAGGGTGATCAGGCTCCATGAGGGAATAGAGTACATCTTTAGAGTGTTTGCTGAGAACAAGTATGGAGTTGGAGAGTATCTGAGGTCTGACCCAGTCATTGCCCAGCATCCATTTGGTGAGTATCACACCTCTAATTAATGCTAGTTAAATGGTTTATTACAATTTAACATGTCACATTTGTTTTAAAGTCTTTCTGTTACTAATTACTGTGTTTTACTTCTAAAGAAGTCAACCCCATCTCACACAAGCTTTGTAAGTTTAATTTCTCCTTTCTTAACCTTTCCACTCCTGTCTCTTTCTCTGCTTCCTCCAGATGTGCCTGGGGCACCTGCTCCTCCAGAAATAGCGAGCATCCGCCATGAGTCAGCCATCTTGACTTGGGCTGATCCAAAGGACAGCGGTGGCTCCCCAGTTACTGGTAACAGACTGTGAACTAAACCTATCAGTTTTTAATTAATTGTAAGCTCATAGCAAACAGCATGACCAACAGATTTTTGTATTCTCTGTAGGATATCATGTGGAGTTCAAGGAGAGGAACAGTCTGATGTGGAAACGGGCCACTAAGACTCCTCTGAGACTGAAGGAGTGCAGAGTTACTGGCCTGATCGAGGGACTAGAGTATGAGTTCAGGGTGATGGCCATGAACATGGCCGGCTTAGGAAAGCCAAGCAGGGTTACTGAGGCTGTGGTTGCCCTTGATCCTATTGGTGAGTTCACTGCTTTCAGATTGTTTTTCCCTAATGTGAAAACTAAATTCTGCTTTGGCAACGCTCCAGTTTTTATTGCAATAGTATGAATACTTGAATGGAAAGTATGTTTTTAAAGCATGCCTTATGTTTTCTGTAACACATTGACTTTGTGTCCTGTTAGATCCTCCTGGCAAGCCTGAAGTGATTAATGTCACCAGGACCACAGTCACTCTGATATGGACTGCTCCCAAATATGATGGTGGCCACAAGCTTACTGGCTACGTGGTGGAGAAGCTGGAGGCTGGTGGCAAGACCTGGATGAAGGCCAATCATGTTAACATCCAGATTTGTGCCTTCACTGTCAGTGACCTGACAGACGGAGCTCAGTATCAGTTCAGGATAAGGGCCAAGAATTCTGCCGGCGCTATCAGTCCTCCTTCAGAGGTTACTGAGCTTCTGACCTGCAAGGATGAGTATGGTAAGCTAAGTGGGGTAGTTCAGCAGTTAAAACATTTGTGAATGCAGGTCCTTCAAATCATTTTATTTTACTTTTACAGATATCAGGTCTTGAAATTCATATTGTCATTAAGTTGACTGTATGAGTTCTGTAGACAGTTATAATGCAACTTTCTTCCATCCTCTTTGCAGAGCCACCCACCATCACCATTGACCCAGACATGAAGGACGGTGTATCAGTCAAGGCAGGAGACACCATTGTGATCTCAGCCTCCAAGATTGTGGGCAAACCTCCACCCACTGCTGTCTGGTCGAAGGGAGGCCGTGAGTTCAAGACCTCTGACATTGTCACCATCACTAGCACCCCAACCTCCTCCACTCTTGCTATCAAGTACGCAAGCCGGAAGAACACAGGAGAATACACCATCACTGCCAGCAATCCCTTTGGCATTAAGGAAGAACATGTAAAGGTGAAGGTCCTTGATGTGCCTGGAGCTCCAGGCCCCATCGAAGCCAGTAACATTTCAGCTGAGAAGTGTACTCTGACCTGGCTTCCACCAGAGGAGGATGGAGGCTCCGCTATCAAGTCCTACACCCTTGAAAAGAGAGAGACCAGCCGCCTGCAGTGGACCAAGTTAGCTGAAAACATTGTGGACTGCAGACATGTAGCCCACAAACTGATCAAGGGCAACGAGTACATCTTCAGGGTGTTTGCTGTGAACCAGTATGGCATCGGAGACTCAAGCCAGTCTGGTCCAATCAAAATGGTTGACAGTTTCAGTAAGTTTTTTTGTTGTTCATAAATGATTGTAATTTTATAGTATTTCCAGGCCACCTTAGGATTGTAAAACTCCTTTAAGCTGGAGAATTTAATAGTTCAAGGCATAACTGACCAAAATGTTGCTTTGTTTCCCCAGGCCCACCAGGCCCACCCTCAGTCCCAGAGATTGATAACGTCAGTAGGAACGCTGTCACCATTTCATGGAAGAGACCAGTACAGGATGGAGGAAGTGACATTAGAGGATATTGTGTCGAGAGGAAAGAGAGGAAAGGAATGCGATGGGTGAGAGCCTCTAAGAGGACAATCCCTGACCTTCGCTTTAAGGTGCAGGGCCTAACTGAGGGAGTAGAGTATGAGTTTAGAGTCACTGCTGAGAACAAGGCTGGATTTGGGGAGCCAAGTGAGCCCACACACCCTGTGATGACCAAGGACATTGTGTGTAAGTAAAACTGGACTTCTCAGTTACATTTTTAAACAGGAGAGTTGCAAATGCAGAGAAGTCAAAAAATAAACATCATGCATCTTTGTAAAGAGGTGCCCACTAACTTTTTTAAACTCCTGTTTTTTTTGTTTTTTTTTTGCTCATTAGATCCACCTGGTCCTCCATCCAACGCCAGAATTACAGACACCACAAGAACCACAGCTACCTTCGCCTGGGGCAAACCCCACTATGATGGTGGTCTTGATGTAGAGGGATATATTGTTGAGTACAAAAAGGAGGGACATGATGACTGGGAAGTGGAGACACAGTATCCAGTAAAAAATACTGAATATGTTATTGGTAAACTTCAAAAAGGAGGCAAATACCATTTCAGGGTCAGCGCTATAAACTCAGAGGGCGTTGGCGAACCTGCAGAGATTGAGAAAGTGACTGAACTGGTGGACCAGGAGTCTTTGCCAGACTTTGAGCTGGATGCTGAATTAAGGAGAACCCTGGTGGTCAGGTGCCGTGCTTCAATCCGTATGTTTGTTCCCATCAAGGGTCGTCCTGTTCCTGAAGTAACCTGGAGCAAAGATGATACCAACCTGAAAACACGTGCACACATTGACACCACAGAGTCCTACACTCTGCTGGTTATTCCTGACTGCACTCGATACGATGCTGGAAAATACAACCTGTGTCTGGAGAATGTTGCTGGAAAGAAAACCGGCTTTGTTAATGTGAGAGTTTTGGACACTCCAGGACCACCAGTCAACGTCAAGCCGAGAGAGATCACCAAGAACAGTATCACCCTCCAGTGGGAAATCCCTATAATCGATGGTGGTTCTAAGATTAAGAACTATGTTATTGAAAAGAGAGAGGCTACCAAGAAAGCCTACACAGTGCTTAGCACTACATGGCAGAAGTGTTCCTTCAAGTTTACAGACCTTGAGGAGGGAGCTTACTACTATTTCCGTATCTCTGCTGAGAATGACCTGGGTGTAGGCGAGCCCGCTGAATCCCCTGAACCAATCAGGGTGTCCCAGGCCCCATCTCCACCAGAAAACTTGTATGTCACAGATGTGACAGCTGACAGTGCCAGCCTGGCATGGACCAAGCCCTTGCATGATGGTGGCAGCTTGATCACTGGATACGTCATTGAGGCCCAGAAGAAGGATACTGACCAGTGGGTCCATGTGGCCACCATAAAGGCTCTGGACTACATTGTAACAGATCTGATTGAGGGTGCAGAATATACCTTCCGCATAATGGCTGTCAATGCATCAGGCAGGAGTGACCCACGTGAAAGCAGGCCTGCTATTATCAAAGAGCAGACTTCTCCTCCTTCATTTGACTTGCGTGGAGTCTATCAGAAGACGGTTATTGTCAAGGCAGGGGACCGTGTCAAGGTGGAGATTCCAGTGCTGGGCAAACCCAGACCTGTGGTTTCCTGGAAGAAGGGAGACATAACACTCAGGGAGACACAGAGAATCAACACTGAAGTCACACCAACATCGACTATCCTCAACATTAATGAGATCAAGAGGACTGATGCAGGCCAGTATTCTATGACTGGAAAGAACATGCTGGGTACAGTGACTGAGACGATCACAGTCCTGGTCCATGACATTCCAGGTCCTCCCACTGGTCCCATCAAGGTGGAAGAGGTCTCCTGTGATTATGCTCTCATATCCTGGGAGGCACCAGAAAGTGATGGAGGTGTTCCCATCAACAACTATATTGTTGAGATGCGGGAGACTACTGGTACTTCCTGGGTGGAGTTGGCAGCTACAGTAATCCGCACCACATTTAAAGCAGCCAGACTCAATACTGGAACTCAATATCAGTTCCGTGTCAAGGCCCAGAACAGATATGGCATTGGACCAAGCATTATCTCTGAGCCAGTGGTTGCTGCCTATCCATTTGATGTGCCAGGCCAGCCAGGCATTCCTGTGGTCACATCTTTTAACAAGGATGCTATGACTCTGAGCTGGAATGAGCCTTCCTCTGATGGAGGCAGTCCCATCCTTGGCTATCATGTGGACAGAAAAGAGAAAAACAGCATTCTATGGCAGAGGATCAGCAAAGCTCTTGTTATCGGAAATATCTTCAAATCAACAGGCCTCGTTGATGGAATTGCATATGAACACCGTGTTACTGCTGAAAACATGGCCGGTCTCAGCAAACCAAGCAAACCCTCTGAGCCTATGTATGCTTTGGACCCAGTTGACGCACCAGGCAGGCCTGTGGCATTGAATATTACCAGACATGAGGTGACAGTGTCATGGACCAAACCAGAAGGAGATGGTGGATTTTCCATCACTGGATACACAGTAGAGAGGAGAGAGATGCCCAATGGACGTTGGCTCAAAGCCAACTTCAACAACATCCTAGAAACCATCTACACAGTCAGTGGTCTGACCGAAGATGCAACTTATGAATTCCGTGTGTTTGCTAGAAATTCAGCTGGTGCTGTTAGTGCTCCATCCCAGCCATCAGAGGCAATCACATGCAGAGATGACCTTGAAGAGCCCAGGCTTGATGTTGACGCATTGTATAGCAGCAATGTTATTGTCATGGCAGGAGAGGTATTCAAGCTGGAGGCCAGTGTGACTGGCAGGCCCCTCCCATCTCTGGTATGGACCAAGGAAGGAAAGGAGCTTGAGGATACAGCCAAGATAGAGATAAAGACAACAGACTTCCACACAACTCTGGTAAACAAAGATTCCCTGAGAAGAGATGGAGGTGCTTATACTCTGACTGCCAGCAATCCCGGTGGCTTTGCAAAGTTCACCTTTAATGTCAAGGTGCTCGACAGACCTGGACCACCAGACTCCCTCACTGTTACTGACGTCACTGCTGAGAAATGTGTCCTTAACTGGCTGCATCCAACACATGATGGTGGTGCCAAGATCGAATACTTTATCATTCAGAGGCGTGAGACCAGTAGGTTGGCATGGACAAATGTGGCCACAGACCTTCAGGCGAACAGGTTCAAGGTCACCAAGCTTCTGAAGGGCAACGAGTACATCTTTAGAGTCATGGCTGTTAACAAGTATGGTGTAGGTGAACCCCGGGAGTCTGAACCTATCATTTGTACCAACCCCTATGTCCCCAGTGACCCACCACAGCAGCCTGAAGTTACCACCATTACCAAGGACTCCATGGTTGTCTGCTGGGAGCGCCCTGAACACGATGGAGGCAGCAGTATAAACACCTACATAATTGAGAGAAGGGATAAGACTGGCCTGCGCTGGGTAAAGTGCAACAAGAGGACTGTAACTGACCTGCGATTCAAGGCCTCTGGCCTCACACCTGGACATGAGTATGAATTCAGAGTTTTTGCACAGAATAATGCTGGTCTAAGCCAGCCTAGTCCTTCGAGTCCATTCTACAAAGCTGAGGACACCATCTTCCAGCCTGGACCTCCAGGGAATCCCAGAGTTCTTGACACAACCAAGTCTTCCATTACCCTTGCCTGGAACAAACCTGTCTATGATGGCGGTTCTGAAATCACTGGTTACATAGTGGAGACCTGCCTTCCTGAGGAGGATGAGTGGACTATTCACACTCCCAAAAAGGGATGGGTAGCCACTTCCTTTACCATCACCAACTTGAAAGAAAACCAGGAGTACAAAATCAACATCTGTGCCACTAATTGTGAGGGAGTGGGAGAGCCTGCTGCTGTTCCTGGAACCCCTAAGGCTGAAGACAGATTGCTTCCTCCAGAAATTGAACTTGGAGCAGAGCTGCGTAAGGTGGTCTGCATCCGAGCCTGTAGCACACTCAGACTCTTTGTTCCCATTAAGGGTAGACCAGTACCTGAAGTTAAATGGTCAAGAGAGCATGGAGAATCTCTGGACCGAGCTAACATTGAAATCACTTCATCATTCACCACCCTTCAGATAGACAATGTTGACAGATTTGATGCAGGTAAATACATAGTGACTGTGGAGAATGCCTCGGGAAGTAAATCAGCCTTTGTTAATGTCAGGGTGCTAGACACTCCCGGAGCACCACAGAACCTGATTGTCAAGGAGGTCACTAAAGATTCAGTTTCCCTTGTTTGGGATGCACCTCTCATTGATGGTGGCTCCAGGGTCCGCAGCTACATTGTTGAGAAGCGTGAGTCAACCAGAAAGGCCTACTCAACAGTCTGTGCCAGCTGCCCTAAGTCTAGTTGGAAGGTTGGTAACTTGGAGGAAGGAAAGATGTACTCTTTCAGAGTCCTGGCTGAGAATGAATTTGGCATTGGCCTCCCAGTAGAGACTGTTGAACCAATTAAAGTGTCTGAGAAACCTCTACCACCAGGCAAAGTGTCTGTTCGTGAAGTTACCAGCTCCAGCGTCACACTAACTTGGGAAAAGCCTGACCATGATGGTGGCAGCAGAATCACAGGGTACATTGTTGAAATGCAGGGTAAAGGCAGTGAGAAATGGACCCAGGTCATGGTGGTAAAGACCAATGAGGCTGTTGTAACTGGCCTTACACGGGGAGAGGAGTACATGTTCCGTATCTCAGCCACCAATGAAAAGGGAGTTAGTGACCCACGTCCACTCAATGTGCCTGTTGTGGCTAAAGACCTAGTCATCTCACCAACCTTCAAACTTCTTTTCAGCACATTTAGTGTGCTAGCAGGAGATGATCTGAAGATAGATGTACCATATGTTGCCTGTCCCAAGGCTACAGCAACTTGGCTCAAAGATGGTGTTGCTCTCAAGGAGACAACAAGAGTTAATGCTGAAGCCACTGACAAAAACCTTCTCCTGGTTATTAGGGATGCTTGCAGAGATGATGTGGGCACATATACTGTCAAACTGAACAATATAGCTGGAGAGGCATCAACAGACATCAGTGTTGTTGTTCTAGATAAGCCTGGACCCCCAACTGGCCCAATTAAGCTGGATGAAGTCACTGCTGACAGTGTGGTCCTTTCCTGGAATCCACCAGAGTATGACGGCGGTTGTACTATCAACAATTACATTGTTGAAAAGAGAGATACATCTACCACTAACTGGCAGATTGTCTCAGCTACTGTGGCCAGAACCACTATAAAGGCAGCCCGTCTTAAGACTGGAGTTGAGTACCAGTTTAGAATTGCTGCAGAGAATAGATATGGCAAGTCCTCAGTGCTGGTTTCTGATACCATTGTTGCTCAGTATCCATTTGAAGTACCTAGCTCACCACGTTCTGTTGTGGTCCAGTCAGCCACCAAGGAGAGTATGGTGGTTGTATGGGAGAAACCTAGCAATGATGGCGGAAGCAAAATTCTGGGCTACCACTTGGAGCTTAAAGAGAGAAACAGTATACTGTGGGTGAAACAGAATAAACAACTTATCCCAGAGACCAGATTTAAGGTTGTTGGCCTTGAGGAGGGTATCGATTATGAGTTCAGAGTCTATGCTGAGAACATTGTTGGTGTCAGCAAAGCCAGCAAAGTGAGTGAAATGCAAGTGGCCAGAGATCCTTGTAACAGACCAGGAAAACCAGAGGCTGTGATTGTCACAAGAAGCCAAGTGACACTCAGATGGACTAAACCTGAATACGATGCAGGCATCAAGATCACAGGCTATGTGGTTGAGAAAAAGGAAGGAGCTGGCCGATGGATGAAGGCTAGTTTCGCCAACATCTTAGAGACAGAATTTGTTGTCACAGGACTTACTGAGGATCAGATTTATGAGTTCCGTGTCATCGCCAGAAATGCAGCAGGTGTCTTCAGCCAGCCATCTGATTCTACTGGAGCCATCACTGCCAAGGATGAGGTGGATCCGCCCAGGATTGACTTAGATACTAAGTACTCCCAGGCTGTGGTGGTAAACGCTGGAGAGACATTTAGGCTTGAGGCTGCTATCTATGGTAAGCCTGTGCCCACAGTACACTGGCTGAAGGAGGGCCAAGAAATTACTGAAGCAGCTCGCTTAGAGCTCAAGAACACAGACTTCACAGCTTGTCTAGTTGTTAAAGAAGCTATCCGTGTTGATGGAGGTCAGTACACTTTACTCATAAAGAATGTTGGAGGAGAGAAATCTATTAACATTAATGTAAAGGTCCTAGACAGACCAGGTCCACCTGAAGGCCCTATCTCCATCTATGGGGTCACCAGTGAGAAATGCTCCATTGCCTGGAAACCTCCCTTGCAAGATGGAGGTAGCGATGTTTCCTATTACATTGTTGAGAGAAGGGAAACCAGCCGACTAGTATGGACAGTAGTTGAACCAAAAGTTCAGGCACTAAACCTGAAGATCACAAAACTTCTTCCTGGTAATGAGTACATATTTAGAGTGATTCCTGTCAACAAATATGGAGTTGGTGAGCCTCTGGAATCTGAGTCAATGGTTGCCAAAAATCCATTTGTCACTCCCAGCCCACCAACAGAGGTAGAAGTCTCCACAATCACCAAAGACTCCATGGTAGTGACCTGGGAGAGACCAACTAATGATGGTGGCAGTCCTATCCAGGGATACATTGTTGAGAAACGTGACAAGGACGGTGTGAGATGGACTAGATGCAATAAGCGCACAGTGAGTGAGCTGCGCTTCAGAGTAACAGGCCTCCTAGAAAACCACAGCTATGAATTCAGAGTTGCTGCTGAAAATGCTGCAGGTGTTGGCACACCTAGTGCACCAACAGTGTACTACAAAGCATTGGATCCTATCTTCAAAGCAGGTCCACCAAACAACCCCAAGGTGGTGGACACATCTAGGTCCACTGTTTCCCTGACATGGGGCAAACCTATCTATGATGGTGGTTGTGAGATTCAGGGTTACATTGTTGAGGCCTGCAATACAGTAACTGATGAGTGGTTTATGTGCACTCCTCCAACTGGCATCAAGGACACTAAGTTTACAGTGAAAAAGCTTCTTGAGAAGCACGAGTACCAATTCAGAGTGTGTGCCATCAACAAAGTTGGTGTTGGAGAGCATGCTGATGTTCCAGGAAAAATTCTACTGGAGGAGAAGCTTGAGGCTCCCGATCTTGACCTGGATGCTGATATGAGAAAGATGATCAACATAAGAGCAGCAAGTACTCTCAGGTTGTTTGTTCCTGTGAGAGGTCGCCCAGCTCCTGAGGTGAAATGGGGCAAGGCTGAGGGCGAGATTAAGGAGACTGCCCAGATTGACTGTACGGGCAACTATGCTTCACTTGTCATCGAGAATGTTGACATATTTGACACTGGCAAGTACACCCTGACTGCAGAGAATGCCAGCGGAGTCAAGTCAGTCTTTATCAGTGTCAGAGTCCAGGACGCACCTAGTTCACCAACTAACTTGTTGGTGAAAGAGATTACAAAGAATTCTGTCACTCTCACATGGGAGCCTCCACTTCTGGATGGTGGCTCAAAGATAAAGCATTATATCGTTGAAAAGCGTGAGAGCACTAGGAAAGTTTATTCTCAAGTTACCACCTGTAACAGGATGTCATGGAAAGTTGAGCCTCTTCCAGAAGGTGGAATCTTCTTTTTCAGAGTCCTTGCTGAAAATGAATATGGTGTGGGTCTCCCCATTAAAACTACAGAACCAATTAAGATATCTGAAAAGCCTCAGCCACCTGGTAAAGTCAGTGTTGTTGACGTCACTCGTAACTCTGTGACTCTAAGCTGGGAGAAGCCTGAGCATGATGGCGGCAGTAGGATCAGTTACTATGAAATTGAACTGGCACCTAAGGACAGTGAAACTTGGTCTGTGTGCGCTAGTGGGAAGGCACTGGAAGCTGTAGTGACAAATCTACTTAAGGGAGAGGAGTATCAGTTCAGAGTTATTGCTGTAAACGACAAAGGTAAAAGTGACCCCAGACAACTGGTTCAAACAGTTGTAGCAAGGGACCTTGTGATTGAGCCTGCTGTTAGACCCAAAATGAGCACCTACCATGTCCAGGTGGGGTATGATCTCAAGATAGAGGTCCCAGTTGCTGGTCATCCAAAACCAACTATCACTTGGACCAAGGATGGAGCAGCTCTCAAGCAAACCACCAGAGTCAATGTCACTGACTCACCACGTCTCACCACTCTCACCATAAAGGACGCTACCAAGGAGGATGGAGGCATGTACAGCATCAATGTTACCAATGCCCTGGGTTCCAAGGATGCTACAATTGAAGTGATCACCCTGGACAAACCAGGTCCACCAACAGGCCCTGTCAAATTGGAGGACATCAGTGCTGAGAGTATTACTCTCAGCTGGGATTCTCCTACATATACAGGTGGCTGCCCAATCTCCAATTACGTGGTTGAGAAGAGAGATACAACCACAACCAACTGGGTGGTTGTATCCGCCACTGTGGCCAGAACCACACTAAAAGTGACCAATCTGAAGACAGGCAGTGAATACCAGTTCAGAATCTATGCTGAGAATAGATATGGAAGGAGTTATGCAATTGATTCAGAGCCTGTTGTAGCACAGTACCCATTCCAGGAGCCTGGCCCACCAGGAACACCATTTGTATCTTCATATGCAAAAGACTATATGGTGGTTGAGTGGCACAAACCCCCATCTGATGGAGGCAGTGCCATTTTAGGCTATCATCTGGAGAGGAAAGAGAAGAACAGTATCCTCTGGACCAAGATCAACAAAATGCTCATCCAAGATTGCAGGTTCAAATCTACTCCTCTTGAGGAAGGCATTGAGTATGAGTACAGAGTTTATGCAGAGAATATTGTTGGCATTGGAAAATGCAGCAAAGTCTCTGAAGTTTATGTAGCCCGCGACCCATGTTATCCTCCTGGCCGTCCTGATGCTGTGATCGTGACCAGGCACTCAGTGAAGCTGAGATGGACCCCTCCAGAGTATGATGGTGGAAGCTTGGTTACTGGCTATGTAGTGGAGAAACGTGACCTTCCTGAAGGAAAGTGGATGAAGGCCAGCTTTGCAAACGTCATTGAACATGAATTCACAGTTACTGGTCTGGCAGAAGACAGTAAATATGATTTCAGAGTAATTGCAAGGAATGCAGCCGGTGCTGTCAGCAAGCCCTCAGAAAGCACAGGATCCATCACAGCCAAGGATGAAGTTGACCCACCTAAGTGTGAGACAGATCCTATGTACAACCAGACCATTGTTATCAATGCTGGAGAGACTTTCAGTCTGGAGGCCAGTGTGGAAGGAAAGCCCATCCCCACAGCTCAGTGGTTCAAGGGAAGTGTTGAAGTTGAAAACTCAGCAAGAGCTGAGATCAAAAATACAGATTTCAAGGCTTTGCTGGTTGTGAAGGATGCTATCAGAGTGGATGGCGGACAGTACACGCTGGTTCTAACTAATGTGGCTGGAACTAAGACTGTTCCATTCAGTGTAAAGGTCCTGGATAGACCAGGCCCCTCAGAGGGACCTATTACTGTCAGCAATGTCACTGAGGAGAAGTGTTCACTGTCATGGCTGCCTCCCAGGCACGATGGAGGAGCTAGCATTTCTCACTACATCATTCAGAAGAGAGAAACCAGTCGCTTGGCATGGACTGTGGTCTCCAGTGATTGTGTAGCTACCATGATTAAGGTTACCAAACTGTTGAAGGGCAATGAGTACATCTTCAGAGTCATGGCTGTTAACAAATATGGTGTGGGCGAGCCTCTTGAGTCAGCAGCAGTTATCATGAGAAATCCGTTTGTTCCTCCTGGCTCACCTCAGGAGTTGGAGATCACCAACATTACTAGGGACTCCATGACTGTCTGCTGGAACCGCCCTCAGACCACTGGAGGCAGTGAGATTGTTGGTTATATTGTTGAGAAGAGAGACAGAGCTGGAGTGAGATGGACCAAGTGCAACAAACGCAGAGTGACAGACTTGCGTTTCAGAGTAACAGGACTGACTGAGGACCATGAGTATGAATTCAGGGTATCTGCTGAGAATGCTGCTGGAGTGGGTCAACCAAGCCCACCTACACCATACCTCAAAGCCTGTGACCCCAGCTTTGAACCTGGTTGTCCTTCCAATGTCCATGTGGTCGACACGGCCAAAGACACCATCACTGTAGCCTGGCACCGGCCTATCTATGATGGTGGTTGTGAGATTCAAGGATACGCAGTGGAAATTACCAAGGCTGATGAGGAGGAGTGGACCATATGCACCCCACCCATGGGAGTTAATGCAACCAAGTTTACCATCAAAAAGTTGATAGAGCACCAGGAATACAAGGTGCGCATATGTGCCATCAATAAGCTTGGTGTTGGTGAGCCCACTGAGCTCGAGGGAGTTGTGAAACCTTTGGATAAGATTGATCCTCCAGAGATGATTTTAGATTCAGAGCTCAGGAAGGGAATAGTTGTCCGTGCAGGAGGCTCAATGAGAATCTGCATTCCATTCAAGGGCCGTCCTACTCCTGAGATCACCTGGGCCAAGGAGGATGGAGAACTGCCCACTAAAGTTCAGATAGAGAGTGGTGAAGAATATACACAGCTCTCCATCGACATCTGTGACAAATATGATGCTGGCAAATACATCCTCACATTGGAAAATAGTGCTGGCACCAAATCAGCCTTTGTCTCAGTTAGAGTTCTGGACACTCCGGGGGCTCCTCTGAATCTAACAGTTAAAGATATTAAGAGAGAAAGCGTCACTCTGACCTGGGAGCCTCCTCTTATTGATGGTGGTGCAAGAATCAAGAATTACTTGGTTGAAAAGCGTGAGTCTACCAGAACAGTTTACTCTAACGTGGACAACAAGTGCACAAAGACAAGCTACCGTGTCACTGGCCTCACTGAGGGAACTATCTACTATTTCAGAGTCTTAGCAGAGAATGAGTTTGGCGTGGGACAGGCAGCTGAGACAGAGGACTCAGTTAAGACCTCTGAGCCTCCTCTGTCAGTGGGTAAGGTCACTTTGACTGAAGTCACCAAAAAATCTGCCTCACTCTCTTGGGAGAAGCCAGACCATGATGGAGGCAGCAGGATCATGGGCTACTACATTGAGATGCAGCCTGTGGGTTCAGAGGAATGGGTGGTGGCCGCCACAACCAAAACTTGCGACGGCACTGTTACAGGCCTTAGCCCAGGCCATGAGTATCTGTTTAGAGTGTCAGCTTTCAATGAGAAGGGCAAGAGTGACCCCAGGCCTCTGGCTGCCCCAGTCACGGCTAAAGACGTAACTATTGAGCCCAGATTCAAGATGACATTCAACACTTACAGTGTACAGAATGGTGAGGATCTGAAGATTGAGATTCCAGTGATTGGACGCCCTGTTCCCAAAGTTGAATGGAAGAAGGATGGGCAGGCTATTAAGGAGACAACCAGACTAAATGTATCCAGTACACCATCATCTACTAAGCTGGCCATCAAGGATGCAAATAGGGAAGACTCTGGTAAATACACCATCACCGCCACCAGCAGTGTTGGAACAGCAACAGAGGAGATCACTGTCATCATTCTTGATAAGCCTGGCCCACCCACAGGCCCTGTGAAGATTGAGGAGGTGAGCTCTAATTTTGTCACTTTCTCCTGGGAGCCACCAGAGTATACTGGAGGCTGTCAGATCAACAACTACATTGTGGAGAAGAGAGACACCACCACGACTGCATGGCAGATTGTGTCTGCTACTATTGCCAGGTCAACTATCAAAGTCACTAACTTGAAGACTGGCACTGAGTATCAATTCAGAGTGTCTGCTGAGAACAGATATGGAAAGAGTTCTGCCATTGTCTCTCCCACTGTTATTGCTCAGTATCCATTCAGTGAGCCTGCGGCCCCAGGAACACCAGTTGTTTCTGCTGCAACCAAGGATAACATGGTTGTTGAGTGGAAAACTCCCACCAACAACGGAGGCAGCCCCATCATAGGCTATCACCTTGAGAGAAAAGAAAAGAACAGCCTTTTGTGGACCAAACTCAATAAGCTTTTAATCCCAGAAACACGTTTCAAGACTACAGAGCTAGAAGAAGGTATTGAGTATGAATTCAGAGTTTATGCTGAGAACATTGCTGGACTTAGCCCAGCTAGCAAGGTCTCTGAGAGCACAGTAGCCAGGGACCCCTGTGACCCACCAGGCACTCCTGAGGCTATTAATATCACCAGAAATCTTGTAACACTTCAGTGGACTAGGCCTCAGTATGATGGAGGCAGTGCAATCACTGGCTATTTGATCGAGAGGAGGAAGCACCCAGATACCCGCTGGATGAAGGCCAGCTTCACCAACATCATTGATACGCAGTACACACTCACTGGCCTGACTGAGGACTGTGTTTATGAATTCAGAGTCATTGCCAGGAACGCTGCTGGCATTTCCAGCCGACCCTCTCAGAGCACAGGAGAAATCACAGCCAAAGATGAAATTGTGGCTCCGGAGGCCACTTTGGATTCTAAATTCAAGGATACGACTGTTGTTAATGCTGGTGAGACTTTTGTCATTGATGCTGACTACACTGGCAAGCCTCTACCTGAAGTCATTTGGTTAAAGGACGGAAAGGAGATTGACAAAACCACACCAAGAATGGAGGTTAAGACCACACTTACACGTACCATCCTAACAGTCAAGGATTGCATCAGAGTGGATGGTGGTCATTTCACCCTCAAACTTGTCAATGTGGGAGGAGTCAAAATGATCCCAATTAATGTTAAAGTTCTGGATAGACCCGGACCTCCTGATGGCCCACTAGAAGTCAAGGGGGTCACAGCCGAGAAATGTTATCTGCACTGGAGCCATCCCTCACACGATGGTGGAGCTGCTATCTCTCACTACATCATTGAGAAGAGAGAGACCAGTCGTTTGTCATGGACCATGGTTGAGCCCAAGATCCAGGCCATCAGCTACAAAATCACAAAACTGCTGCCTGGCAATGAATACATCTTCAGAGTCACAGCTGTAAATAAATATGGTGTTGGTGAGCCTTTGGAATCTGAGCCTGTTATTGCTCGTAACCCCTTCACCACTCCCAGTGCCCCCTCCACCCCAGAGCCCAGCGCTATCACAAGGGACTCTATAGTGCTTACATGGGAGAGACCAGAGAATAATGGAGGAGCTGAGATTGAAGGATATGTCCTTGAAAAACGTGATAAGGACGGCATCAGATGGACCAAGTGCAACAAGAAGAGGCTGAGTGACCTAAGATTTAGATGCGCTGGCCTCACAGAAGGCCACTCTTATGAATTTAGGGTCTCGGCCGAAAATGCTGCTGGTGTGGGAAAGCCTAGCGCACCATCCGAATACATCAAGGCCTGTGATGCCATTTATCCACCAGGTCCTCCAAATAACCCCAAAGTCACTGACCATTCGAGCACCACAGTCTCTCTGTCCTGGTCCAGGCCTATCTACGATGGCGGAGCACAGATCAGTGGATATGTTGTTGAAAGGAAGGAAGCAGGAGATGATGAGTGGATATCTTGCACATCACCCACTGGTGTTCAGACCACTCACTACACAGTAAAGACACTGAAGGAGAATGCAGAGTACAACTTCCGCATCTTTGCTGTTAACTCAGAGGGAGCAGGAGAGCATGTGGACCTACCTGGTTCTGTGATTGCTGCAGAAAAGCTGGAGGCTCCTGAAATTGAACTAGATGCTGACTTAAGAAAGATGGTTAATATTCGCGCCACTGCCACTTTGCGTCTGTTTGTAACAATCAGAGGAAAGCCTGAGCCTGAGGTCAGATGGTCAAAGGCTGATGGCACTTTGAATGAGCGTGCCCAGATTGAGGTCACAAGCTCTTACACAATGCTTGTGATTGAGAATGTTGATAGATTCGACACTGGCAAATATGTTCTGAACCTTGAGAACCTCAGTGGCTCTAAATCAGCCTTCATCAATGTCAGAGTTCTGGATTCCCCAAGCGCTCCTACCAACCTGGTAGTTAAGGATGTGAAGAGAAATTCTGTCGCTATCTCCTGGGAGCCCCCTGTGATCGATGGTGGGGCTAAGATATCACACTATATTGTGGAGAAGAGAGAGCAAAAGAGAATGGCTTTCACCAGTGTTTGCACCAACTGTGTGAGGAACTCGTACATTATTTCTGACCTGCAGGAGGGAGGTCGATTCTATTTCCGTGTGCTGGCTGTGAATGAGCTGGGAGTAGGTCTGCCTGCCTTCACAGATCAAGTCAAGGTGGCTGAGGCTCCTTTGCCTCCTGGGAAGGTTGTCCTGGTTGACGTGACCCGACATACTGTCACTCTTTCATGGGAGAAACCTGATCATGATGGAGGCAGCAAGATTACAAAATTCATTGTGGAGATGCAGCCTAAGGGAGATGACAAATGGAGCGTGTGCAGTGAAGTAAAAGCACTTGAAGCTACTATTGGTGGACTTGCAACTGGAGAGGAATACTCCTTTAGAGTGACTGCTGTAAATGATAAGGGCAAGAGTGATGCCAAGCCTCTTGCTACCCCTGTGGTGGTGAGGGACATCACGGTCCAGCCCATCATCAACCTGTTGTATGACACATACAGTGTAAAAGCAGGAGATGACCTTAAGATTGACGTTCCCTTCAAAGGCAGACCTCAGCCTGACGTGTCTTGGAAGAAGGACGGCCAGGTACTTAAGCAGACAACCAGGGTCAATGTTCTTAATTCCAAGACGTCATCCAAGATTGTTATTAAGGATGCAACCAAAGAGGATGTAGGAAAGTATGAGATTACTTTGACAAACTCAGTTGGGACCAAGACAGCTGAAATATTTGTTATAGTCCTGGACAAACCTGGCCCACCCAGTAACATTAAGATGGATGAAGTGAGTGCTGATTTCATCTCTCTGTCTTGGGATCCACCAACTTATGATGGTGGATGCCAAATCAACAACTATGTGGTGGAGAAGAGAGACACAACTACAACTGCATGGCAGATTGTCTCAGCCACGGTAGCCAGGACATCTATCAAAGTGACACGTCTCACCCAGGGAACAGAGTATCAGTTCCGTATTGCAGCTGAGAACCGCTATGGCAAGAGTTCTGCTATTGACTCTGCTCCTGTTATTGCTCAGTATCCCTTTGAGCCTCCTGGCCCTCCTACCAACGTCCATGTTTCCCATGCCACCAAGTATGGCATGCTTGTGGTATGGGGCAGACCTGCCAGTGATGGTGGCAGCCCTGTAATTGGTTATCACATTGAATGCAAAGAACATAGCAGCATCCTGTGGACCAAGCTCAACAGAGGTCTGCTGACTGAGAACCAGTTTAAGATGACAGGCACTGAAGAGGGCTTGTTGTATCAGTTCAGAGTCTATGCTGAAAATATTGCTGGAATTGGCCCATGCACTAAACCCAGTGAGCCTGTGGCAGCCAGGGATCCATGTGAATCTCCACATAACCTTATAGTCACCAACATCACCAGGAACTCAGTTTCCCTCTTTTGGGAGAAGCCAGAGTATGATGGTGGAGTAAAGATAACAGGCTACATTGTGGAGCGTAGAGAACTTCCCAATGGCCGTTGGCTTAAGTGCAACTTCACCAACCTGCAAGACACCTACTTCGATGTCACAGGCCTCACAGAGGATGTCCAATATGACTTCCATGTCATTGCTAAGAATTCTGCTGAGCTGTTGAGTGCTCCCTCAGAGAGCACTGGTCCTATCACAGTCAAGGATGATGTAGACCCTCCCACTATTATCCTGGAAGACAGGCTCAGACAGCCTGTTGTCATTAAGGCTGGAGAGATAATTCGAATTGATGCTGAAATCACAGGCCGTCCACTCCCAGTTGTCTCATGGTCTAAAGACGGAAAAGAGATTGAGGCCAAGGCTAGGTGTGAAATCACCTCTACCAACTTCACAACCACACTTATTGTCAGGGATGCTATCAGGAGGGACTCTGGACAGTATGTCCTTACCCTGCACAATGTGGCAGGAACCAGGTCTGTGGCTGTCAACTGTAAGGTTCTTGACAGACCTGGGCCTGCCTCAGGACCATTGGCAGTGTCTGGCCTCACAGCAGAGAAATGCACCATAACATGGGGCCCCCCTCAGGAGAATGGTGGTGCTGAAATCATGCACTACATTGTTGAGAAACGTGAGACCAGTCGCCTCGCCTGGACCCTTGTCTATGGTGACATGAAGGCAACCACCTGTAAAGTGACCAAGCTGCTCAAAGGAAATGAGTACATCTTCAGAGTCAGGGGAGTCAACAAATATGGGGATGGTGAGGCCCTGGAGAGTCAGCCAGCAAAGGCAATGGATCCATTCACTGTGCCTGCAGCTCCCACTAATGTTGAGGTCACCTCAGTTACTAGTGAGGCAATGACCATATGTTGGGAAAGACCAGTTTCTGACGGTGGCAGCAGTATCTCTGGCTATGTCATTGAAAAGCGAGAGAAGACTGGGCTTCGCTGGTGTCGTGTCAATAAGAAACCTGTTTACGACCTCAGAGTCAAAGCCTCACACCTTCGTGAGGGCTGTGAGTATGAGTACAGAGTGTTTGCAGAGAACTCCGCTGGCCTTAGTGCTCCCAGCATCCCTTGCGCACTTGTCAAGGCTGAAGACCCACAATTCCTGCCTTCACCTCCTGCTAAGCCTAAAATCATTGACTCTACAAAGACCACAGTCACCCTGTCATGGAATAAACCACTATTTGATGGTGGAGCACCTGTGACTGGTTACAGAGTCAGATACAGGAAGACTTTAGATGATGAATGGTTTGTTGGAGTCCGGAATACCACGAACACAGAGTTTACAGTGGTTGGACTGACACCTGGAGCTGAATATGTGTTTGTTGTCGAGTCTATTAACAAGATTGGAATCAGCGAGCCCAGTCCTGAGTCAGACAAACAGGTTGCCAAAGAAAAGGAGGAGGAGCCAGTCTTTGACATCAGCAATGAGATGAGGAAGACTCTTATTGTGAAGGATGGGAGCTCATTCACCATGACAGTGCCATTTAGAGGCAAACCAATCCCCAGTGTAACCTGGACAAAGCCTGATGTTGACCTTAGAGTTCGTGCTGTCATTGACACAACAGACACCTTCACCTCCATCACCGTAGAGAAAGCAACTCGCAATGACTCCGGCAAATACACTGTAACCTTGTCCAGTGTATCAGGGACTGCCTCCTTGACACTCAGTGTCAGAGTCTTAGATTCCCCTGGACCTCCTGCCAGTATAGACGTCAAGGATGTAACCAAGACCTCCGCTACTGTAACCTGGGATACTCCCGAGAATGAAGGAGGAGGACCAGTCAAGAACTACCTTATTGATATCCGTGAGGCCAGCAAGAAAGGTTGGACAAGGTTGACTGACACATGCCACAGACTGACATACAAGGTGACAGACTTGCAAGAGGGAGGAGTCTACTTCTTCAGAGTGACAGGCGAGAATGAGTATGGTGTTGGTGTTTCTGCTGAGACCAAAGAAGGAACCAAGATTACAGGTACTGAATTTTGAGTCAGTAACGTTATAGATTTGTATTGTTGTAAAGATAAATACCTGATCATCTGAGTAACACACATCATGTCCTCTTTCTCCAGAAAAACCAAGCCCACCACCAAAGCTTGGTGTGACTGATGTGACCAAGGAGAGTGTGTCCATAGCCTGGGCCAAACCTGAACAAGACGGAGGCAGCAGAGTCACTGGGTTCCTGGTGGAAGCTCTGGAGAAAGGCCAGGAGAAGTGGTTTAAGTGTGGTGTAACCAAGTTCACACACTTTACAGTGTCTGGTCTGAGAGAGAATGCTGAGTACTTCTTCAGAGTCAGAGCAGAGAACCTTGCTGGCTTCAGTGATTATAAGGAAATGGTTACCCCTGTTGTGGTCAAAGACCAGCTTGGTGAGTAACAGATTTATTAGATTAAACAATGTGCTTAGTGAGGACTAAGAAAAACAAGCAATAGAATAAGTCATCACCCAATACTTGTGGTTATTGCATATAACCAGAAAATAACTAAGTGAAATGGCACAATATTGCACCAACTTTCCCATGCAATAACTCCCATTGGCACTTTTTTTGCTCCAGAATCTCCTGAGATCAACATGAAGGACTTCCCCCACAACACAGTGTATGTCAGAGCCGGCTCCACCCTTAAATGTGAGATCCCACTGACAGGCCGGCCTTTGCCTAAAGTCTCCCTGTCCAAGGATAATGTGCCGCTCAAGTCAACTATGAGGTTCAACGCTGAAGTTACCCCTGACAGCATCAAGATCGCACTGCGTGAGAGCAATGCTGGAGACTCAGGACGCTACGATATCACTGCCTCCAATTCTAGTGGAACCACTAAATCCTTTATAAATATTATCGTTTTGGACCGCCCCAGTGCCCCTGTCGGACCTGTGGAGCTGTTTGACGTTACAGAGGACAGCGTGAGCCTTACGTGGCTCCCACCGGCATATGAAGGTGGTAGTCCCATCACAAATTACATCATCCAGAAGAGAGAGACAACCACAGCCAACTGGATGGATGTATCTTCTGCTGTGGCCCGCTGCACCATGAAGATCATGAAGCTGACCACGGGCCTGGAGTACCAGTTCAGAATCAGAGCTGAGAACAGATATGGAATTAGCGAGCACCTCGACTCACCAACTGTTGCTGTCAACCTTCCTTACAGTGAGTGGTCTTTGTTGTGCTTCCCTCTTTAAACTTAGCATTATTGTTTTTTCCAACTCTGTTTGTCACAATGAACATGTTAACACTCTTCAACTCTTACTCTTATCTTCAGCTATTTCTGAAGCTCCATCAACTCCAGAGATTACTGCTGTAACCAGGGAGAGCATCACTGTAGCCTGGAAGGAGCCTAAGTCAGATGGTGGCAGCCATGTGTTTGGTTACCATCTCCAGATGAAAGACAAGAACAGCATACTTTGGCAGAGAGTCAACAAAATGGTGATCCGTGCTACACACTTCAAGGTCACCAGCATCAGTCCTGGACTTATTTATGAGTTCAAGGTTGCAGCAGAGAACGCTGCTGGAATCAGTGCCTTTAGCAAAGTTTCTGATGCAGTGCTGGCTATTGATGCCTGTGGTGAGTGGAATGTCAAAACCTTTTATGAAAGTTGGGGAAATCTGATTTTACCCCTTAGCAACAGCTGTTTTATAATGAGTTCCCACTGTGTGTTTCTGCAGAACCACCGGTCAATTTGCGCATTAGCGACATCACCAAGAACTCCATAAGTCTGGCCTGGGAAAAGCCTAGCTATGACGGAGGATCCTCAATCACTGGTTACATCATTGAGAAGAGAGAGGGTGTTAGTGCTAAGTGGTCCAAGGCTAACATCACCAATGTCACAGACACCCGCTTTGCTGTGACTGGCCTAATCCAGGACGAGTCATATGAGTTTAGAGTCATGGCCAAAAATGCTGTTGGCTCAGTGAGCAACCCATCTATGACTGCTGGGCCAGCCAGATGCGTGGACACCTATGGTAGGTCTCTTTTTTTTTTCTTTTTTTTCCCCAAACTGTTGTTTCCCATAAAATTGAGCACATTCACACTCCTCAGAGAATTGACATTACATTTTGAACAGTCCATGGCATTATTGTGAAACTGGAAATCACATTTTGGAAATACACTTTCCCACACGAATTTTGTAAATCATGTTTTATCATGTGTGATGCGTACATCTATCAGAGTTTGAATTCACCTGCCTGTTTTTTGGTTTATCATCCAGGTGCCCCAGAGATTGACATACCTCAAGAATACTTCAGCGAGGTCAAGTACTTGGCTGAGTCTAATGTGGAGCTCAAGTTCAATATCAAAGCCAAACCTGCTCCTACAATTGAGTGGTTTAAGGATGGCAGAGAGCTTGAGCCTACTGCCCAGCTCACTTTCAAACACACATTCGAGTCCACCAGTTTGTTCCTGAGGGAAACCACTCGTCTGAACTCTGGAACATATGAGGTCAAGGTGAAGAACTCCCTGGGATCTGCATGTGCCATTGTCAGGCTGCTCATTCAAGGTATTCAGATATTATTTAGCATCTGTATTTATGGCAGTATTTTGCCTTGCATGAAATTGATATTATATATTGTGTAGACTCTGATGTACATCAATATGTCCTCCCCTTATCCAGACAAGCCAGGCCCTCCTGCTGGAGAGATTCAGTTTAAGAAGGTCACAGCCAGCAACATCACCATCATGTGGTCCCCGCCTGCTGATGAGGGTGGTGCCATGGTAACGCATTATATTGTGGAAAAGAGGGAGACCAGCAGGGTCATGTGGTCCGTTGTCTCAGAGAAAATGGTCGACTGCATTGTTAACGTGCCCAGACTCATCCAGGGCAATGAGTACATCTTCAGAGTTCGTGGAGTCAACAAGTATGGCATCGGAGACCCACTGGAGTCTGAACCCATAATTGCAAAGAACGCATTCAGTAAGCAAACACAGTAAACCTACCATCTTACCAGCAACTACCATTCAATCCAGAGCTAATTATTTGTTTTGAAAAATCACTACACTTCAGTGTGTTACTTAATATAATTTACATGTGGATGGTTCAATGGATTTTTTTTTTTTTTTCAAACAATGGAAAATGAGTTCTTTTCATCTAACCGGATTTTTTTTTTTTTTTTTTTTTTTTTTTACAGTTCCTCCTAGTGAGCCATCCAAGCCTAAAGTGACCATGATCACCAAGTCCACTATGACAGTGATCTGGGAAAGACCAGCACTGGATGGAGGCAGTGACATTGATGGCTACTACCTAGAGAAGAGGGAGAAGAAGAGTCTGCAGTGGTTCAAGGTTTGTTTGTGACCGGTTTTTACAGATTTTATGCTCAAGTGTAAAAGATGCCAAACTAATGACTAGCATGCGTGAGTAATTATAATGTCCATTTTATGACCAGGTGGTGAAGGGCACCATCAGAGACACAAGGCAGAAAGTCACCAACCTGGTGGAGAACAATGAGTACCAATACAGAGTTTGTGCTGTTAACAAGGCTGGAGCAGGAAAGTACTCTGAGGCCTCTGATCTCTACAAGGCCTACGACCCCATCGGTAAGCTTTTACAATCACTCAGGATTTCTTAATTATTGAGGTCTTTACATGGAACCGCTGATTACATTCATGCCCTTTTGTCTTCTCCAGATCTGCCTGGAGAGCCATCCAAGCTGCGTGTAGTCGACTCTACAAAGACCTCCATTACCCTTGGCTGGGAAAAGCCTGTCTATGATGGTGGCAGTGAAATCACACACTACATTTTAGACCAGATGAATGCAGAGGACAAAGAATGGGTGACCATCAACCCACGGGTCACAACCTGTGAGTATGTGGTGTCTCACCTCAAACCTGGAACCTACTACTTCTTCAGAGTCTCTGCTGTCAACTGCAAGGGCAAAGGAGAAGACATCAAGATGTATCAGCCTGTGCAAGCCAAGGATATCTTGGGTTTGTATTCATACAGATCCCTCTATAGTTTTGACACAGGACATGGGTCTTTTGTATTTGTCTTATAATCAAAATAAAAACATACTGATAATAAGCATGACTGGAGTTCACTGAAGCATTAAAAAGCTATTTTCATTCATCATTTTTACAGCTTCTAATTATTGCCATTGATTGCTATACTGTGTAAATTGTATTATTTTCTTTTGATGCATATTTTTGTCATTATTAATTACTGCTCTTTCCTGTTTGTGTATACCTCTCTCCAACAGAGGAGGCTGATTTGGACTTGGATGTTCCCATGACAACCCAGTACACAGCCAGGGCCGGCCGTGACGTAGAAGTGTTTATTCCCCTGAAGGGACGCCCCACCCCCAACGTCACCTGGCGCCGTGGCGACCGTAACATTGCTGGTGACAACCGCTACACCATCACTAGCACTGAGCGAGCCACCACACTCCTCATCCCCAAGGTCACCCGCGATGACCGCGGCAAGTACCTGCTGGAGATTGAGAATGGCGTGGGAGAGCCCAAGATAATTATCGTTTCCCTAAAGGTTCTGGACAGTCCAGCCATCTGCCAGAAACTGATGGTCAAGAACGTGACAAGGGGAAAGCTGACTCTCAGCTGGGAGGCTCCTCTCATCGAAGGCGGTTCCTCTGTCACCAATTACATTGTTGAGAAGAAGGCTTCCACCATGAAGGCTTACCAGGTGATCACTGCCGAGTGTCCTAACACAACTTACAAGGTGACGGGCCTGGAGGAGGATGTGGCTTACTTCTTCCGTGTATCTGCTGAAAATGAGTACGGTGTGGGCGACACCTGCGAAACTGCTGAGCCTGTAAGAGCCACTGAAACTCCTGGAGCAGTTAAAAACCTGGTGATGGCGGACTCTACAAAGAACTCTGTTACCTTGCAGTGGACTAGACCTGACCATGATGGTGGCAGCTACATCACTGAATACATCATTGAGAAGAGAACCGAAGAAGATCCCACCTGGACTTTGGGAGCAACATGCAAGCGTTTAAGCTGCGAGGTGACGGGACTCAAGGAGAACGCTATCATGGACTTCAGAGTAATGGCCAAGAATGAGAAGGGCAACAGTGACTTTTCCCAGATTGGACCGATTGTAGTGAAGGACTTTATCATTCCACCCGAGGCCAACCTCAGTGACTACCCCAATGGAGAGCTTGCTGTTCGTATTGGTCAGAATATCCACATTGAGTTGCCCTTCAAGGGTAAACCAAGACCTGCCATTAGCTGGCTAAAGGATAACATACCTCTGAAGGAAAGTGATAAGATTCGCTTCAGGACCACTGACAACAAGACTGCGATCACAGTCAGAGGAGTTAAGAAGGAGCATGCTGGCCAGTACACCTTGGTTCTGGATAACAGAGTCATCAAGAACTTCTTTGATATTAATGTGATCACTCTGGGACCCCCCTCAGTGCCTGTTGGTCCCGTACGCTATGATGAGATTAAAGCCCAAAGTATCATCATTTCCTGGGATGAGCCGAAGGAGGATGGAGGTGGTGAGATCACCTGCTACAGTGTGGAGAAACGTGAGGCTTCCCAGGCTGTATGGAAGATGGTCTGCTCCAGTGTTGTCAGGACCACATTCAAGATTCCCAACCTTGTCAAGGGAACTCACTACCAGTTCAGAGTCCGTGCAGAGAACAAGTATGGAGTCAGTGAACCCCTCATCTCCTCAGACGTTGTTGCCCAGCACCAGTACAAACCACCAGGGCCTCCTGGAAAACCAGTAGCCTTCAACGTCACCAGTGATGGCATGACCATCAAGTGGGAGGCCCCCGGCTTTGACGGAGGATCACCCATTATGGGCTATCATATTGAAAAGAAGGACAGGAATAGCCTCCTGTGGGAGAAAGTGAACTCCACCATCATCTCCAACAGAGAGTACAGGATAATTAGTCTCTTGGAGGGTCTGGAGTACTCCTTCAGAGTCTATGCTGAGAACAACGCCGGACTCAGCCCTGTCAGTGAACAGAGCAAACATGCACTCGCTATCTCCCCTGTTGGTAGGTATACGTTAAAGACTACATTCATCTATGTTGAGGAATAACTTTGTACTTAAAGAAGCGGTCCAACATTTGGGCAGTGTGCTTTATTTGCGGTTTTGCCCATTGTCATATAAGAAGATAAATATCAGTTTAATTTGTGTTTAGCCTTGCAAACGCTGGAAGAAAAGGTTGATGTAGATCTTGTTTGTTCCTGTTTTACTTCAGGACTTCACACCAAGCACTGCTTCTCTCTCTTTTCAATTAGATCCACCTGGCAACCCTGTCTGCATCGACACAACAAGAGACTCAGTCACCCTGCAATGGGACATTCCCAAGAAGGATGGTGGCAGCAAAATTGTGGCCTACAGTGTGGAGAGACGCCAAGGTAGAGGCAAATGGCTGCGATGCAACTTCACTGATATCTCTGAGACCCAGTTCACCGTAACTGGTCTGGCTCCGGGAGACCGATTCGAGTTTAGAGTCATTGCCAGGAATGCCGTAGGCACGGTCAGTCCACCATCCAACTCCTCTGGATATATTATGACCAAGGATGAGAGCAGTAAGTATTTACAAATTGAAGAAAAGACAAATTATCATAATGAGTAGATTTCTTACATCCCTTTGATTGTGCTGATTCCTCATTTGCTCATTCTCTTTGCATCTCCAGTTCCTCCAGATGTCATATGGTCTCCAGACCAGGTGCTCACCCTGAGGGCCGGTGAGAACATTAAGCTCAACTGCAGCATCACTGGACGTCCCGTCCCCCAGATTATCTGGTACAAGGATGGCAAAGAGATTGACAAAAGGACCATGTTTGACATCGAGATCACCACCGGCATTGGCACCAGCAGTGTATTTGTTCGTGATGCTGACAGAAACCACCGTGGAATCTACACCATAGAGGCCAAGAACAGCTCTGGTACCAGGAAGGCTGAAGTCAACGTCAGAGTACAAGGTTGGTAAACACACAGTTATGTTTTAATGTCTAAATTATAAACATTTTCAAACATTTTTATGACCATTTTCAATGTAACTCCTTCCTTTCCCTTCAGATACCCCTGGACCTGTTGAGGGTCCCATCCGTTTCACGGGTATCACAGCTGATAAGTGCACCGTTTGGTGGAACCCGCCAGAGAACGATGGCTGTGCCGCCATAACCCACTATGTGGTGGAGAAGAGGGAGACATCCAGGATCACCTGGGCCTTGGTCACCTCCAAATGCGAGGCCTGTTCTTACAATGCCACCAACCTCATCAAAGGGAATGAATACCAGTTCAGAATCTCTGCTGTCAACAAGTTTGGTGTTGGCAAACCACTGGACTCTGATCCCTTCATTGCACAGATGCAGTACAGTAAGTAAAGTCACTCAGGAGTATTTACTGTTTGACATACTGACCAGAAGTTAAAGATGTAACCCAATCGATTGCACTTGAATATTGACAGAAAACAAATGACAAATGGCCTTTTCATTCACAACTTGACTTTCATAACATGCCATGTTTTCTGCTTTTCCCCTTAGCTGTGCCTGATGCCCCAGGTACCCCAGATGCCACCCATGTAACTGGAAACAGCATCACCGTGTGTTGGACCAGACCACGGTCAGATGGAGGCAATGAGATCAAACACTACATTCTGGAGAGGAGAGAGAAGAAGAGCCTGGTTTGGGTGAAGGTTTCCTCCAAGAGACCCATCACAGAGCTAAGACACCGTGTCACCAACCTCACTGAGGGCAATGAGTATGAGTTCCGCGTAATGGCTGAAAATGGCGCTGGCATCGGACCGGCCAGCAGTACCTCCAGGCTCTTCAAATGTAGAGAACCAACCAGTGCTCCCAGTAACCCCACATTAGTCAAGGTAGGATTTCAGTGACACTGCATGGATTTCAAAGAGAAGAAACATTCATCCAAATGTGTTCAGGTCAATTGTCAAATTCATGTCCAGTTTTTCCTTGGTTTCCTTTCACAGTAAACACAAAGCTGAACTGAGTGCCAAATACACATATATTGTCAGATTTATTAGTTAATGGAAAGCTGTTTGGAATTATCAGTACTGATACTGAAAATCAGCAAATGGAAATTGGCACTATTATAGAACAGAAGAAAACTAACAAATAACTCTGAAGTGGGAAACCAGAATATAGAGAAAAGGGAACAAAGGAAATCATAATGTAGAAATTTCACATTAAACTATGCTCTTTTCTCGTTATCCAGGCCACTGACTCCACCAAGACCTCTGTCAGCCTGACATGGACCAAGCCAGTCTTCGATGGCGGTCTGGAAATAATTGGCTACAATATCGATATGTGTAAGGCCAGTCTGGAGGAGTGGCACAGAGTAAACAGCCAGATTTGCATCCACACCAGCTACACCGTGAAGGGCTTGGTTCCTGGAGAGTTCTACAAGTTCAGGGTCAGTGCTGTGAATGGATGCGGTGAGAGCGAACCTTCAGTGATGCCCAGCGCTGTTCAAGCTCTGGACAGACTTACACTACCTGAGATCGACATTGCTGCCAAATTCAAGCAGACTCACATCGTAAAGAATGGTGGAACAGTTGTCCTCCATATTGCCTTCCGTGGAAAGCCAGCTCCTGTTGCCACCTGGTCTAAGGTGGATGGTGAGCTGCCTGTCATGGCTGACATTAACACCACTGATTCCTCCTCTACACTAACCATTGAGGGCTGCACTAGGTATGAAGCTGGCAAATACACCCTTTCCCTGGAGAACAACAGCGGACAAAAGTCCATCACATTCACTGTCAAAGTGCTGGACACTCCCGGGCCTCCAGGAGCTATCACCTTCAAAGATGTTACCCGTGGAGCCTTGACAGTTATGTGGGATGCCCCCACTAATGATGGTGGATCCCGAATCCACCACTACATTGTGGACAAGCGCGAAGCCAGCCGCCTGGCCTGGCAGGAGGTCAGCAGCAAGTCCTCTCGCCAGACACTCAGGGTCACTGGTCTGGAGATTGGTGTGCCATATCTGTTTAGGGTGACTGCTGTTAACCAGTATGGCCAGGGAGAACCACACGAGATGACAGAGCCCGTCATTGCCACAGAAGAACCCGCACCACCCAAGAGACTGGATGTTGTCGACACCACAAACTCCTCTGCCTCCCTGGTGTGGCTGAAGCCCGAGCATGATGGAGGCAGCCGCATCAGAGGCTACATTGTTGAATTCAGAGCTAAAGGCACTGACCGTTGGGTTGTTGGTGGAGAGACCAAATCCCAGAAGATGCTATTGGAGGGTCTGATTGAGAACACAGAGTATGACTTCAGAGTCAAGGCCAAGAATGACGCTGGAATCAGCGAACCTCAGGGCACATTCACCTCTGTGGTCATTAAGGAGCCTCGCATCGAGCCAACTGCTGACCTCAGCAGCATCACCAACCAGCTCATCATCTGCAAGCTCTCCAACACCTTTACAATCAACATCCCCATCAGTGGCAGGCCTGCACCCAAGATCACCTGGAAGCTGGAGGAAATGAAGCTAAAGGAGTCTGACAGAGTTGTCATCAGATCCACAAAAGAGGAAACCACTTTGATGGTGAGAGATAGCAAGAGAAGCGACAGTGGCAAGTACTACTTGATCCTGGAGAATGCTGCTGGTGTGAAGACGTTCACAGTGACAGTGGTTGTTGTTGGCAGACCAAGTCCACCCACAGGCCCTGTGGAGATTTCTGGAGTCTCCTCAGAGTCCTGCTCTCTGTCCTGGTCCGAGCCAGCTGACGATGGTGGCTCTGAAATTACGAACTACATCGTGGAAAAACGAGAGTCTGGCTCTGCCTCTTGGCAAGTAGTAAACTCCAGTGTGAAGAGAACCACCATCAAAGTGACTCACCTTACCAAGTATATGGAGTACACCTTCAGAGTGTGCGCTGAGAACAAATTCGGAGTCAGCAAGTCCATTGAGTCTGCTGCTGTTGTCATTGAGCATCCATATGGTGAGTTTTGACAAACAATTATACAAAAGTAAACGCACATCCTGTTTTATACACATGAAGGTTTAACATATTTTGTACATACATTTAGGTCCAGGTCAAATAAAGAATCCCTTTTCTCACCTGCACTTTATTTCCACAGTTCCTCCAAGTCCTCCAACTCGCCCAGATGTGGTGTCTGTATCTGCTAATGCCATCAGCATCAAATGGGACCTGCCATATGCCGACGGTGGCAGCAAGGTGACAGGCTACTGGATTGAAAAGAAGGAGAGAAACACCATCCTGTGGGTGAGGGAGAACAAACTGCCCTGCCTGGATTGCCAGTACAAGGTGTCCAACCTGATTGAGGGCCTGGAGTACCAGTTCAGGGTCTACGCCATGAACATTGCCGGACTCAGCAAGGCCAGCGAGGCTTCCAGACCTGTGGTGGCACTCAATCCTGTTGGTAAGGGGAACTTCAATGACTTAACCACATAAAGCAATGACATGTTCATCAGCTCACAAATAATCAACAAAAACTTTTGGTCAATCAAGACCCTAATTAGTCAATCTGATTACACCCATATAGCACCTTTTCTTGTTCACCTTGTTCAGCTAAAACAGTCGGTTCAGAAAAGCCTGTGTGGTTAAAGCTGCGTTACAATTTAATAATAAACTTTTCCCTTTACAGATCCTCCTGGTAAACCCGAAGTGACCGACATCACCCGCTCCTCTGTGTCGTTGTGCTGGACCGTGCCATTCAACGATGGCGGCAGCAAGATTGTTGGTTATGTGGTGGAGAGAAAAGTCTACAGTACGGATGAGTGGGATGACAATCGCTGGCTCAAGTGCAACTACACAACTATCAGCGAGAACTACTTCACCGTCAGCAACCTGGGAGAGGGAGAGACCTACGAATACCGCGTCATTGCCAAGAATGCTGCCGGTGTCCACAGTGCACCCTCTGAGGTCACTGGACCGGTCACATGCAAGGATGAATACTGTAAGTCATTACAATTAGGATTTGCATTTTTATTTCAAATTTAGGAGGTTGCTGGTAACCATGAGCTCTGAATCTAAAAGTTGTCATCATTTAGGCTTCTGATCATTTCCTCCTCTATAAAGCATAGAATATTATTTATAGATGGAAAACTGGGAAAAACTGAATTGAGAATGAGAGATGAGATCTAATCATCTCTTTTTCACTGCAGCTCCTCCAAAAGCTGAGCTGGACAGCAAGCTGGTGGGTGAGACCGTCACCGTCATGGCCGGCTCCGACCTGGTCCTGGATGGCACTGTGGGCGGTAAACCAGAACCTACAGTATACTGGTCGAAGGGCGACAAGATTTTGGAGCTTGGAGAGAAATACTCACTGACCTACACTGCCACCAGAGCCATGGCTGTTATCAAGAACTGTGACAGATACGACACAGGCAGATACATCCTGACCGTCAAGAACGCCAGTGGAACCAAGACCGCTGCTGTCAGCGTCAAAGTTCTGGGTGAGCAGCCAAAAAAATCACATAAATTAAGCTCTCACCACATCATTTTAAACACTGCTGCATGATAACAGAGCAGCAGTAGATGTATGTGCCACTGGACTGTATGAACTGCCTGTAACTCTCGCTTTCTGTCCTCCAGACACTCCTGGAGCCCCGGCTGATAAGCTTGTGATCAGCAGAGTGACGGAGGAGAAGTGTACAGTGTCCTGGAAGATCCCTCTGGAGGACGGTGGAGACAGCGTCAGCCATTACATCGTGGAGCGTCGCGAGACCAGCCGCCTCAACTGGGTTGCTATGGAGACTGAGTGCAAGACACTGTCGTGCGTCAGCACCAGGCTAATCAAGAACAATGAATACATCTTCAGAGTTAGAGGAGTCAACAAGTACGGGCCTGGAGTTCCTCTGGAATCCGAGCCTGTCATTGCCAGGAATGCCTACAGTAAGCGGCAAAATTTACCTTTTCTTCCAAACTAAATTTTCCTGATGATGGTGCCATAGCAACCGTCTAATGTTAATTAAAATCAGAAAAAGTGCAGACAGTCATTTAAAATTATGTAAAATGGAGTTTAGAAATAAGTTTGCAGTCATTACAGGGTGGAATATACACGAATAAAGGAACCGTTTTAGCGGTTTAGCGTTCAGAGTTTAGGTAAGTGTTCAGAGTCGGGGCTGTCTAATATCATCTGGGAGGTTATTCCAGGTTTGTGCTGCTTCACCATGATTTGTCCTAACTCTTGGAAAAGGTCGGCAAACCGCAGATGTCCTCAGTACCATAGAAGTTTCATAGGTCACAAGCATGTCAGAGATGTATTTGAGTGCTGAGCCAAAGAGTGATTTATACACAATTAGCAAGATTTTGAAATCAATTCTCTGATTAGGCATCATATAACAGAGCAAAAACTTATTTCCGTGACCTGTTCTGCCCTTCTTCCTCAGCCATCACATCCCAGCCAGGCACTCCAGAGGCTACAGCAGTCGGCAAGGAGCATGTCATCATTGAGTGGCTGAAGCCCGAGAGTGATGGAGGCAGCGAGATCAAAACCTACTTAGTAGACAAACGAGAGAAGAGCAGCACCAGGTGGGACCAACTTCTGAAGAACCAAAAGGACAGATTTTAGTTTACACTTTCTGAAATACTGATTCTCATAATCTCTTTCTACTTTCATTTCTCTTTTGGACCAGGTGGACTCGGGTGAATAAGAATTACACCATCTATGACACCCGTCTGAAGATCTCCGGCTTGCTGGAGGGAAGCGAGTACCAATTCAGAGTGACAGCTGTCAACGCTGCTGGAGACAGCCATCCAAGTGACGCCTCGGCATACATCCTCTGCAAAGACCCCACATGTAAGAGATTTTACTCAAAAACCTTAACTGATGCAAAAGGTGACCATCTTAGAGCTGAAATTTTATTTTAAATTCTCGTTTTGATTCCACAATTTTCTCAAGAAATTGATTATTTTCCATTTGATGGAATGATGTTTGGACAAGTAGAAATACAACATATTTATGTCTGTGTACTCCCAGATACCCCAGCTCCTCCATCAGTACCTCGTATCACTGACACAACCAAGCACAGCATCAGCATGACCTGGACCAGGCCCATGTACGACGGCGGCTCAGACGTCACCGGCTACTTTGTGGAGATCCTAGAGGAGGGCTCTGAGCAGTGGTACCGTGCCAACGCCAAAGCCATCAAGAACACAGAGTATGTGGCTGCCGGCCTGGTAGCCAATAAGAAGTACAGATTCAGAGTAGCTGCTGTCAACGACAAAGGCACTGGCGAGTTCAGTGAACCTAGTGCCGAGGTTGAGCCTCTGGAGAAAGTTGGTGAGTCACAACAGCTAATTCTTGAATTTGGATTATGACAGAAAGTAAATGTTTTGTCAGCATTGTGTTTTCCAAGCAAACTTCTTGCTTATTCCAGTGACTAATCTTTATCAGTGCCATATTCCAGCTTGTTACATGGCAGTTGCAGCATCATCAGACTTTCCCTTTACTCTGTTCGACCCTCTCAGAAATGCCAGACCTGGAGCTGCACGAGGACCTGAAGAAAACGGTGTGTTTGCGCGCTGGAGGAACCCTGCGTTTGATTGTATTTGTCTCTGGCCGGCCGTTACCAGTAGTTGCTTGGAGGAAGACAGGTGTGGAGCTGCAGAGCCGCGGCTACATTGAGACCACCGACAGCTACACCTCACTGATGGTGGAGAAGGTCAACCGCTACGACTCTGGAAAATACGTTGTGGAGGCAGAGAACCCATCTGGCAAGAAAACTGCCACCATCCTGGTTAAGGTCTACGGTATGTCATCCCAAGTCTTAACAGATGCTAAATATTCCAGGCTGAATCTTTATAAAAAGGTACACGTAAAGACACTTGTAAAAACACACTAATATCTTCTCTTCCTCAACTCGTCTCTCTCCTGCAGACACTCCTGGTCCTCCAAGCTCTGTGAACGTGAAGGACTACACCAAGGAGTCTGTCGTGATCACCTGGGACGTCCCTAGCATTGACGGTGGTGCTCATGTCAGCAACTACATCATAGAGAAGCGTGAAGCCAACATGAAGTCATACAAGACCGTCACCACTGAGTGTAGGAAGACCCTGTTCAGGATCTCTGGTCTGGAGGAGGGAGTGCACTACTTCTTCAGAGTCTTGCCAGAGAACATATATGGTGTTGGCGAGCCCTGTGAGACATCCGAGGCTGTGCTGGTGTGCGACGTGCCGTCAGTGCCTCAGAACCTCCAGATCATTGATGTCACCAAGTCCTCAGTCACTCTGCACTGGGAGAAGTCACTATACGATGGTGGCAGCAGGCTGTCAGGATATATCATCGAGGCATGCAAGGCAGGCTCGGACAGGTGGAGTACCGTCGCAACAGTCAAAGCCTCAGTGACCCAGCACACCATCCAGTCTCTGACGGAGAACGACCAGTACCTTTTCAGACTGCGAGCCACCAACAGCAGGGGAGCCAGCGAGCCCATGGACACTGTCACCCCTGTCACCATCCAGGATATCAAGGGTAAGACACACAGCCACAAATCATCACACAACCACTTTTGCCTTCACTGAAACTTCACAGAATTCACAGAAATCAATCAAATATATTAAACACGTCATTTCTGCCCTGTGTTTTCCAGTGATGCCCAAGATCGACATGACCAGCATTCCTCAGAAGATCGTCCATGTGCACCGTGGCAAACCCATTGACCTCAACATCCCCATAAGGGCCAAACCACAGCCAGTCTGCTCCTGGTTCTTTGGTGGTGTCAAACTGAAGGACACACTGGACCGCATCAAGATTGACAGCAACGGAAAATACACTCACCTCGTCATCCGTGAGACCACCATCAACGACACAGGAGACTACACGCTTGAGGTGAAGAATGCCATTGGCATGGCAACCGAGGTCATCAAGGTCATCATTCTGGGTAAGGACAAATGAAGATTATACATGAATAAGTTGCGTCTCTTGCAGTGCAATTATTGCATACATGCAAAAAAAAAATTACTAGATTCTAACCCGCGACTTCTTGTGCCCATCCAGACAAACCTGGCATCCCAGTTGGTCCAGTGAAGATCGAGGAGAATGACGGCGTATCGGTCACAATCAGCTGGGAACCCCCAGAGAAGGACGGTGGTGCCAACGTCAGCGGCTATGTGGTGGAACAGCGCGATGCCCACCGCCCAGGCTGGGTCACCATCTCAGAGTCTGTGACCCGACCCTGCTTCAAGTTCACCAGACTCACTGAGGGAACCGAGTACGTGTTCCGTGTTGCAGCCATGAATCGCTTTGGTGTTGGTGGCTTCCTGCAGTCAGAGGTGGTGGAGTGCAAGAGCGAAAAGAGTGAGTTCTCTTCCTATCATAAGTATAGTCTTTCTGTTTTTCTGTATGTTATTTCATTTGTATGTGTACTTCACGTGAATCTCTTTTATTTACTTGTGAACAGTTATTTTTGGCCCTGCAGTATTTCAATTGATCTATTAATTTGATTTCATGTGTAGCCATCCCTGGACCTCCCAGCAAGCCAGAGGTGCTTGATGTCACTCACGAGGGCATGACCCTGACCTGGCAACCACCCGTGGACAATGGTGGCTCCACCATTGCCGGCTATATCATTGAGCGTAAGGAGGCCCGTTCTGACAGGTGGCTGAAGATCAACAAGAACCTTGTCACCATGACCAGGTACCGCTCCTCTGGCCTGATTGAGGGCCTGGAGTATGAACACCGTATCACTGCCGTCAACTCCAGAGGAGCCGGCAAACCCAGCGAGAGCTCTGCCATCACTGTTGCCATGGATCCCATTGGTACGTGTTGCAAAACTCACGATTATAAATGAATCTTCCCAGTGTGGAGTCAGAATATTAACCAAAGGTCTCTGTGTTTTGTAACAGAGCCTCCAGGTCCTCCAATTCAGCCCAGAGTCACCGACACCACCAGGTCTTCAGTATCTCTGGCCTGGCTCCCACCCGAAGAGGAGGGTGGTTCTATTGTTACTGGGTACTTTATCGAGATGCAGAAGGTGGACCAGGTGGAATGGACGCTGTGCAACACCACGCCCACAAAGATGTGCGAGTACACCCTCACTCACATGCCCCAGGGCGCCGAGTACAAGTTCAGGATCATTGCCTGCAATGCTGGTGGTTCTGGGGAGTCCGCTGAGATTCCTGGAGTGGTTAAAGTCCAGGAGATGCTTGGTAAAATACCATCATTTATAGTTTGATTTTACAGTCAAATAAACATTATTTTACTGACAACCTGTAATTTAAATAACACAAATTTAATCTCTGTCTTCTTCAGATTATCCCGACTACGTGCTTGATCGTAAATACGAGGAGGGCTATGTGGTGCGGCAGGGCGGAGTCGTTCGTCTGTCTGTGCCCATCAAGGGTAAACCTATCCCTACATGCAAGTGGACCAAGGACGGCCGTGACATCTCTCATCGGGCCATGATCGCCACCCATGATGACATCACCGAGCTGGTCATCAAAGAGGCACACAAAGACGACACTGGTACCTATGACCTGGTGCTGGAGAACAAATGCGGCAGGAAGGCCGTGTACATCAAGGTGAGCGAGTCATCCAGCAGATACTTCATGATCAGAAGTAAAACAATAAAAATACGTACACTTGGAGTAGTTTGAACTAAACTTTTTGTGTATCTCTTGCCTCCAGGTGAAGGTGATTGGTCGCCCTGATGCCCCAGAGGGCCCTCTGGAGTTTGATGACATTCAGGTCAGATCAGTGCGGGTCAGCTGGAGGCCACCATCAGATGATGGCGGCTCCGACGTTCTGGGATACATTGTGGAAAGAAGGGAGGTACCCAAGGCTGCCTGGTACACAGTCGACTCCAGGGTAACTGAGAGTTCTCTGGTGGTGAAGGGTCTGAAGGAGAATGTGCAGTACCACTTCAGGGTTTCTGCCGAAAACCAGTTTGGCATTAGCAGATCTCTCAAGTCTGATGAGGCTGTCACACCAAAAACACCACTTTGTGAGTATTTTTTCTGTGATTGTTTACAGTTTGTAGTCTCAACTGATGTTTGTCAAAAGTTGCATTGTCTACATGTTGGTCAAATAATTTACTTAACAGACACATTTCCATATATCCGTAATTCTGATGTCAGTACGTGTGTTTACAACTTGCTTTACCTCCAGGCGCACCAGAACCTCCCGGCAATCCACCAGAGATTATGGACGTGACCAAGACCACGGTGTCTCTGTCCTGGGCCCGGCCCCGGGATGATGGAGGCTCCCGCGTCACGGGATACTATGTGGAGAGGAGAGAGGTTTCGACAGAGAAGTGGGTCCGACACAACAAGACCCACATCACCACCACTATGTACAATGTCACCGGCCTCATCCCTGATGCTGAGTACATGTTCAGAGTGGTGGCTCAGAATGACATCGGGCAGAGCGAGCCTGGTCCTGCCTCAGAGTCTGTGGTCTGCAAAGATCCATTTGGTGAGTTTATATCACATGATACCTGCATGAATAAATTGTTGAGTAATAAAGTGAATTTGAAGGGCATTTTGTCTTAGCTTATGATAATTTAGTTAATTTGTGGGACTGTGTAGAACTGGTTTTAACACTCTTTCTCTTACACTTTCTGTAAGAGTATTAATGTGCTCTTGTCTCTCTCCTTCAAGACAAACCCAGCCAACCAGGGGAGATCGACATCATCTCCATCACCAAGGACTCCATCACCATCCACTGGCTCAGGCCAGAGCATGACGGCGGCAAGGAGATTCTGGGCTACTGGATTGAGTTCAGGCAGGCTGGAGAAAGTGCCTGGAAAAAATGTAACAAAGAGCGCTCCAAGGATCGTCAGTTCACTATGGGCGGGTTGATGGAGGCCACCGAGTACGAGTTCAGAATCTTTGCTGAGAATGAGACTGGACTGAGCCGACCTCGCCGCACACCCATGGGCATCAAGACCAAACTGAGCGGTGAGCTGCTGCAGAATTTAGAAATAAATCTCACTAACTTTGTAATGTGACGTTGGTCCTTACAAAGTTAAACACTAGATCATGTGAAGTTGAATTTCATGTTACTAAATCAAGATGTTTGCATGTCAGCAGACCTTATGTACAGTACACACAGAGGTAGGAAAAAGCATAAAAAACTCAGATTAAATCAAGCTTTGCATTTGCTTTTGCAGTTGGTGAGGCTCCAGCTTTGAAGGAAGAGATCCAAGATGTAACCACCAAGCTTGGCGAGTCCGGCACCCTCACCTGTGGCATCATTGGAAGACCTCTGCCTGAGATCAAGTGGTACCGCTACGGTAAAGAGCTGATCCAGAGCCGTAAGTACAAGATGAGCTCAGATGGCCGCAACCACTCCCTGAGCATCCTGACAGATGAGCAGGAAGATGAGGGCCTGTACACCTGCAGGGCCATCAACGAAGCCGGAGAGATCGAGACCAGTGGCAAACTGCGCCTGCAGGCGCCACCACAGTTCCACCCTGGCTTCCCTCTGAAGGAGAAGTACTACGCTGGAGCTGGTACCAGCCTCCGTCTCCATGTTGTCTACATTGGACGTCCCATCCCCCAGATCATGTGGTTCTATGGCAAGAAGCCTCTGAACGCATCTGAGAATGTAATTATTGAAAACACCGAAAGCTACACCCACCTGGTGGTGAGGAACGCCCAGAGGAAGACCAACGCTGGTCGCTACAAGGTGCAGCTCAGCAATGTATTTGGAACCATCGACACTGTGCTCCGTGTTGAAATCCAAGGTAATACTAGACAACTGACAACAGGTTTAAATATCAAATAATATGATCCTACAGTGAAGACATCTATATTATCTTCAAGTTTTTTTCCAGTATCAGCCAGCAAATAACCATTACTACATGTATGTATTTGAATAAAACACAAGAGCTGTTACTTATTCCTTTTTTTGTTTTGTTTTTTCCCCAGATAAACCATGCGTCCCTGAGGGCCCTGTTATTGTTGAGGCTCTGCTGAAGAGCTCAGTTGTCATCAGCTGGAAGACACCCAAGGACGACGGAGGCTCCATGATTACCAACTACATTGTGGAGAAACGCGAGGCCAAAGAAGGCGAGCAGTGGCACCTGGTGTCCTCCTCCGTTTCTGGCACCACATGCCGTGTCCCCAACCTGACTGAGAATGCTGGCTACTACTTCAGAGTCTCTGCCCAGAACCAATATGGAGTCAGTGAGTCCCTGGAGATCCCATCGGTGGTCATCATCAAGAGTCCATTTGGTAAGTTGTTTTTCCTCTATAATGTCATTGCAGAGAGGCAGGACAAACTTCAGATATGTAGACCACTACAGTAACATTCCCTGTTTATTTCTTAGAAAAACCTGGCATCCCACAACAGCCCTTCATCATCAGCTCCACCAAAGACTCCTGTGTCGTCTGCTGGAAACCTCCAACCAGCGACGGTGGAGCTAAAATCAGCGGCTACTACCTGGAGAAACGTGAGAAGAAGCAGAACAAGTGGATGTCAGTAACCACTAAGAAGATTGCCGAGACCAGCTTTGAGGTCAAAGCCTTGATCGAGGGCTTTGAGTATGAGTTCCGCGTCAAGTGTGAGAACATGGGCGGTGAGAGCGACTGGAGTGAGATTTCAGCACCTGTCATCCCCAAGTCCGACCAGGCTCCTCGTGCTCCTGCGTTCAGGGAGGAGATCAGGGACATGACCATCAAATACCACAACAATGCCACCTTTGTCACCAAGGTAGTTTATTTCAGCTACATTGCATTTGCTTTCACAAATTCACATGCTGTGTCTATGTTCATGAAGGTCTAGAAATGACAAAACTACAAGTGATTGTAGTGTAAGTGTTGAAGGGATACCAAGAAACCATTGAGAAAATTGACATCAGTTTCATTCAGTCACTCAATTCCATCACCACAAGCATTATTTAACTTGGTTATTTTTCCTGTTACAAGGTGATGGGACATCCAAAACCTTTGGTGAAATGGTACCGCAATGGAAAGGAGATCCAGGCAGATGGAGCCAAGATCAAAGCCCTGGAGTTCAAGGGAGGCTACTACCAGCTGATCATCACTGCCGCTGATGAGAATGATGCCGCAGTTTACCAAGTCAGAGCAACCAACCCCTCAGGGTCCATCTCTACAACGGCCAACCTTGAGGTTGAAGGTAATGATATAATTTTGATAGTGTAAATTAATGATCACTCATTTTTTCCAGTATCCATTGAGTGATGTCCTCTACAGCTGCAGTTCCTTAAAAAGAAAAATAATCTTAAAGAAATCAAACTAATGCTTTTTGTCATTTGAATTCCAGTTCCTGCTAGGATCCACCTGCCTGAGGAGCTTCAGGGAATGGGAGCAGTCCATGCTGTCTGTGGTGAGCGCATCACCATCAAGATCCCCATCTCTGGCAAGCCTGAGCCAGCAGTCGTTTGGCAGAAGGGTCAGGAGATCCTCTCCAACTCTCCTCGTTACCAAGTCATCACCACCAGATCTTTCACCTCTCTGGTGTTCATGAAGGGAATGGAGAGGAAGGATACTGGCTACTACATCATTACAGCAAAGAACAGGTTTGGTACAGACAAGCAAACCATTGAGGTGAACGTTGCTGACATACCTGATGCTCCAAAGGGACTGGTTGTCAGTAACATTGCTCGGGACTCCATCACCTTGACCTGGGAACCCCCTGCCAGTGATGGTGGAAGTGACATCATTAGCTACATTGTGGAGAAGTGTCCCACCACTGCTGACAGGTGGATCCGAGCTGGACAGACCACTGACTGCAGCATCACCATCATCAATATATTTGGAAAGACCAAGTACCAGTTCCGCGTCATTGCCGAAAACCAGTTTGGCCTGAGCCATCCTTCTGAGCCAACTGAGCCCATCACCACAAAAGAGGACAAGTCTGTGATTAGGAATTATGATGAGGAAGTGGACGAAGCCAGAGAGGTCACCAAGGAGGAGGCTCTGTTCTACAAGGTGAAGGAGCTGTCCTCCAAGTACATCATCTCTGAGGAACTCTCTCGCTGCCAGTTTGGAGTGGTCCACCGCTGCACGGAGATTGCCACAAAGAAGACCTTCATGGCCAAGTTCATCAAGGTCAGAGGAACCGACCGTGAGTTGGTTCTCAGAGAAATTGAGGCCCTTAACATAGCAAGGCACAAGAATATCATCTATCTACATGAATACTTTGAAAGCATGGAGGAGATTATCCTCATCTTTGAGTTCATTTCTGGAGTTGACATCTTTGAGCGCCTTGGCACGAGCAACTTCGAGCTGACAGAGCAGGAGATTGTCCGGTACCTGAGACAAGTCTGCTCTGCCCTCAAGTTCTTGCATAGCCACAACTTCGGCCACTTTGATATCCGCCCAGACAACATTGTCTACACCACCAGGAAAAGCACCACCATAAAGATTATTGAGATGGGCCAGGCTAGGCTGTTGGTGCCAGGAGATAACATCAGAATGCTGTTCTCAGCTCCCGAGTACTGTGGCCCTGAGGTCCACCGTCATGACCTGGTCACAACAGCCACTGATATGTGGTCTGTTGGCGTAATGGCCTACGTTTTGCTTAGTGGCCTTAATCCATTTGCGGCAGAGTCCACTACAAAGATGATTGAGAACATCTCCAACTGTGAGTACATCTTTGACAGTGAAGCATTCAAGGACATCAGCTTGGAAGCTATGGACTTTATAGACAGACTTTTAGTCAAGGACATGAAGCTCCGTATGACAGCCCACGAGGCTCTGGAGCACCCATGGCTCAAGATGAAGATTGAGCATGTCAGCAACAAGATCATTAGGACACTGAGACACAGAAGGTACTACCAGACTCTGGTAAAGAGGGTAGATACTATTGTATCATCAGCTCGTGTGGCCTACGGTGGCGCCTTCAAGAACCAGAGAGGATTGGCTGTGGGTAGAGTGAAGATTGGAACTGAGTACCATGGCCTCCGCAGTGGTCCAGTCATGCATGGTTCAGCTGAAGAAGGTGGCCATGTCAGATTTACTTGTAGCATCACCAACTTTGACAAGAGTACACAGGTGACATGGTATCACGGTACCCGTCAGCTACATGCAAGCGCCAAGTATGAAATCACTTACAGCAATGGTTTTGCCAGCATCTATGTAAAGGACATTGAAGAGAGTGATGATGGTGTGTACAGGTGCAAGGTGGTGAGTGACGATGGAGAGGACAGTGCTTATGGAGAGCTCTTTGTTGAGACAGTGAGGAGCATCAGAGAGTACTACCTTAGTCGCACCATCAAGAAACTGAGGAAGAGAGTCGACAAGACGAAACTCCTGCAGAAACCACCAGAGTTCACTTTGCCTCTCTACAATCGCTCTGCCTACATCGGTGAAGATGTGCGCTTCGGTGTCACCATTACCGTGCACCCGGAGCCTCATGTCACATGGCTCAAGAATGGAGAGAAAATCAAGCCAGGTGAAGATGACACCAAGTACACGTTCACCAGCGATAAGGGTCTTTACCAGCTGATGATCCACAACCTGGACTTAAGTGATGATGCAGAATACACCGTCATGGCTCACAACAAGTTTGGAGAAGACAGCTGCACAGCTCGTCTCACTGTGACACCTCATCCTGTAATGGAGGAAACTATGAGGCCCATGTTCAAACGCCTGCTGGCTAATGTTGATTGTGTTGAGGGACATAGCGTCCGCTTCGAGCTCAGAGTCTCAGGAATCCCCACTCCCACTCTGAAATGGGAGAAGGACAGTCATCCACTTCAGTTTGGTCCAAAGGTCGTTGTCATACAGGAGGACGTTGACCACTATGTCCTGTACATCAGAGATACTCTGCTCGAGGACTCTGGTGTGTACAAGGTGACAGCAACCAACTCTGCTGGCTCTGCAAGCTGCCAGGCTACACTGCATGTGGACCGCCTCACCTACACCAGGAGAGAGTACAAGAGCGAGGAGGAGAAATACCTACATGTACAGAAACAAATTGAAAAGACCAACAAGATGGCTCAGCATATTGTTGCCACTAAGGAGCTTGTACCTCTAAACCCCACAGCTCAGGAGGCACTTAACTTTGCTGCAGAGATGTACAAGCCTGCAGTGAGCACCAAGAACGTTGAGGGTGAGTTCGACATCACAGTTGAGAAGACTGAGACTAAGAGGCTGGAGGAGGAGAGGAGGATCTTTATGCCATATGAGATCCCTGAGCCTGTGGTTCATGATCCTAGAGCTCTGGATGAGGACAAAACTATCAAACAGTTTGTGGCTCTGTCCGACATGAAGTGGTATAGAAAACTGAGAGACCAGTATGAGATTCCAGAGAGGATGGAGAGGATTGTGCAGAAGAGGCAGAGACGTATTCGCCTGTCCAGGTGGGAGCAGTTCTACGTCATGCCCCTCCCGAGAATCACCGACCAGTACAGGCCAAGGTGGCGTATTCCAAAACTCACTCTGGATGACTTGGAGACTGTTAGGCCTGCTCGCCGTTCACCTTCTCCTGAATCTGAGATCTCTTACAGATCCAGAAGGAGATCACTGGGAGATCTTAGTGACGAGGAGCTGCTGATGCCTGTGGATGACTATCTTTCCATGAGGAGAACAGAGGAAGAGAAAATGATGCTGGAGGATGAACTGGAGCTTGGCTTTTCTGCCTCTCCTACAGGCAGCCCTGTTCGCGCTGAGCGGCGTGCCGTGGAACGTGAAGAGAGGAGGCAGGAGGTCAGACATGAGGCTGCTGAGGTTACTGAGACAAAGAAGAAACGCACTATTTCTCAGTACATGAGGAGGCGAAGGTCACTGTCTCCCACATACATTGAGCTCATGCGTCCAGTCTCAGAGCTGATCAGACCATCACGGGCTATGCCTGTGGAAGCAGAGGGAGAGGTTGTTGCAAGAAGGTCTCCCACCCCTGAGAGGACCCGTCCCCGCTCTCCCAGCCCCATCAGGTCTGTTGAAAGGTCATCCCGCTCCTCCTCCAGGTTTGAGCGGTCTGCCCGCTTCGACATCATGTCCCGCTATGAGGCCAGAAAGGCTGCTATAAAGGCTGAGAGGAAATACCAGGTGGTTACCCAGCAGCCTTTCAGTCTGGACCACGCTCCCCGTGTGACTGTTAGGATGCGCTCTCATCGTGTACCAATTGGCCAAGACACGAAATTCACCCTGAACATCCAGAGCAAACCAGAGGCCGAGGTCAAGTGGTTCCACAATGGAACAGAAATCTCTGAAAGCAGTGAGAAATATGTCTTCACCAACATGAGTGGTGTTTTGTCCATCACTATTCTGGACTGCCATGAGGAGGACAGTGGCACATACCGCTGTGAATGCACCAACTCTAGGGGAGAAGCTTCCGACTATGCCACCCTTGACGTGGCAGGTGGCGGCTACACCACCTTCTCCTCTCGCCGCAGGGATGAGGATGTTCTCAAAGGATATGTCCCTGAAGTCACTCGAATTGATCACTATCACACCACCCACTTCAAAACTGGCTACGCTACTCAGACCCATTTTGAGGTTGAAGAGAGCAAGACTAAGCTAACTGAGACACGTGAGGTTTCCACACGTGAGAGATACGCTGCCTCCTCTGAGAGGTACTCCTCTGCTGAGAGGTACTCCTCTGCTGAGAGGTACTCTTCTGCTGAGAGGCTTGATTCATCTGTCAAGTATGCATCTGCCGAATACCTATCATCTGATTCCTCATACTCATCTGAAAAGTTTTCTCTGACTGGGAAACACACCGCAACTGAAGCTAAACTGAAGTCGACTTCTGCTGCTGTTGCTGAGGAAGTTACTGTGCTTAAGGTGAAGCCTTCTCTTCCTGCCAGAATCCTCACCAAGCCCCAGTCTGTGACAGTTGCAGAGGGAGAGACAGCCAGATTCTCTTGTGATATCGACGGGGAGCCTGCACCTACTGTAGTATGGATGTACGAGGGCAGAACCATTGTCTCAATTCACCGCATCCAGGTCACCACCACTCAGTACAAGTCCAGCATGGAGATCTCCTCTGTGATGGCCTCTGATGAGGGCAGTTACACGGTAGTGGTAGAGAACTCAGCAGGCAGGCAAGAGGCTCACTTCACCTTGACCATCCGCAGACCAGCTCCCAAAGAGGAGGTCAAGGCTGTCAAATCCCCTGAGCCATCTGTAAAGTCACCCACTCCCAGTGTGAAGTCACCAGAGCCTTCAGTCAAATCGCCTACTCCTTCCGTAACCTCCCCTGTCCCGAGCGTCAAGTCCCCTGAGCCTTCAGTTAAATCACCAGCTCCAAGTGTGAAGTCTCCTGAACCAACGTCTCCTGCTCCCGGTGTGAAGTCACCAACACCAGGTGTGAAGTCACCCACACCAAGTGTGAAATCTCCTGAACCAGAGGGAATTAAGTCTCCAAGGAGCATTAAGTCTCCTGAGCCAGCCGCACCCTCTCCAGCACCCGGTGTCAAATCACCAGCTCCAGGTGTCAAATCACCAGCTCCAGGTGTCAAATCTCCCGAACCTGAGGGAGTGAAGTCACCACGGGGTATAAAATCTCCAGAACCCAGACTCAAGTCACCTCCACCACCACTCAAGTCTCCAGAGAGTGTGAAGTCACCGGAGCCCGAGGAAGTAAAATCACCTCGTGGTGTCAAATCTCCGGAACCTGCAGGACTCAAAACACCAAAAGGTATCAAATCTCCAGAACCTGCGGGAATCAAAACACCAAAAGGCATCAAGTCCCCAGAACCTGCAGGCATCAAATCACCAAGGGCCTTAAAGTCCCCTGAGCCCGAGGGGATCAAATCACCTCCTAGGATGAAGTCCCCTCCTCCTAGCTTGTCCCCCAAGAGGGTTGTGTCTCCACCCACCGTCAAATCCCCAACCCCGAAACCTCCCAGGGTCCTGAGTCAGCTAACAGCCGAGGCCAGTGAGGGTTCGGTGAGGATGTCCTGCGTCTGTGAGAGCAGCGTCAGGGAGGTGGTGTGGTACATCAACGGGAGGAGGCTTTCACAGAGCAGTCGCTTTGAGATGCACTACTCTGAGGGCTCCTGCAGCCTCCTGATCCATGATTTGGCAGACAGTGATCAGGGAGAATACATCTGTGAGATGACATCAGAGGGAGGAGTATCCAAATCCTCCTTCTCATTCACCGGACAGGTGTTCCAGTCCATACGCATGAAGGTCAAAGCCTACCGTGAACAGCAAGTGGCACTTAAAGGTGAGTACCTGCCTCTTAAAATCGATGCAGATTAAATCCTATGCTAATTAGAATAAATCCTTAACTGTGAACTAATTTACGTATTTACCTGTCTGCCTCCACCCTCATCAGGATCAATGGTGATGAGTCACAAGGAGTCTTCATCAGCAGTGAGCTCAGCCATGATGATGAAGAAAGAAATGCACACGAAGGAGGAGTCAACGTCTTTCTCTTCCTCGTCTTCCGCCCAGCAGGCGATGATGTCATCCATGATGGAGTCAAGCTCCATCAGCAGCATGGCAGCTGAGATGAAGTTTGAGACCATGTCCATGTCCAGCATGTCCTCCATGACATCAGAGACGTACGCCATGAGCTCCAGCAGTCTGACTGAGATGTCTTCACACATGGAGGGATCCTCATTCAGAGCAATCGGTAAGACTGGTGATGAGAGTGAGTTTGTGACTTCTTAAAAGTAGCTTTGCTTTTGATTCGTTGCTTCCACATTTCGATTCAGAGGCGACTGAAAGGCTTTTATTTTGAAATCAATAACTATGAATCATAATCGGGGTGTAAAATAAACAAAGACATTGATTTAGCAGTTGTTATGCCTCTGTGCTGGCTGTGGACAGAGACATTATGTTTTGGGTTGTCTGTCCATCAAATCCTTTTTTGTGAACACAATAATTCAAGAACGCTTTGAGGGCAATTCAAATTCAAATTCAGATTTAACACAAACGTCCACTTGAACTTGTCAATGAACTGATAAGAACCTGGTGGTCAAAGGTCAATGTGATCTTGTCCATCTCATTCTTGTAAACATGTTATCTCAAAAACACCCTAGGGAAATTCTTCAGATTTGGCACAAACGTCCAATCGGACTCAGTGATTAACTGATTAGAATTTGTTAGTCAGTGATCTTATCTGTCTTATTCTCATGAATGCAATATCTCAAGAACACCTCAAATTTGGCACAAACGTCCACTTGGGCTTAACTTTGGCCTGGTTCTAAATTGGCGGTCAAAGGTCAAAGTCACTGGGATTTTGTAAGTCTCATTCTCGTGAACGTAATATCTCAAGAACACCTTGAGAGAATTTCTTCAAATTTGGCACAACGTCCACTTTAAGTCAAGAATGAACTGATTAGAATTTGGTGGTCAAAGGTCACTGTGACCTTGCATTCATCTCATTCTTGTGAACGTGATATCTGAAGAAGGCCTTGAGGGAATTCCCCTCCAATTTGGCACAAATGTCCACTTGAACTCAGTGATGGACTGATTAGAATTTGGTGGTCAAATGTCAAAGGTCACCATGACCTCACAAAACATGTTTTTGGCCATAACTTAAGAATTCTTACACTGATAATGACAAAATTTCAGACAGGATAATATAATGAAGTGATGACAGTTTATATCTAAAAGGTCAAAGGTCAACTTCACTGTGACATCATAATGTTTTGTATAAAGAAAGGTCATGATTCAGCGTCATATCTCAGGAACAGAAGGAGAGACTTTTGGTCAGACACTGAATTGGTGACTCTAATCTAATCTAATCTTGAAACTGTGCTGATTGTATAGATCTTGTGTGTGAAGATCCATCCATGTTTTCACTGACATGGATGGAAACTGTAACACTCACAACTTGACTTGTGCATGAAGGCAAACAAGCACAAGCTGATAGTTCTAGTTTGTACCTGATTTTGAAAATCGAAACTTCCCTCTGTTGTGAAATGATGTGGCCACTAACATTTTATCTTTAAAATCTCTGTGTGCACTGATGTATATGTGCTGTGGTTTCCAGGTTCTGCTCCCAGGATCGAGGCTCTGCCAGAGGACATCAGCATCGAGCCAGGCAAAGTCCTCACAGTCACCTGCGCCTTTTCCGGCGAAGCCAAACACATCGAGTGGTCCCGCAGCGGCAGAAAGATCGAGGTGACTGCCGGTGGACGCTTCCACATTGACACCACGGAAGACCTGACCACTCTCATCATCACCGGGGTGAAGGAGGAAGACGCTGGAACCTATACCCTGAAGCTATCTAATGAGCTCGGATCTGACACAGCGACTGTTCACATCAGCATTCGATCAGCATAAAAGAAAAAGAAAAAAAAATCTAATCTTCCTATCTTCCCCTTTTCCCTACTTCCATGCCTTTTTATTTATTCATTAAGCAAAATAATCGACTTGATTACGATCTGGATTTCTGTTCTTGTAAATATGAACTATTTTTGTACCAATCTTGACATTAATTTATGCCAAACTAGACTAAAGTCTAAAGGTGTTATAAAATGTGCCATATTGGATGACTTAGGATTTTTGATCCATTTTTCTGTGACATGTACATAATGTATATAGCCGAATTTAACGGTTATGGGAAATGTATGCATTGTTATTTATGACAATAATATTAACTGAAACAAAATGAAACTAAATGTGGTTTGACAGGAGAAAGTTCCACTTGGAACGAATACCCTGTTAAACTGAGAAACTAAACTCTGTGCCTCAACGATAAGTTGAAGTCTAAGATTGCCTCAACAGGTAGAGAGGCTCCCTGTTGATGTTAACTCAATCAGAGACAAAACTAGAAATGCACTGCGGTGCTGTTGCATTGTAACTAAAGCGTGAGATCCTGAGTGCTGTTTGCAGTTACCCTCATGTAAGCAGGACGACTGGACCTCACGCTCTGACTGATTATGTCATACTGCCATTTCGATGACATGCTCACAGTGCGAGCGGCCTGCACTCCCTGAGCACAAGTGTTTCTTTTTGTTTTGTGCTCTGCTTCTGGCAAATGACCACTCGCTCGGGCTCTTCAGTCGTACCATCAACCTGGCCAATCACATGAAAGTAGAGTCCCTCCTGTGCTTGTTTGCAGAGGCAGAGCTGTCTCTTGGAGGTCTGCAGTGTGTTTGTGTGTTAGTTTTTAGGCCTGTCAGTCAAGCTGGGCGCCACCAGGCAGCTGAAACCAACCGCCACTGCCTTCAACGAGGACGAGAAGAAGTGTGGTTGCCCTGCACTTTGTTTTGATTGAAGTTAGAGTTGTAGCATTGATTATTTTCGCAGCCTCCTTGAGTTTTTCTCCAATTATTGATTTAATAAAGCATGATTATCAGCACTACAGGATGTCTCTGCAGTGTTTATTTTTCGTGCTTCTACTTTGAATTGGAAGAATACAATAATTTGTAAGTTATAGTATATGCTATACAAATATCGTGAAAAAAGTGATGGTATAGAATGTTGTAAAAGATTGTAGCCAAAACCATCAAAGTAAAGTATTTTTTAAAAATTGTTACAGAAAAAAGAACAGTATAGTATGTTGTAAATATTGTGACCAAATCAAATCATAGTATAGTATGTCATAAAAAACCAGGAAAAATGTCATAGTATAGTTTGTTGTCAAAAATCACGAAGCAACGTCATAGTATAGTATGCCTTTCAAAAATCACGACCAAATGCCATAGTATGGTATGTCGTCAAAAATCATGAAAAAAAGTCATAGTATAGTATGTCGTCAAGAATCATGAAAAAAAGTCATAGTATAGCATGTCGTCAAGAATCATGAAAAAAAGTCATAGTATAGCATATCGTCAAGAATCATGAAATAAAGTCATAGTATAGCATGTCGTCAAGATTCATGAAAAAAAGTCATAGTATAGCATGTCGTCAAGAATCATGAAAAAAAGTCATAGTATAGCATGTCGTCAAGAATCATGAAAAAAAGTCATAGTATAGCATGTCGTCAAGAATCATGAAAAAAAGTCATAGTATAGCATGTCGTCAAGAATCATGAAATAAAGTCATAGTATAGCATGTCGTCAAGAATCATGGAAAAAAGTCATAGTATAGCATGTCGTCAAGAATCATGAAATAAAGTCATAGCATGTCGTCAAGAATCATGAAAAAATGTCATAGTATAGCATGTCGTCAAGAATCATGAAATAAAGTCATAGCATGTCGTCAAGAATCATGAAAAAATGTCATAGTATAGTATGTCGTCAAGAATCATGGAAAAAAGTCATAGTATAGCATGTCGTCAAGAATCATGAAATAAAGTCATAGCATGTCGTCAAGAATCATGAAAAAATGCCATAGTATAGCATGTCGTCAAGAATCATGAAATAAAGTCATAGCATGTCGTCAAGAATCATGAAAAAATGTCATAGTATAGCATGTCGTCAAGAATCATGAAATAAAGTCATAGTATGTCGTCAAGAATCATGAAAAAATGTCATAGTATAGTATGTCGTCAAGAATCATGGAAAAAAGTCATAGTATAGTATGTCGTCAAGAATCATGAAAAAAAGTCATAGTATAGTATGTCGTCAAAAACCATGAAAAAAGTCATAGTATACTATGTCGTCAAGAATCATGAAAAAAAGTCATAGCATGTCAAGAATCATGAAAAAATGTCATAGTATAGCATGTCGTCAAGAATCATGAAATAAAGTCATAGCATGTCGTCAAGAATCATGAAAAAATGCCATAGTATAGTATGTCGTCAAGAATCATGGAAAAAAGTCATAGTATAGTATGTCGTCAAGAATCATGAAAAAAAGTCATAGTATAGTATGTCGTCAAGAATCATGAAAAAAAGTCATAGTATAGCATGTCGTCAAGAATCATGAAAAAATGTCATAGTATAGTATGTCGTCAAGAATCATGGAAAAAAGTCATAGTATAGCACGTCGTCAAGAATCATGAAATAAAGTCATAGCATGTCGTCAAGAATCATGAAAAAAAGTCATAGTATAGTATGTCGTCAAGAATCATGAAAAATGTTATAGTATAGTATGTCGTCCAAAACCATGAAAAAAAGTCATAGTATAGTATGTCGTCAAGAATCATGAAAAAATGTTATAGTATAGTATGTCGTCAAAAATCAATAAAAAACTTCATAGTATAGTATGTCATCAAGAATCATGGAAAAACTTAATAATATAGTATGTCGTCAAATATCACCAAAAAACGCCATGGTATAGTATGTAATCAAAAATCACCAAAAAAGTAATAGTATAGTAATTAATCAAGTACAACGAAAAACACAATAATGAAGAATGTCCTCAAAAATAACAAAAAAGTCATAGCATAATATGTCACCGAAAAATCATAAAACATCGTCATAGTAAAGTATGTCGTCAAAAAGTGCCAGAAATGTCATAGTATAGCATGTCGTCAAAATGCTCTAAAAAACGTATAGTATTTTTGTCAAAAATCACAAATAAACATCATAGTATAGTACGAGTCAAGAATCGTGAAAAAACTTCATAGTAAAGTATGTCGTCAAACATCATCAAAAAACGTCATAGTATAGTATGAGTCAAGAATCATGAAAAAACTTCATAGTAAAGTATGTCGTCAAGAATCATGAAAAAATGTCATAGTATAGTATGTCGTCAAGAATCATGGAAAAATGTCATAGTATAGTATGTCGTCAAGAATCATGAAAAATGTCATAGTATAGTATGTCGTCAAGAATCATGAAAAAAGTCATAGTATAGCATGTCGTCAAGAACCATGAAAAAAAGTCATATTATAGTATTTATTCAAAAAGTGTGAAAAATTTTATCGTATAGTATGTTGTTAAAATGCTCTAAAAATGTCATCAAAAATCATGAAAAAATGTCAGTATAGCATGTCGTCAAGAATCATGAAAAAAGTCATAGTATAGTATGTCGTCAAAAACCATGAAAAAAGTCATAGTATAGCATGTCGTCAAAAATCATGAAAAAATGTCATAGTATAGCATGTCGTCAAAAATCATGAAAAAAGTCATAGTATAGTATGTCGTCAAAAACCATGAAAAAAAGTCATAGTATAGCATGTCGTCAAAAATCATGAAAAAATGTCATAGTATAGCATGTCGTCAAGAATCATGAAAAAAGTCATAGTATAGTATGTCGTCAAGAATCATGAAAAAAAGTCATAGTATAGTATGTCGTCAAGAATCATGAAAAAAGTCATAGTATAGTATGTCGTCAAGAGTCATGAAAAAAAATTATAGTATGTCGTCAAGAATCATGAAAAAAGTCATAGTATAGTATGTCGTCAAGAGTCATGAAAAAAAAGTCAGTATAGTATGTCGTCAAGAATCATGAAAAATGTTATAGTATAGTATGTCGTCCAAAACCATGAAAAAAAGTCATAGTATAGTATGTCGTCAAGAATCATGAAAAAATGTTATAGTATAGTATGTCATCAAAAATCAATAAAAAACTTCATAGTATAGTATGTCATCAAGAATCATGGAAAAACTTAATAATATAGTATGTCGTCAAATATCACCAAAAAACGCCATGGTATAGTATGTAATCAAAAATCACCAAAAAAGTAATAGTATAGTAATTAATCAAAGAAAAACACAATAATGAAGAATGTCCTCAAAATAACAAAAAGTCATAGCATAATATGTCACCAAAAATCATAAAACATCGTCATAGTAAAGTATGTCGTCAAAAAGTGCCAGAAATGTCATAGTATAGCATGTCGTCAAAATGCTCTAAAAAACGTATAGTATTTTTGTCAAAAATCACAAATAAACATCATAGTATAGTACGAGTCAAGAATCGTGAAAAAACTTCATGTATGTCGTATGTATGTATGTCGTCAAACATCATCAAAAAACGTCATAGTATAGTATGAGTCAAGAATCATGAAAAAACTTCATAGTAAAGTATGTCGTCAAGAATCATGAAAAAATGTCATAGTATAGTATGTCGTCAAGAATCATGAAAAATGTCATAGTATAGTATGTCGTCAAGAATCATGAAAAAAGTCATAGTATAGCATGTCGTCAAGAACCATGAAAAAAAGTCATATTATAGTATTTATTCAAAAAGTGCGAAAAATTTTATCGTATAGTATGTTGTTAAAATGCTCTAAAAAACGTACTAGTATAGTATGTCATCAAAAATCATGAAAAAATGTCAGTATAGCATGTCGTCAAGAATCATGAAAAAATGTCATAGTATAGTATGTCGTCAAGAATCATGAAAAAAGTCATAGTATAGTATGTCGTCAAAAACTATGAAAAAAGTCATAGTATAGCATGTCGTCAAAAATCATGAAAAAATGTCATAGTATAGCATGTCGTCAAAAATCATGAAAAAAGTCATAGTATAGCATGTCGTCAAAAATCATGAAAAAAGTCATAGTATAGTATGTCGTCAAAAACCATGAAAAAAAGTCATAGTATAGCATGTCGTCAAAAATCATGAAAAAAGTCATAGTATAGTATGTCGTCAAAAACCATGAAAAAAAGTCATAGTATAGCATGTCGTCAAGAATCATGAAAAAAAGTCATAGTATAGCATGTCGTCAAAAATCATGAAAAAATGTCATAGTATAGCATGTCGTCAAGAATCATGAAAAAAGTCATAGTATAGTATGTCGTCAAAAACCATGAAAAAAAGTCATAGTATAGTATGTCGTCAAAAACCATGAAAAAAAGTCATAGTATAGCATGTCGTCAAGAATCATGAAAAAAAATTATATTATAGTATGTCGTCAAGAATCATGAAAAAAGTCATAGTATAGTATGTCGTCAAGAGTCATGAAAAAAAATTATATTATAGTATGTCGTCAAGAATCATGAAAAAAGTCATAGTATAGTATGTCGTCAAGAGTCATGAAAAAGTCAGTATAGTATGTCGTCAAGAATCATGAAAAATGTCATAGTATACAAAACCATGAAAAAGTCATAGTATAGCATGTCGAATCATGAAAAGTAATAGTATAAAAGTCATAGTATAGCATGTCAAGAATCATGAAAAAAAGTCATAGTATGTCGTCAAGAATCATGAAAAATGTCATAGTATAGTATGTCGTCAAGAATCATGAAAAAAAAGTCAGTATAGTATGTCGTCAAGAATCATGAAAAATGTCATAGTATAGTATGTCGTCAAGAATCATAGAAAAGTCATAGTATAGCATGTCGTCAAGAATCATGAAAAAGTCATAGCATGTCGTCATGAATCATGAAAAATGTCATAGTATAGTATGTCGTCCAAAACCATGAAAAAAATCAATCAATCAATCAATCAATCAATTTTATTTATAAAGCCCAATATCACAAATCACAATTTGCCTCACAGGGCTTTACAGCATACGACATCCCTCTGTCCTTATGACCCTCACAGCGGATAAGGAAAAACTCCCCAAAAAAAACCCTTTAACGGGGAAAAAAATGGTAGAAACCTCAGGAAGAGCAACTGAGGAGGGATCAAAAATCACAAATAAACATCATAGTATAGTACGAGTCAAGAATCGTGAAAAAACTTCATAGTAAAGTATGTCGTCAAACATCATCAAAAAACGTCATAGTATAGTATGAGTCAAGAATCATGAAAAAATGTCATAGTATAGTATGTCGTCAAGAATCATGAAAAAATGTCATAGTATAGTATGTCGTCAAGAATCATGGAAAAATGTCATAGTATAGTATGTCGTCAAGAATCATGAAAAAAGTCATATAGTATTTATTCAAAAAGTGCGAAAAATTTTATCGTATAGTATGTTGTTAAAATGCTCTAAAAAACGTACTAGTATAGTATGTCGTCAAAAATCATGAAAAAATGTCATAGTATAGCATGTCGTCAAGAACCATGAAAAAAAGTCATATTATAGTATTTATTCAAAAAGTGCGAAAAATTTTATCGTATAGTATGTTGTTAAAATGCTCTAAAAAACGTACTAGTATAGTATGTCGTCAAAAATCATGAAAAAATGTCATAGTATAGCATGTCGTCAAAAATCATGAAAAAATGTCATAGTATAGCATGTCGTCAAAAACCATGAAAAAAAGTCATAGTATAGTATGTCGTCAAAAACCATGAAAAAAAGTCATAGTATAGCATGTCGTCAAGAATCATGAAAAAAAATTTATATTATAGTATGTCGTCAAGAATCATGAAAAAAAGTCATAGTATAGTATGTCGTCAAGAGTCATGAAAAAAAAGTCAGTATAGTATGTCGTCAAGAATCATGAAAAATGTCATAGTATAGTATGTCGTCCAAAACCATGAAAAAAAGTCATAGTATAGCATGTCGTCAAGAATCATGAAAAAATGTCATAGTATAGTATGTCGTCAAGAGTCATGAAAAAAAAGTCAGTATAGTATGTCGTCAAAAACCATGAAAAAAAGTCATAGTATAGCATGTCGTCAAGAATCATGAAAAAAGTCATAGTATAGTATGTCGTCAAAAACCATGAAAAAAAGTCATAGTATAGCATGTCGTCAAGAATCATGAAAAAAGTCATAGTATAGCATGTCGTCAAGAATCATGAAAAAAATTTATATTATAGTATGTCGTCAAGAATCATGAAAAAAAAGTCATAGTATAGTATGTCGTCAAGAATCATGAAAAATGTCATAGTATAGCATGTCGTCAAGAATCATGAAAAAAAGTCATAGTATAGTATGTCGTCAAGAATCATGAAAAATGTCATAGTATAGTATGTCGTCAAGAATCATGAAAAAAAAGTCAGTATAGTATGTCGTCAAGAATCATGAAAAATGTCATAGTATAGCATGTCGTCAAGAATCATGAAAAAAAGTCATAGTATAGTATGTAAGTCAGAATCATGAAAAATGTCATAGTATAGCATGTCGTCAAGAATCATGAAAAAAAGTCATAGTATAGTATGTCGTCAAGAATCATGAAAAATGTCATAGTATAGTATGTCGTCAAGAATCATGAAAAATGTCATAGTATAGTATGTCGTCAAGAATCATAGAAAAGTCATAGTATAGCATGTCGTCAAGAATCATGAAAAAGTCATAGTATAGCATGTCGTCAAGAATCATGAAAAAAAGTCATAGTATAGTATGTCGTCAAGAATCATGAAAAATGTCATAGTATAGCATGTCGTCAAGAATCATGAAAAAAAGTCATAGTATAGTATGTCGTCAAGAATCATGAAAAATGTCATAGTATAGTATGTCGTCAAGAATCATGAAAAATGTCATAGTATAGTATGTCGTCAAGAATCATAGAAAAGTCATAGTATAGCATGTCGTCATGAATCATGAAAAATGTCATAGTATAGTATGTCGTCCAAAACCATGAAAAAAATCAATCAATCAATCAATCAATTTTATTTATAAAGCCCAATATCACAAATCACAATTTGCCTCACAGGGCTTTACAGCATACGACATCCCTCTGTCCTTATGACCCTCACAGCGGATAAGGAAAAACTCCCCAAAAAAACCCTTTAACGGGGAAAAAAAATGGTAGAAACCTCAGGAAGAGCAACTGAGGAGGGATCCCTCTTCCAGGACGGACAGACGTGCAATAGATGTCGTACAGAACAGATCAACATGATAAATTAACAGTAATCCATATGACACAATGAGACAGAAAGAGAGACAGAGAGAGAGAGAGAGAGAGATGCAGGTAATGACAGTAGCTTACAACAACATTATTGAAAGTAATAATATTATAGTTATAGTTCTGGTTACTGTGGTACAATATGTTGAAAGTATGTATTAATATCTGGCAGTATACATGTGTGACAATAGTCATGTGTATAATAACAGAAGAAGTATGACTAATGACTAATGATGGCAGCAGCAGCAGGAGGCATCTGGCGGGACCACGGCAGCAGCACAACCACACACGTCACGCTGTCCAGGCACCGCTGTGATATGAGTTAATCTGAGAGACAGTGGAGCACAAAGGCTCCGGAGAAGAAGCCGAGTTAGTGACATCCAGAATGGCCGAGTTAGCAAGATGCAGTAATAGAATACGAGAGAGAGAGAGAGAGAGAGAGAGAGAGAGAGAAGGAGAGAAGGGGCCCGGTGTATTATAGGGGGGTCCTCCGGCAGACTAGGCCTAAGTCAGCCTAACTAAGGGCTGGTACAGGACAAGCCTAAAAAGTCATAGTCTAGTATGTCGTCAAGAATCATGAAAAAAAAGTCAGTATAGTATGTCGTCAAGAATCATGAAAAATGTCATAGTATAGTATGTCGTCCAAAACCACGAAAAAAAGTCATAGTATAGTATGTCGTCAAGAATCATGAAAAAATGTTATAGTATAGCATGTCGTCAAAAATCAATAAAAAACTTCATAGTATAGTATGTCATCAAGAATCACGGAAAAACTTAATAATATAGTATGTCGTCAAATATCACCAAAAAACGCCATGGTATAATATGTAATCAAAAATCACCAAAAAAGTAATAGTATAGTAATTAATCAAGTACAACGAAAAACACAATAATGAAGAATGTCCTCAAAAATAACAAAAAAGTCATAGCATAATATGTCACCGAAAAATCATAAAACATCGTCATAGTAAAGTATGTCAAAAAGTGCCAGAAATGTCATAGTATAGCATGTCGTCAAAATGCTCTAAAAAACGTATAGTATTTTTGTCAAAAATCACAAATAAACATCATAGTATAGTATGAGTCAAGAATCGTGAAAAAACTTCATAGTAAAGTATGTCGTCAAACATCATCAAAAAACGTCATAGTATAGTATGAGTCAAGAATCATGAAAAAACTTCATAGTAAAGTATGTCGTCAAGAATCATGAAAAAATGTCATAGTATAGTATGTCGTCAAGAATCATGGAAAAAATGTCATAGTATAGCATGTCGTCAAGAATCATGAAAAAAGTCATAGTATAGTATGTCGTCAAGAACCATGAAAAAATGTCATAGTATAGTATGTCGTCAAGAATCATGAAAAAATGTCATAGTATAGTATGTTGTCAAGAACCATGAAAAAATGTCATAGTATAGTATTTATTCAAAAAGTGTGAAAAATTTTATCGTATAGTATGTTGTTAAAATGCTCTAAAAAACGTACTAGTATAGTATGTTGTCAAAAATCACAAAAAAACAAAATCATGAAAAAAGTCATAGTATAGCATGTCGTCAAGAACCATGAAAAAAAGTCATATTATAGTATGTATTCAAAAAGTGCGAAAAATTTCATCGTATAGTCTGTTGTTAAAATGCTCTAAAAAACGTACTAGTATAGTATGTTGTCAAAAATCACAAAAAAACAAAATCATGAAAAAACTTTATAGTATAGTATGTCATCAGGAATCATGAAAAAATGCCATAGTATAGTACGTCGTCAAAAATCACGAAAAAGAAAACAAGAAACGTCATAGTATAGTATGTCGTCAAACTGCTCTAAAAATGTAGTAGTATGGTATGTTGTTAAAAATCATAAATAAACGTCATAGTATAGTCTGTTGTTAAAAATCATCAAAAAACTTCATAGTATAGTATGTCGTCAAAAATCATGAAAAACGTCATGGTATATAGTACGTCGTCAAAAATGAAGAAAAAACTTCATAGTAAAGTATGTCATCAAAAATCTCCTCAAAATAAAATAGTATAGTATGTCGTCAAAAATCACCAAAAAACGTCATAGTATAGTATGTCGTCAAAAAGTGCGTAAAATGTCATAGCATATAACTTCTCCTATGAGGAAATAATTTGTTGTTATCACAACATGGTTTCACTTTAATGTCTTCATTGTTGTGAGTTTCATAAGTGATGGGACAGCTTCTAATTATGAATAAAACCATGATTCTGTAATTTTCTTACTGTCAACAGATCCTTTAAAAATACTAAAAACACCGATGAACTGATCCAACTGACAAGTGGAGCCAATGCATAATAACATGCAGTTTGTACAGCCGGCCACATGGTGTCAGTGTAACCATGGTGTAAAACTGTCGCCTCTCAGCAGAGAACACAGCAAGCAAGAGCTGGTTTCCTTCACTCTCTGCTCCGTTCTGTCAACATCCAACTTCATTAATTATACTACTGTTTAAAAGTCAATCTGTGTGTTTATGAGATGGCTTTGTGTCTCTTGTACCTTCCCATCATTTTGTGATTGTATGAAATTCATTTCAGATACTTCAGATGCCGCTTTGAAGTCATTTTTCATCTTTTTATGGTCTTTTAAATCCTGTTTGTGGCCATCTCTCCTGCCTCTTGGTTTGTTTGTGGTAATTTTACTTATATTTCTGGTCGTTTTACATCTTATTGTCATTGTTTTACATCACTTTGTGTGTATTTCTTGTCATTTTATGGTTGTTTTGTGTTTGTTCTGCATCACTTCAAGATAACTTGTTGTTTGCATATTTTATGTGGTTATTCCATTGTCCTGGACCCTCTCAGAATTAGAAAAAACAAAACAAAATGTAATCGTACAGCTTGCGAACATAAAATCAAATAAATAACCCTACAGATATATACATGTATGTGTATATTTTTCTAATCAAATTAAAGATGTTGTGGTTATGTGGCATTTGCTGTAACAATTTGACCACTGAATTGATCCTACCAATGACTTTTGCTTTGACAGCTGGCAATGCAGATTCAGCTAATATGTATTCTCATGTATAGATTAAGAGGAGACAATACTGTTATTATTTTCAACTCTTTGATTTAAAAGTATTTTTCTTAAGATGACAGGGTGGGACAGTGGTTAAGTGGTTAGCATTGTCACCTCACAGCAAGAGAGTTCCTGGTTCAAACCCCGGGGTGGGGGAAGCCCCTCCATGCAGAGTTACCATATTCTCTCTGTGTCAACGTGGGTTTCCTCCAGGTGCTCCAGCTTCCTCCTACAGTCACTCCCACCCCTAACTGGATAAGTGATTATGGAAAATGAATGAACAAATTAACAATCCTTAGGCTCGGCCAACAGGATAAGCGGTTACAGAAAATGGAAGGATGATAGATGACATCTTGCTTTTCCTCTACTTTTTTTGTATGAATGAAGTAATAAAATGAGGGGATGCTTCACAAACTGAGAAGCTACAACCAAAGCATCGGCTCTAGAAGTCAAGGCTCTGTGAAGCTCCAGGTCATGGGTGGCTAAGTTCTGTGCTGTCAGATCTCTGATCTGTTAGAGAAACCTGTGACTCCACGTCGAGGCGGACCGCTGCTTCCCACCACTTCAAACACTGACCAGGCAGAGGTTGCTAAGCAACTGTTGTGCAGCATTTTGTTATTCTGTTGTCTTTCTACAATGAACGTGACCTGATCACTGAGCTACTCAACATACCGGGCCACTGTACTGTATGCATTTTTTTACTTAAAAAAATAGAAATGCTGTCACAGTAAACCTCTGTCGTACTGATGCATTAAGCCACCTTAAAATTCCCATGACCTCAGATCTCATTCTTTATAATGTTGCATTTGCATCTTTAAAATAAGATCACTTTCCTTCTACTGATGTTTAATCTTAGCATCTCTTAGGAGAATATCAACTATAAATAAAACCACTCTGACTCCTAGAAATTATGTTTGTATACATTAAATTTCCAACCACAAATACCTTTTGAAAGGAACATAAAGAGGGTGCTGATGTTACTGTGATGAATCAGTGAACAGTGTTGGTATGCATTTCATTTGTTTCCTGCCAATATATCACATCTTGCAGTGCAATATCCTTCTATACAGCCTGGTCTCACTACAGGGAGTCAATAGATCCTTTTAGGGCCGACGTCACAATGATGTGATTTTATCACCTGGAGGTGCAGCTGCCTCTCCCTCACAGGGCTGTAGGCTCCATAGGAGTGTTAAAATGTGTTTGTCTTGTTGTGTTATTGGAGCCAGAATAGAAGGAGTCATGGCTCAAAACCAGCCGCCACTGCCCGTCAACAAAAACAAAGATGGTTAAATGTGATAAGACCAAAGGACTGGACGGAGGCCATCATCAAAAATGCTCCCATGTGCAGCGCACACTTCATATCAGGTTAGGGAAAAAGTATTTCCTGTTGTAGGGATGAATAAGGTTATGTGTATTAAGGGTTATCATGTCCACCTCATCAGAAACTGGGGAGGGATTAAGAGGAAGATTAGATTTCTCTGGAACGCTAACTTTTTAGCACATTAGCTAACGTTAGCTTCCATAGCAAAACAAACCAGTGTGGTCCTCCTTTGTAAGATTGGCTTCCTGTGACATCATCCATCCACTGAGTGAGAGCATACGGGTCGGCCAGTCTGGTCCCGTTGGTCAGTGTTTGCTTATTCAAGTAACACTGGCGGTCCCGGAGAGAGAGTGACCTGACATGGTGCGTTGGTAAATTCAGCCTGACGCTCTACACTAAAATGAGAGCCCTGTTGGTGGAAGAAACGGAGCGTTATATTTCTACATGAATGAACCAACAGTTAAGTTAATCACACATTCACTGCGCTCGGCGCTCTGCTGCTCCGTCTCAGTGCCAAAACAGCGCTCTGTCACTCCGAGACTGTGGCGCTCTGGATAACCGAACAGTACAATCCAGTTTGTGCCAGAGTGAGCTCCAACACTCAGAATGAGTATTTCTGAACGCACCATTTGCATCATCTTCCTCCACTGTCTAAAACAAGTCAACAGACCTCGCTAGCTAGCGTTAACTAATGCCCTTTGAAGAATTGTTTTGCCTCCAGCTAAGCCCCGCCCACCAAATAATGTCATACTGTTTACTAACAGTAAAAGGGTCTATAAATGCTGCCTGGTCAATGGCCCTCAGTGTCAGATAAGGACGCATAATGCACCCTTTAGTGTCTGAATGAGACGCACCGGGCTTTGAGCCAACTCCAATGTAAACCCATCTACTTCACTGGACGTTAAGTCTTTATGGCTAGTTGTTGAGTCATGGGAGACGTGGGTAAATACTTGGGTGAAGTTGGGAAGTAAGTAGGAGAAGTGGGGCTAGGGATAGGTACCGAAAACTGGCATTAAACGTGCCGGAGGTTGAATTATTAAAGACCATAGTACTGATAATCTCTGATGTTAACAGCTCTGCTATCGGTATTGGAGAACAGGATTTAAAATACTTAAAAGTTGCAATGAAGGAAATGCATTCAACACGTGTTAGACCTTGAGCATACCCACAATACATGTAAACATAACTTTTGTTTGTTACAAGAAAACTCCACCTCCTCCACCCCTGTTGAATGAACACAAGCTCAGATATTTTTTACAGAAGTTGGTGGAGACCAAACCAGAGCTTAAAGGACAGTGAGGTTCAGACTGACTCAAATACCAGAAACACTCATGTTACAACACGCGGAGCAGTACCAGAGTACTGGAGTAAAAGTACTTTCCCACAATAGACTACCTGTTATTCAAAATCCCAGCAGCACCGTCTCTCAGTACGATACTGTAACATATTTTAGACGCACCATTTGATGTCGTCATTTACACACGGCTGTCAGCCACGAGCGGCGCCACAATAGTCTACATACGATTTCACACAAGAGATTTCTCACAGTAATGGCTGCCAGGTGTAATGACAAGCAGGCGTCGGTGACGAGACGTGACAGTGGCGGGGGATATGAAGGAACGTCTCGACACCGACACCGACAAAGAAAACACAAAGAGCCGAGGCTAATTAATGCCGCTGTCAACAGGCTTCATTAGAGATGGAGCACGGCTAATGGAGGGCTGCTCCCTCTGCCTGCTCACAATGCTGCTGCTGCTCCACACATTATTTATAGACCAGCAATACACACACACACACACACACACACACACACACTCTCAGGATGTGGAGCAAGTGATTTTTTTGGCCAAGAAGCAAGCTGGCTGCCGAGCTATTTTTTTTCCGTCTTCTTTGAAAATAGGATGATTAAAAAAATTACAATGAACCAAAACATCTGCCATGAGAAAACGTCCCAGCTGGCAGGTGCTGCTTCAGTTTGTGTCTCTGATTCATGCCAAGGCTGCATTCTGTAGTGAACCTGACTGGAGATGAAATAGGTCATCTTTCAGTGGTGGAATGTAACTCAGCACCAAACCAAACAACCTCAGAGTAATGGAGAAAATAATCAGCAGAATAATCCATAATGAAAATAATCTTTAGTTAATAGTTCAAAATTAGCTCCACCTCAGGCTGTTCTCATTCACTGTTTGTACATATGCCTACAGAAATTAATGCACCAGAAATCGTATATAACCCATGTAATGGGAAAGACTGCAATCACCTGACCGATGCACTGATGGTAAAGTAAAGACGCTAGAAATATAAAGAGCTAAAGTCTGCATGAGAAGGCAGATTGGGTCAAACAAATAAAAGACTTTCCTGCGGGAGACCAGTGAAGATGTCCCGTGTGAGAAGAAGTTTGAGTTATTTAAAGTACATCGATGCCATGTTTTATTTTCTAAACCTAACCTTTGGAATTTTACTTTTCTAAATCTAATCTTTGTATCTTTACGTTGAGTACATAGCTTTGAATTAAGTACATATTGTGACGATGCCCAACCACGTCTCTTTTACTAATCTTAACCTACGTGACTTTACTGTCCTAAACCTAAACTACGCAACTTTACGTTGAGTACGTAACTTTACATTAAGTACATATTCTGACGACGCCCAACCACGTTTCTTTTACTAATCTTAACCTACGTGACTTTACTGTCCTAAACCTAAACTACGCAACTTTACGTTGAGTACGTAACTTTACATTAAGTACATATTGTGACGATGCCCAACCACGTCTCTTTTACTAATCTTAACCTACGTGACTTTACTGTCCTAAACCTAAACTACGCAACTTTACGTTGAGTACGTAACTTTACATTAAGTACATATTGTGACAACGCCCAACCATGTTTCTTTTACTAATCTTAACCTACGTGACTTTACTGTCCTAAATCTAAACTACGCAACTTTACGTTGAGTACGTAACTTTACATTAAGTACATATTGTGACGACGCCCAACCACGTGTCTTTTGCTAATCTTAACCTACGTGACTTTACTGTCCTAAACCTAAACTACGCAACTTCACGTTGAGTACGTAACTTTATATTAAGTACATATTGTGACGACACCCAACCATGTTTCTTTTTCTAAACCTAACCTACAGTATGTGACTTTACTTTCCTGCACCTAAACTACATAACTTGTGTAAACCAAACCTATGTACCTTTACTATTCTAAATCTAGCCTAGTCCTCCCTCCACCTCTGAGCTCTTCCCGATAACAGGAACTTCAGGGACTGAGATATTAAAAGTTTTACACACACGGAGAAGTCAGAACAACTTGTCACAGATGAATGTGTTCTTTGATTTAGTCCGAGTCAAGTTTTAGTTGAGTTTTGTTAGTTTTAGTCAACAGAACATGTGGATTAAAATCACTGAACAGTAGTCATGTTTCCATCAGCCTGTTTAGATGCGCATCGAAAAATTATGATGGAAACGCCAAACTTCTAATTAAAATCCCCTGATTCACACAAACTAAAATACGCTCGCTTTAGCCGGGTTTTGGTTGATTCGAAAAAATGTTGATTCGCAAAACGGGGGATGGAAACAGTTATGTTCAAACTAAGTCTGACGTAGCGCACCTCTCTCCATGGTGATATCCACACTCCGGGTCGGGAAGGCGGTAATGCATTTACAAGCTGGTTGCCAACCGCCAGAAAACGTAGAAGAAGAAGAATGCGAGACTTGTTTTGTTTCCGGTTCTGCGGAAAACTCGCATGAGTCCGTAGTTTTCACCAAAGTCCGTACATTTAATGGAAACACACAGGATTCGTATTTCTTTTAATGCGCATTTCCCAATGATTCAAATCACTTTTGGATGGAAACATAGCTAGTGATACTAAAGAAATCTGCCCTGATTCATATTGGCTGCTTCATTCATGGAAAACCTTGAGTCAATATGACCGGAGTACATCATATTCTATCTGTGTGTTTATCCAGCAGAGAGAGGACAGGGAGCTGGAAGTAATTACTGGCCTGAGGAATCCTCATCCAGGGCTGACAGCTACATCCTCTGTAATTTCTGTTTGTATTTGATGTTGCTTTCAGACAGAGGAACAATAGCAGCACAGACAGAGAGAGAAGGACAGGGGAGATAAATGGAGGAGGAGGGACTGTGAGAAAGAGATAGAGGACAGAAACACTGAGGAGGAAAAGCAGAAGAAGAACAACCAGACACATTTACTAATCCTGTTCTCTGTGTAGTCTGTTTCTTTTTGTTTTAGTCAAGTTGTTCTACACTGATGTACATGTTCATCTGGAGAAAATACTGCTGTAATAATCATTTAAAAATTATTGTAAATGAGCCGTTTTTCTTTTCCGGGTGAAGTTTTATTCACAAAAATGTTATGAAAAGAAGACCATTATTGAACCTCCTGTCTCTTGACTTCCTGTTGCTGTCAGCAGTTACACAAGTTAAAAGTCTGTCCTGATTACTTCATCTTTGGAGAAAAGTTTACAGAGTTAACTGGGGTGGCTGTGGCTCAGAGGTTTAGTGGGTCGTCCATTAATCGGAAGGTTGGGGGCTCGATCCCTGGCCCCAGTCAGCATGTCAAAGCATCCTCAGGCAAGATACTGAGCCCCACATTGCCCCTGATGGCTGTTCCATCAGTGTGTGAGTGCATGTGAATGCTAAGTGAGTAGCAGGTGGTATCATGCGTGGTTGCCTCAACCACCAGTGTCTGAATGGGTGACTGTGACATTGTGTAAAAGCACTTTGAGCAGTTGGGAGACCAGGAAGGTGCTATACAAGTGCAGTCCATTTACCACTTAACTACTGCATTACTAATATTTCTTGCATTTATCACAAACAATGTTTTCTCCGAATTACAAAGTTGACACAAACAGTTTTTCACACTTCGCTGCTCGTACTTTCAGTTTAAACAGTATGACGATGAACGCAGCATTAGAAATAATCAACCTTGAAAAACTCAGAAGGTCATTTAAAAACGTACCAATGTTCCGTTGTCATTTTCAGAATCCTAACCCCCAAATTCCACCAGATGCGTCTTGGTTGCGTCCGCACTCCGGAACGGCAGCAGAGCCGATACGTTTCAATTCTAGTCAGTGTGTGTGTTTCCACCGGCTGCGGCTGTGCTGCGTTCCGGCTCCGTCACAGCTGCAGCACTCCGGAGCCCTCCGCAACAGATACGCACCACTTATATTTTTGCTGGACACTGGAGCACAACGCAGCAATTCAGCACAGAGCAGATCGTGCGGGGCAGGAAGTCGTGCACAGAAACAAAATAAAACATCCAGTTAATTTTCAAAATAAAATACACAGTGTTCACGGTGGATCATATTTCCCTGCACTACACCTTGAAAACGTCATAATGGGCAGAGGCAGGCCTGAAGTCAACAGGTCAGAGGTTTTCAGATGTCATTTCACCCTGTTGACACCATGGACGAGGAGATATTAATCATGGAGGCGCACCGAGATGTCTTCCTACTACTCCTCTGGTTTTGTGGTTCTGTTTATAGAAACTACTTCTTTTTATATCGCGTGATTATGCGTGAATTCACAAGATCTCATGGGTCCTCGTGACTCCCGCTCTCTGGCAGAGCTGCACCGCTCCGCACAGCAAACGCAGCTGGTGGGTGTTGACGGACGGCGGAGCACGCAGCGGATAAATGGAACTCGTCAGCTCATGGTTACGACGTGGGAAGTTGTGTACATGAAATGCTTGACATCCAAGTGGTTAACTCGTGAGAACACCGCTGCTAAGAAACTGCAAGATGGACACCGCCTAAGCCAACAGTTTATTAAGCTAGCAAGCGAAATGTAGGAAATGCAAAGGCATAACGCAGGAAAAAGATGAGGCTGTTTGGATTATCAATGTTTTCCTCAGACATATCATGAAATCAGGAATAAAAACTGTTTGACTAAAATAACAATATTTTAACTCACCAAATAAAAATTTACTTTCATGGCCTCCATCATTTCTGGAATCGTCAGCAAACACAACTTGTTAACTTTGAGCTTTCAAAAATTCCCCTTCCGAGGTGGTGGATACCACAAGAGGGGGCGTTCTTAAGGACTCTTCCCATAAACACAGTAAACAGGAGCCCTTAAACGTCTGAGTTTATTTTGAATAAGATGCATGTAACAAGCATAAAGAGACATGCTGTCCCTGAATGTCCAAAAGTGACTTTAGAGGGCTACCTAGAGCATCATATTTTGACGTGTAGGGCCACTGACCAAGCGTCAGTATTTGACGAGTTGGGAGTGACATTGTGTTAATAATCTACTCACTTTGTTGTTATTGTAAACGCAGCCTGGACTTTAAAACTACAGTCGACCCTCACCAATTCAGTTAAAAACAAGAAACCAATGTATGGAAAGTGCTGCATAAAAATGTTGAAATTATACAGACATGAAATAATAAAATGTCCTCAATTTTGATTCTCACAGTATTTTCTACCAGTTATTTTCCTCCTGTCCAGCACGGTGTGATCTACTGTACAAACTGTACGCAGTGTAAGCTGGTGAATGTGGGGAAAGAATCTGCTGCCAGCTGTTGTGTACAAATCATGACATGAAAACTGAGGCGCCCACAGAGACAGAAGAGTCTGCTGTTGACACAGTAAACCTAACAGACACATAAATACTGCAGCAGGCCTTTCTCCACTTGTGCACAGGCCGTGGTGTGATTATGTGTGTTCCCTGTTCAGGAGCACAGCGCTGCCCCAAATTGTAAAATTGGTTTCCTTCTTGTGTCAGCCCCGAGGCAACAGAGGCAGCCGTGTGAAGTCTGTCTGCTGCTGCTTTAACTCGTGGACAAACAGCAGCAGAGGGGGTGTCGCAGTTAGTGCTCGGACCAGGCGCGTCAGTCCGTAATTGAATATTGCAAACTAATATGACACGTTCTATTCATTACTGCTGACAGAAGCCTACAAAACACAACACTATAAAATGAATACGTTAATGAACAAACTGATGATGTTTTAATCAATGTCACGAGGTTAAACTGAAGAAATGAGGAAACTCACTGTATTAATCCTTTGATATGCAAACGCCCAAAAAATGATGGCAGGAGTAATTACAAAGACAGTATCTCATAATCAGATAATGTCATTTCAGATTAATAAAATCATAATCATAAATTGGAAAAGAATAAAGCTCAAGATAAAGACACAAATGTAACAAATACTGTACATTAATTAACCGTTGATGATAAATTTACTTAATCAATAACCTTTTGTTGCCATCAGCTGTTTAGATATTGATGATGATAGATTATGCACCCGTACACATTACAGTCTGGGAAAATTCGGAGCAGATGGCGACCTCACTGCTGCACAGCATCCAGAGTATTGATAGATTAATAATTGAACTGTATCAACTGCACAGATGTTAACTACAACTCTAACTCTGTATGCATTGACTGCGCAAACATTAGCTATACCTGTAACTGTATGCATCGACTGCGCAGATATTAGCTATAGCTGTAGTTCTGCACAGACGTTAGCTAAAGCTGTAACTGTATGTATTGACTACTCAGACATTTGCTGTAGCTGTAACTCTCTTGAATTGACTGCGCAGACCTTAGCTTTAGCTGTAACTCTCTCAAATCAGCAGCGCAGACCTTAGCTGTAACTCTGAATGCATCAACTGCACAGAAGTTAGCTGTAGCTGTAGCTCTGTATGCATTGACTGCGCAGACCTTAGCTGAAGCTGTAAATCTCTTGAACTGACTGTGCAGACCTTAGCTGTAGCTGTAACTCTCTTGACTCGACTGCGCAGACCCTGGCTGTAGCTGTAACTCTTTTGAATCGACTGCGCAGACCTTAGCTGTAGCTGTAACTCTCTTGAATTGACTGCGCAGATGTTAGCCTTAGCTGTAACTCTGTCTGCATTGACTGCACAGACATTAGCAGTAGCTGTAACTCTCTCAACTCGACTGCGCAGACCCTAGCTGTAGCTGTAACTCTACTGTATGCATCGGCTGCACACAGATAATTACAGTTATGGGAGGGACTTCAGGCTGTCAGTATGTCCATAAAAGAAACAGAATATGAATTCCTGTGCGTGTACCTCAGTTATTCAGTGATCCCTCAGTGAATTCATTTTTCTCGTGTTGAAAGACGATGTTAAGCAGGCAGAGAGAGAGAAATGTGCATGTGTTCAGTGTGTAGGTTTACCACAGATTGTGTTTGACACAGTGAAGCTCTGCCCTAGATTTTCATTTAGATAGCACACACACACACACACACACACACACACACAATAGTCCATTATCAAGATGTCTGTGTGTGAGTTACGCCCATGTTTCATCAGAAGCGGCTCTCTGGTTGCTAACCAGCTTTTTTATCCCCCTGTGAGCTTTGAGGAAAAATTACTGAGCTGTAGAGCAGCCAAAAACTCCACCCAAGTAAAAGTATTGTTAGTTTCTAGTATTTAAGTACAGTTATGAGGTACTTGTACTGTACTCAGCTCTCCTCTGTGTAGTATCTTCACTATCGTCTTCTTTTCCCGTCACTTCATCCAATAGGAAGCAAACTAGTTTGTTATTTCAGACGTACATTTAAAGAAAGGCAGGAGACAGTCAGTAATGTTATTCATCTTTTTTCATTTCATCAACACAGAATGTAACTTCAGTGAACAGTTTCTTCTTACAGTATAATGAATAAATTAAGCGGAATGATTGAATTCACTCTTCTCATATTATCCTTTACAGAACATGACTCTTCTCTCTCATGTTCCCATCGTCCTCATACAGGATTTGTCCAGAAAAAAAGTTGTCACCTCTAGTTGGTCCGATGTTTCCCTTTGAACGTGTCGGCCTTCAAAAAATAAATATGGTCTCATGTTGTGTTTACACACCAACTCTACATCTGCCACCATCAGACAGGTCTTTCAGGAAAAGATTCTGTGTTTTTGAAAAATCTATTTTGCAGAGCACATCACACTGTACGTCACATTGAGTTTAAATTTGACACATGTCCAGCTCAATGTGGTCTACGATCAAAAATCAACAACCATCAAAGTTCGCCTGACTAGATTTTCTGCCATTTAATTTCTTTGAAAAACACATTTTTGACATCTCCTGAATTGTAGGCAGATTTTTCTGTGGATCATCATCACTGAACCAACCAAATCAAACTTTTGTTTTCGTTGTATTTTAAAGATGTGCAACATTTGGCCATAAATCAGTGAGGGTTTGTTCAAACATGCATGTCCCCAAATTGTTTAAATTGACCAATAGGAAGCGGCAGTGCTGCCAACAAAGAGCTTGGCTGATCATTAGGAAACCTGTTGGTAATATTTAATGCAGGCGTCGTGAATTCTCAAAGGTCATGATCCTCTGCAGCGTTCAGGTTTGTTTTAGGGTGTTTCCACACCAGGACTGTTTGGTTCAGCTCAGTCAAACTCAAGTCGTTTGCCTCCTCAGTGCGGTTCGTTTGTGCAGGTGTGAACACAGCAATCACACTCAGGTGTGCACCAAAACAACCAGACCGAGACCTTCTTGAAGAGGTGGTCTCAGTCCGGTTCCAAAGGAACTCTGGTGTGGTTGGTTTGTGGTGAGAAGGTGTTCCGACCTGGATCTGAACCAGCTGCAGTCACATGACACATTGTTTGGGTTAAACATGAGCATGTTACAGTCCTGGAGGATTATTAATGTGCACCTCCTCCTGTACTGCCTTAATATGCACATTCAGCACATCCAATGCATCAAAACATTGTTTTCTAGTTGGAGCCGCGCCTCGTTTTCAAACTGTATGCTTTGACTAAAATGAACAATGACAGCAATATAGTCCACGATGAGCAGCGCTAAAATCAACCTGCGTAGTTGTCCCTCCATTGTGACATTAGAAAGTGTCACATTTATCTTGCAAGTGTACTCTTCTTCAACGTTTGCTTTACTTCCTGGATTTTTCCCACATGGAAATTCTGACCAATCAAGAGCAGTGTGAGACACAAGGCATTTGATCTGGTCCTCTTGTAAATGCTGCCGTGAGAACACCAACCAACTCTAGGCAATTATACAACTTTGGAACAACATGAGTCCCTGATTCAGACCAGAGGAGACGACTCTAGGGCTGAAAGCTCCCTTAAAGGTCCATGGTGGCTTTAACCCAGATCAGACTCAACAGAGAAGTTTCTGTTTGTCAGGTGACAGATTTTAACAGTTGGTGTGTAAACTTCTGAAATTGGGTTGAGATTTTTCTGCTACATTTCCAAACAAACCCTGGAGTGTCACAAAGAGGGAGGACATTGTCTGTGGTCCCGTCACGCCACAAGATATTAAAGAGCTGATATCTGGACAAAGGGGTCAATGAATGCTCTTATTTTGTTGATAAAAGTAACAAAGTTTGGTTTTAACCAAACGTGTAAAGGATCAACTTTGGTATAACTTTTCTTTCTTTCTGTCTGTTTAGGTTTTATGCTCCAGGTGTCCCACAACAAGACAACCGGGGACATGATTAAGGTTCAGAGACCCCGTCAACATTATCAGAGCGAAGACGCTGACGGAAGTACGTCTTCAGGTCCGAGTGTCCTGTTTCAGTTCACTGTGATGAATATCTGCAGTGACTCCAGAGGGGAACTGTGTGAATGTCTGTCTCCTCCACACACTGCGGTGTATATCCAGCGTGGACGAACGCGCACACACACACGCAGATTCAGTGTGTCTGTACACATCAGTGTGTGTTCTCAGTGTGTGTGTGTGCGTTCTCCCTGCGTCACGCCGAGCCGAGGCTGTCGAAACCGCAGAACTTCCATCGTTTCTCTAGAGTCGCCCCGACGCCGCTCAGCTCCTGCTTGAACATGCTGGGGAGACGGACCATGAGACGCTCCAGGTCCCCTGCAGACACCTGAGACAGACGGACAGACAGACAGCAGAGACACAGTGAGAAGAACAGAAATTGTCAGCCCCAACCCAGTCTCATTTGGAGGTCATCGAACACCAGTGATTGGTCAGTGACTCTCGGCGTCAGACACTGATGAAAAAAGCTGTCCTTTTACGATGGCATGATACACGGCTGGTCATCATTATTGTGTAACTGTGGCGCCACGGGGAAATGTGATCAGGTAACAACATCAGATAAGGGAGTGGGTGGGAGTGGTGGTGGATGGGTCCAACAACAACTTTCACCCAGGAGGCTGGTGTTAACTTCCTGTGTGACTGTAAAGCCAAACCCTGTTCTTTTTTCCGAAACCTAACCACGTGTTTTTGTTGAAGGGAAAAAAAATGTGAATTTGCGATGTAGTGCTTTTATTTTGAAAGATACTGTGAAAACAGAAGTGTATTTTGAAAGAAGACAATGCATGTAACAGGCTGAAGTTTGTCCCAGAATGTCCGCAACAACACACCCAGGGTACCTTGGACGTCGTATGTGGATGATGTTTTTACTGAAACTTTTTATTGAGCCAGAAATATTCCTGCTTTTACTTGTGGATCTGATGTGACAGATCCGTTTATCACTTGTACTTTTTGCACTGTTTGTTCACTTACTTTTATAATTACTGAATATATAATGTTTAATGAATGCTGCAGCAGCAGAGCAGAGCTGTGAGCTTGTTACCTTTGAGTCCAGTCTCTGTATGTACGACCACAGATACTCCAGGTTGGCTCCAAATGGATGGACGTGGAGGAAGGTCGATATAATGCCTGCAGAGAGGAAGACAGACAGAATGTGATCCAGCAGGTCTCACCGTCACGGATGTTTACAGAAACAAATGTTTGCAGCAGAAAAAAATCAGACCTGTAAAATGAAAAAACAGAAGAGTCCAGCACAATGCAGCTACACAGACACGTATCTACCCTTTTGTCTGTGATTGTGTGCGTTATATTCGTCATACAGATATTTCTATTTAAGATGCCAAAGTGAATTATGTTTTAATTGTGCAGCTTTAGTGTTTCCCATCAGTATGCATGGTAACACACAGGCGTGAGTTAATAAAGGCAGCAGAGAGCGGGCGAGCTGACAGAGTCTCTGCATCCTCATGAAGTGCTGCACAATAAACAAATGGCAGCGCAGCTCCATAAAAAACGCTGGCCCGAGCAGAAACCGCTCCTGAGTTGATTACTTCTGAGAGGTCCTGCAAAGGTAGGCAGTCATGCAGAGGGAGCGAGGGTGGGGGGAGGGATGGGGGTGTGGTGGGGGTGAGGGAATAGAGTGGCGTCCCCTGGAGGACCCGGCACAGCCAATATTTATTTCCTTGATTTATGTGGCGAAACGCTGGCAATTACAGACGGGCCTAATTCAATTCCTTCCACCAGGCCTGCTCACATGGAACAGCAGTGTGTGTGTGTGTGTGTGTGTGTGTGCGCACGCAAGTTTAATTTTCAACTTGCACCAAGAAAACCGAAGGGAACAAGAGAAGAGAAACCCAACGTACATGTTTCAACAAGGAATTAGAGTGTGACTCGTCTCCACTGCAGGAACTTTATTCTACAAACAGAAGGTCGAATTCATAGAAGTTTATCCAGATGTAGTCTCGCCACCAGACAATCAGAGATCTCCGCCTTCTGATAGTCTGGGGACACTCCTTTCTAAAGTGTGTTTAACACACCGGCGAAAACGGCCGGCAACAAAGCAACGCCTCTTGCATTTTTGAAAAGGACACGCCTTCTTGGAAATGTGCGCTCCCCCTTTTCTCGTCCGCAAAGAAACAAACACACAGAGAGCTTGAAAATGGATGCCGAGAGATTTAACTCCGTTTTATCAAACGTGTGCTCATCCGTGAAGAAAATATTTTTTCCAGCGGATGTCTTAGTTACAACATGATTGAGCTAACTGGAGTAGTTTCATGTCGTATCCGACAACGGGAGGCTTTTAACAGATGACGTCCTGATGTTAGCTTTGCTGCTGCTGTTAGCTGTCCCTGTCAGCTGCAGCCACTGATGCTTTCTAGACATCGTGATTTCCCAAAACTGAATAAATACCACACATAGCAACACAAAACTGCTTTGCTAGCTCAATCATGTTGTAACTAAGATATCCGCTGGAAAAGATATTTTTTTCACGGACCGTTTAATGAGTTATTACCTATTACAGACACCGCTAACGGCTAACAGGGCTAACAGCTAACGGTTAGCCCAGCTAAACGTGCACACAGAAATAGTAATGTTTGTTCAATCATTGTGTTTATAGACTTTACAAACATCGGATTAGTCTAAACAGTGATACAGTGATGTGAAAAACGTGATATATAGGCTATATATATAGCTAAAAGCTCTGCTGGTTTTCTACCCGGAAGTATTTCTAAACAACAAGGCGATTCCCTCTATAGTCCGGCTGGACGGATGAGTCATGGCCTTGTAAAAGATTGTTTGTTTCTTTTAGTTGGCGAGAATGTGTCGCCGCAAACACGACAAACATCCACTGACTTTGACGGCGTTTTCTGCGAGCACGGCTGAGCCATTTTGTACCGCTACACATGTTTCTGTTGGGACTATGTTTACAAGCACAAGAGTTCAGCGAGCCACCGAAGAACCGCCCTGCAGATTTACTATTGGTTCTGCAACGTAGGGAGTTTTTTTCAACTCTGAAATTGTATCTGCCGATCTAAACACAAAATCAGGGAGAAAGTCATCAGTCTTTAGTTAAGCAAAGTGTCTAAAGACTGACTTGTAAGTCTAGTGCCGATGTTGGCGGCACTGAACTGCCACGAATCAGACGAATAGTAACCGTGTGATTCTCAAATGCACCCACAAAGGGTCAAGTGCACCCTGAAATGCACTGCTGAGCAAACAGCTTCTCCGTGCTCCTGTGATATCTGCACACATTGAATCTAGGTAATATTCATATACCAGGTGCAAAATTGGTAAATGGCATTGCACTTGCACTTGTTCAGCACATTTCTAGTCTTCTGCCAGCTAAGAGCACTTTTTACGCTACAAGTCACATTCACCCATTCATACACTGGTGGGTGAGGCTACTGTACAGGGTGCCACCTGCTGCTCAGCTTTAACACACTCACACACCAATGGAACAACCATCAGGAGTAATTTAGGGCTCAGTATCGAACCACCAATCTAGTGGACGACCTGCTCTACCTCTGAGCCACACACAGTTACAGGGAAACTGTTAGCATCTTCAGATGGTGGGTTTGACCTGAGGCACCTTTATTAAAGCTGTCACAGTTTCTCTCTGACACAGTCAAATTTCTTCCCTGAAGTTTCGAGGAACGTCTCTGCACCTCGTCGGTCAGGACGTGAAGCTCACTCATTGTTCTGTGGACTGTGTTCTCGGCACACAGACAACATTATGGGTTCCTGGTTCGAAGCTAGGGTGGGGAGCCCTTCGGTGTGGAGTTTGCATGTTCTCCCTGTGTCAGTGTGGGTTTCCTCCAGGTGCTCCAGCTTCCTCCCACAGTCCAAAGACATGCAGGTTAATTGGTGACTCTAAATTGTCCGTAGGTGTGAATGTGAGTGAACCCTGCCTCTCGCCCTATGTCAGCTGGGATAGGCTCCAGCCCCCCACATACATCAATTTTTGCTGTTAAAGTATTTTAAGAATTTAAATTCAAATGGGTTTCGGCAGATGTGTCGTAGTAAAGCTGCTGGATTTTGGACACAATTGTCCTCCTGTCCTCGACCACCCAAACTGGTCTGCAGTCCATTTTGTAAGGGAGTTAGTCACAGGTAGACTGATTCAGTTTGAACACCTGGTCGAGTGTGGCTTGACGAGGCTGACTGCTAGCGCTAGCATCACAGGCTGTGCTAGCTCGGACCTCTGGGTTTGTTGTGAAATATTTTGTGTTGAGGTGATATTTCAGGCTTTAAGTTCTCCGATGGTGCGAAAATTCCTCACTGCAGAAGCTGCAGAGAACAGTGTTCCTATCAACAGTTCCATCTGGGTGTTTTTTAAGTAAGTGTTTCATTCACAGGGCCGAGCAGTGTCGGCCCTGTGCTCTGCAGTGTGACTCTCAGGATGATACGGCCTTCACCAGTAAGGCAGGCAGCCTGTTTGTAACCTGAGAGACATGACTCAGGGAAACACTGGCACCTGCTTGATTATCGAACATTCAAAGCAACTTCAGTAAGAAAATCCATCTGAAACTGTAACATACAGGAGACATGTCTGTCTGTCTTCAGAGGGAGTGACACTCTTCCTGATCCTGATGTGTGTGTGTGTGTGTGTGTGTGTGTGTGTGTGTGTGTGTGTGTGAAAACGTGTGCCTGTTAAACTGTTGTTTCTGCAGAATGAAAAGCTCCAGCAGCAGATTACAGGCAGTCAGGATGAAGACAGAGCGCCGGTCTCCTCTCTCCTTCATATTTGGATTTTCTGGGAGCCACTAAGAGAGATAAATGTGCTGCTGTTCCTCCTGCTCCGCTCTGCTCCGGACAAAGCAGCAGCTTCACTACAAATAAGAAGCCAGTGCAGCAGCGTGCTGCTGTGGAGCGACACGGAGAGACAAAAGCAGCTGAAATGAATTCAGTCCAGCTGCTGTGTGCCGCCTGCACTGAGTGAGACGCATGAATGTGAGTGTAGAAGATAGAAAGAGGAAGACGAGACAGTTGGTGTCTCAGTCTGTCTCACTGGTTCTGGTTCAAAGCCTCCGAACCCTCCAGACACCAGACGCAGTGTCAGAGTGTTGTATCCGAGCTGAAGTGAGTCAACTGTCGACTTCTGCTCTTCATTTATGTTGTTCAGTCATCTTTAATGTTCCGCTAACAAACACAGAGCCTCGCTGGCGTCCCAACATGAACAGCAACGCCGTCAAACGTTTCAGACTCCCAGTTCGTGCATAATCACCCACGTGGAGCTGAGACAACAATCAGCTCATACGTTCACCTCTGAGATTCACATCAGTCCTGAGAGCAGCCGTAACACAGACACAAAGCAACATTTTACTTTCACAGAATCGTGATGAAGGTCTACATCAGAAACGTATGGTAACTACGAGTCAACGACCGTCTGCTTTTCAAGAACTAAAACATGACGAGGTGATAAGATGTGTGGAGGGAGCAGGTCCAGTGTGTCAGATTAAGGGGGATTCAGTGGCATCTAGTGGTGAGGATTACAGATTACAACCAGCTGAAACTTCTCCTGGTTAGAATTCCTTCAGTCTGTCATTAAATTGATATCTGTTTTTAAAATGTATGTCTACTTTATACTAAAAGAAAATGAAACGTGAAGGTTTTTATTATTTCCAGGTTATTCTAGAGTGGTTTTCCAGCCCACTTGAGATCAAATACGGCTGAATAAGGCCCATGAACTAAAATGAGTTTGACCCCCCTGATCTAGAACCAGTGTTTGGTTTGTGTGTTCTGGGCGGTGTTGGGCAGTAACACATTACTAATAACTATAGCACCATATATGTCTTAAATGTTCCTCTGAGATGTAACATTGATATTTACCCAGCAGCAGAGCCTCCTTCTCTGAGGCCACTCCTCCTCTCATGATGACCTCGCTCCTCCGCTCTCTGCTCAGGTACACTGAAGGAACACACCCGTTCATCACCTGGGAGAAACACATACACACATATTACACACATGACAAACAGAACATATTCTTACTATATAATGATGAAAAATCTGTGTGGTTGTCTGTTCCATGTTTTTCTCCTCACTGACTTGGTCAATCCATGTGAAATTTGGCACAGTGGTAGAGGGTCATGGGAGGATGTGAATGAAGCAATATTACATCAATTGGCCAAAGGGGGGCGCTATAGCAACCCATTGAAATGTCAAACTTTGAATGGGCATATCTCATGCCCCGTATGTCGTAGAGACATGAAACTTTGCACAGAGATGCCTCTCCTCATGAGGAACACATTTGCCTCAAGAACCCATAACTTCCGCTTATATAGATTTTCCGCCATTTTGAATTTTTTGAAAAACACTTCAAATGGATCTCTTCCTAGGAAGTTTGAGCGATCTGCATGAAACTGGGTGAACATAATCTAGGGACCAATATCTAAAGTTCCCTCTTGGCAAAAGTTGGAAAACTTACTAAAACTGAGCTTCTATAAGGCAATGAATATTGCGGAGGGCGTGGCTCATCACATAAAGGTGTATAACATCTCAAGGGTTTCACCCATCACCACGCAACTTTGTAGGCATATGACCACACATAATCTGAGGGGACCCCTCCATTATTGAGCCCATCAAACAAAATGGGGGCGCTAGAGAGCTCATTTCTTATCTAGGCCTAACCGCCATATGGATTTTTACTAAACTTGGTAGATATGTAGAACAGGACACCTCAAGGTGACTGGAGAAATTTAACTCTAATTGGCAACTGGGTGGCGCTATAACAACAGAAAAATGCTTAAAATGGCTAAAATGCGACCGATCGCTGTGGCTCCCCCTGTGGACCAATGTTTGTGTTGTTTCTAATGTTTGGTATGACTAAGTCATGGTATGGTATGCTGTACATAATCACAGAAACTGTCAGTGTGTCATTCTGTCTGTCCCACGTTTTTCTACTCACTGACGTGGTCAATCTATGTGAAACTGCACATAGGCATTGAGGATTGGCATAGGTAGAAGGTGACAAAGCTACCAATGGGGATGGACTAGTAGATAATATTTACTCAAGAACATACACACTCACACATCTTTGCTTTCATGATGAAATTTCAGAAAGGTATGATGGTATAAAAAACGTGATACCACATACATCACAGACAGGGGGAGTGACTCCATTCTCTGCACAAGACGACATCACTCCGCTGTATCTTTACATACGCTGTAGAAGTTTACTGCTTTATTCATGATCTACGTCTCAAAGAGAACTTTTAAGTAAAAACTCAGAGGACATCTTTAACCACTAATAGAAACACAGGGTACATCATGTACACACATAAGAACACTTAAACATACACACATATAAACAAAACATCACATCTAATAAAAAGCCTCACAGCTCTCAGATCAGATCAGTGTGACATGTTTTATGCATCTGTGTTCCCGACTCAAGTGTGTGTGTGTGTGTGTGTGTGTGTGTGTGTGTGTGTGTGCGTGTGTGTGTGCGCTCTCTGACAGTCAGTTAAGTGCACAGAATAACCAGCAAGACCTGAACCTGAACTCCTCTCCTCCAAACACCGAGGTCACTGCAGCTCTCTGACCTCTGATATCATCATCTTCACAGGTTATTTCTGACCTCTGTCATATGAGAATAAAATGCTTTGGGAATACTATGAACATGAGGGCTCACCTCACAAGCCACTGTCCAGAGATACTGTTAGTCGCTGACGGCCAAGTTAACGCTAAACCTGCTCTGCTGAAAAATAATCCAACACTTAGCTCGACAAAAGTATCATAGTTTTCCTTCAGGGAATAATTTGTAGTTGGGAAAAAAAGGTAAATAGTGCATATATTGTATCATAATACTCAGCATATGGCAATAATATCGTATCGTGAGTCCTCTGGCGATTCCCACTCTGCGTATTTTATGTCCTGTAATGTTTCTGTACCTTGTTCAGCCATGTTTGTATTAAAGCTGTGTTACAGTGAGTCTCTGTCAGCCATGTCTTTTGGTATCAGCCAGTTCAGACACTAAAGGCTCATGGTAAAGGCTAATGGGATTCACCTGGATGAAAGAAAATGCTACATCAATTTTTGTGTGCAAAGGCTGTTTTTGTTTTTCAAAGATATGATCCCAGCTGCGGAGATATAAACTGCTTTAAAACAAAAATAAAAGACAAATTTCTTTGTCTTGAATCTGCTCTGCTTTCTCAGTTCATACCTTTTCATGGAGCTCTCCGTTGGTTCCCTCCACAGCCTCCACGTTCCCGTTCAGCAGCTGAAGACACACAGAGAAAAGAAATAACAGGACATTTGGTGAGTGTGAGTGAAACTGAGAGGAAGAACAAAGATTCATGTGCAGCAGAGGAGCGTTTGTTTTCTCTGCTGTTGTTTTATAGATGGTTCTGTTAGAGCTGAGTCAATAATACACGGCTGCAGAGAGTGTTTGTCCGGTACATGTGTACACCGGAGGAACACGCCGCTGATGAATGATTCAAGATGACATCACAAACACGTATCATGTTTTAAAACCACTTATTAGACTGTGTGGAGACAGACTGGTGGGAGGACACCCCAGTGTACTGTACTGTCACTCATGTGTTTATGTCTTCTACATTTTATCAAATATTTTCTTTTCTATTTCACTTGTAATGGAGTAGCTAATTTCGAATCTGGAGTTTGGTTCATTTGGTTCAGACTGATGGAAAAATCTTTATGTGTCTATCAGTTGTGAAACAAACCAAAAGGTCTGAACATAAAGTTGCAGGACTGACAGGTTGGACAGTGATTGAGCAGGGAGGATACATCATCAGAGCAACATCGAGCCACATTTACGCTACCGTGGGCGAATCAGATTCTGGACCTGATGTGTTTATTGATCTGCTCTGGTGTAACAAAGAGGGACTCATTTATAATGAAACAGCTTACAGGGGAGAAGTCCAGACCCTGTCCATCTGGAGTGAGGACAACAACCTCATCCACAATGCAAAGAAAACAAAAGAAATGATAATCGACTTCAGGAAAAACAAAAACCATCACAGTGGACTGGACATTAACGGGGAAGAAGTGGAGAGGGTTGCAAGCTTTAAGTTCCTGGGGATGCACGTACCTAAGGACCTGACGTGGAGTCTGAACACCTCCCACATCATCAAAAGAGTAGTGATGGGCAAGCAGTTCTTTAGATGTTACTGAATCACCAGAATCAGTTCATTAAAAAGATTTGTTCAAAAGATTCGTTCACCAAATCGTTCAGTGCTTGGCAGGAGGAGCCCAGGAGGTGTCGACAGATGCAGCTTGGCGCAGTGACAGTTTCGTGCCAAAAGGCTTCGCCGAAGGTGCGCTAAAAGCTCGCCAGCTGAAACCAGGTCTACTGTCAGCGCAGGGGGAGCGCAGCTGGTGTAAGCCGAAGTTTGGCTGACCAGCGGACAGTGCGCACACGTCACCAAAACCTCACAGGCAGGTTTCCAGAATATCAGGCACATTAACGATGCAATAAATACCTCACAAAAACCACTATTCAATACAACTATCTGCAATTAGCACATAAATGTATCTCTATATCGACTGTCCCGTCACATCTGATGTCAGATCAAAGGGGATTGGCACCGTTTGGCACGTTTGGCACGCGTAATGGAAACCCAACCTGATTTGATTAACAAAACTGAGTTCACATCCCTCTCAGCCAACCACAAACAGCCACAGCATCAGATAGGGAGTATATATTCAGCATCTGTCATCTTAGAAAAGTCAAAAGAAAAGAAACAGAGTGAGACTGCGAGAGAGAAAGAGAGAGCGCACGAGAGAAACGCAACTTTGATTTACAATTGCGGTGACCTCCTCCCAGGCTACCTTTGCATCACCAGCCCGTGGAGGTCTGCTCACAGTTCCGTATATTCGGACACTGCGAGCTTGGACCTCCCGGACCAAAACATCAGTTTCCTCCTGGGAGAAGTCTGGCCATCTGACACTGCTGCTCTCTTCTGTCATGGCGAATTGAGTAAACTCTCATTACGCCTTCGCGCGGCGCATTTAAGGGCGAGGAGAGGGGCTCATTTGATTGGTGTGATGTGTGTAAAACCCACTCCACGCCTTCTCTCCTCCCTCTTTCCGACTTGTGCCGGTAGGAGGGACGGAGGTGGGATAGAGGAGTAGCTGCGCCAGGGCGCACGGTGTGCCAAACTTCCAAAATCCGCCTGGCCACACCCAGTTGGCAAAGCACAGGTGCGCTGCGCCTCCGCCGCGCCTGGTATGCGAAACTAGAGCCCTAAGTGTTTGTCTGATGGTTGGGCCTTGGGCCATGGGGTCCAGTCGGACTCAGCCCAAATAAATTACATGGAGTTTTTCCTTATCTGCTGTGAGGGTCCAAAGGAGGGATCCAGAGGGATGTCGTATGCTGTCAAACTGTGATTTGTGATATTGGGCTTCATAAATAGAATTTAAATTGAACTAAAATTGTATGCCGGGTGGCAGACAGAGGCAGGTCCCAGGCGTGCTGATCCCTGGTGGTGCTATGTGCACACCTACCTGTCAATAAAACTGCCCCTGATTTTGATTCATGGAGCCTTGAAATGTGGCTGTAAGAAGGTTGTAGCTCTTCTTCACAGAGAAGCAGTTGTTATTAATGTAAATTCATGTCAGTTATAAATTATTCTCATGACAAGATGGACAGAAAAGTTTTAAAAGTATCTACACTGCCCAGAAACCTTCTCTGCTGAGTATATCCATAATACTGATATTCAACATCCTGTCCTTCTGTCTGCAGCCTGAAACCATCAACCTGCCTCCCATCACTCAGCACCACCTGACTGACAGCTGCTCCACCTCCACACAGCCTGACATGTAATTATCACCAACAAAGATCTGATCGGAAAACTCCTCCTTCCTCTCATTAAAGCCACAGAATCACACAGTGACACAGAGAGCGCTCTCACCTCGCCTCACCTTTAACCAGCTGTTTGAGGTTTCTGGGAAAAAGTCCAGCACATTATGAATTTATCTCCGAGCACATTGGATTAAATGAGTCATTTTTATTCCAAAACAAACTCCCTATCTCAGAATGTATGATCAATGGATTCTTTAAATCTCTGTGGATGATGTGAACAGTATGAGAAACACGCACAGGCTGGAGGATTCTCTGAGGAGTCCAACATGACGTAACACAAACTTTATTATTCATTTCACAAAATAAAGCTGTTGGGATTTATAGCAGATGTGGGCGAGGATTAGGCTGGAGATTGTTCTGCATTCAAGTGTTCTCTTCTGTAACAGACACATAACAACTGAACATTTCATATGTCTTATATCAGTGTTTATAAAGTGATGTGTATATGAGCTGACTGTCCTCAGGAGGTGGAGGGGACGGTGGATGGTGTGAGAACAAGAGACTGTTCGGCTGTAATGCAGTCTAATCCAACACTCATGAAGGTTACAAGGTTCAGTTTGTGTTGATTCTGGTGCAGTGGTTTGCATTGTCGCCTCAGAGCAAGAAGGTTTCTGGTTCAAACACTGGGGTGGGGGAGCCCTTCTGTGTGGAGTCTGCATGTTCTCCCGTGTCAGCGTGGGTTTCCTTCAGGTGCTCCAGCTTCCTCCCACAGTCCAAAGACATGCAGGTTAATTGGTGACTCTAAATCGTCCGTAGGTGTGAATGTGAGTGTGAATGGTCGTCTGTCTCTATAGCCCTTTTTAAACAGGAGAAAAGCCCAGTCAGTCTTCTTTCAGCATTGGCAGTATAAAAACAAAATCAGGGAGTGCAGCAAAATGCCGCCTACCTACTTTTGTTTATACAGAATGCGCCTTTTTCGTGAGCAAGTAACAAAACATGTAGCTCAGCGTGTGACGTAAACAGTGACGTGGGAGGGAAGCCGCGGCTGGTCAGTCCTTCGGCGATTCTCTCGTAAGTCGGCCCGTCCTTCACCGTCCCCGTCATCTGACGGTTAATGGCCTCTTTGTTTGCGAGGACAAGGAGGGCGCACAATTCCTTGTCTCCCCAGTTGCTCATCTTTACAGTGTCTGTCAGGTTTGTGTTTCCCTCTTGCTACTAGCTGCTCGCTAATTCCTGCTATCAGCTGTTTCCTGTTTATCCACCGCCAGTGGCTCGCACGTGTGGCGTCATCAACAGCTCCTCCCACAAGTCATCAACAGCCCCTCCTGTGGTGGAAGGCCGCCTCGTTCTTTTTAAAACAAAAAGGGTTCCACCAATATGTCTACCCTACGAGCCGGAAAATTGGGCACCTCGGATCAACTCGCCAATCCGGCTCTGTGTGTCTAAATGCTCGCAGCTTGCCGGCAAAACAGCCCAACATTCGCCGAAACTCTGGCAGTGTAAAAGGGCTTATGTGTCAGTCCTGTGACAGTCTGGTGACCTGTTCAGGGTGTACCCTGCCTCTCGCCCAAAGTCAGCTGGGATAGACTCCAGCCCCCCCACAACCCCTAACAAGATAAGGAAAATGAATGAATGAAATGAATGACGACCTCCATTGTCACAGGAAATGTACAATTTGCACAAAGTCTCTTTCAAAATAAACGCACTACACCAACAACACCACGAATTGCTGTTTTTTTTCCTTCAACAACAAACACGTAGTTATGTTTTGGAAAAAATTACAGGGTTTGGCTTTACAATCTATATAGGAAGTGTACATATGTACAAGTGTACATAGGAAGTCAGTGGTTGTTGGATCCATCCACTTGGACTTTTGCCCCCTTAACTTACATTGTTGACCCACTGCGTTTGCACCTGATGCCACTGGGTGCCATTTAATAATAACTGCTACTGGACACATATCATGCCAGTGTGAAAGGATGGCTTTGTTTGTCAGTATCTGACACCAGAATTCACTGACCAAGTGCCACTTTTTATTTTCAGACTGAGACCAGGGTGGAACCTGAGATTACAGATGACTGCAGTGTAATTATACAGAGCTTCATGTTGCGCTTCAAAACTGCAACAATAGAGGATTTAATAGTTATTATTATCAGACACTCAGGATCATAAAAAGACGCTCTGCACCCACATGCCAGTCTTCTCAAACTCTCAGATATTTGTTTCACAGATGACGTCGCTCTGAAGTCGTCTCTGTGCAGGTTTAAATACGCAGTGCTGGTTTGATGTTTCGTTCAGCCTGCAGCCTGGATCCATGTCTCTGCACCACCTTTAAATCAGATCTGTTACAGCACTAAATAAAACATGTGCTGCTCCTCCTCCCCTCTCTTTACAAGGCATTGATGGATGCATTATGTCAAACCACAGTAACGATCCGGTGTAATATCTTATGCAGCCTCTGCGTGTGTTTTGTCATGTAAAGAGGAACTGAGCTGAGCACTGCACTGTAAAGAATCAATAGACACAGTTTGGAGGAAAACTGACATCAATTTCCATAAAGAGGAAAAATGAATAATATGTGGATTCACCGGAGACAAACACTTCTCTGGAGGTGAGAGCTGAGAACACCCGCGATGGTAACAGGCTGCTTCTGCTGAAATTGTGACCTCATTTAAAATTGAAAATCAAGTTTAAACCTTGTTAACATGTCCATACGATGTTTCTTATACGCCATAATACATATCATGAGAGAAATGAGCATTCAGCACCACAGCTGAGCCTTTTCTCCATGGAACTGCAGTGACACTGTGAGAAACACTGATTTAGACAACCAAGGTTTGTTACATCACAAACCTGAGGAACCAATCCGACAACACTACAGAGAAAAGAGGTGCATCAGAGGAGAAGCTGGTGTAGTTACACTGAGCAGTACCATATGGTACAGTTCAGTTCAGTATGTGTCTGTCCTGTTTCCACTGTAAAAGTTGTGGATGGTACCAATAGAACCGTTCCTTAGCGTCCCCATGTTTGGTCCCCCCTCTGTTGGGGAACCTAGCACACAGATCTGGTCCTAAAAGGTGGAGCTGTGAACACTGCAGTCTGATTGGTCAGTAGAGGACGGTCACTCTGCTCAGGGCTGAGTTGTGTCTGGTTTTGAGGCTCATGTAACCACTGTTCATACTGTGGAGAGTTTTATTAGTAAACTGTAACTATAAAATGAAAGGATGTTTTGCTGCCTCTCACAGCAGCTGGAGTCTGAGAAAAAATAACTTCATTCACTGGGCCGACTGCCGGTGACTTTTAAGGTGGAACGTTAACTTGTAATGTTACTCAATGCATGAGTTGATGACGTGAATCCATCAGCACACCTTAAATTTCACTGTGACAACTTTGACCATCACTTTAGTTTTTATTGTCTCTCTTGGATGACACAGACTTTTAGTAATGAGTGGATCTTAAAGAGTTTTAAAATAGATATTAGTTTGGACTGGATTATGTGAACTGCATATATTCTAATCCTCACTCGGAGGAATAAGAAGCATCGTGGAGCATCGTTCCTGTGGGCTACAGCAACACTAAACCCCTGAGCTTGCCTGAGAAGGACTAAATGCACAAAGCTGCTATTTTTAAATATCCCATGGAGAGAGACTCTCACTGCAGCCTGTTCTATTTGTTCTGAAAATGTGGACGTGCAGCCTCGTTCTGTGGACGATAAACCAGGTGCAGACTGATAAAGGAGGAAATACAGTGAGTGCTGGACGGAGCAGTGAGTGACAACAACCCCGCCCACATTTAAGAGGACTGTTTGCAGTGGAAACACTAGAGTCTAGATACCATGTCTGCAGGGTTACTGTTGGTTCCAAAGGTACTATACTGAAAGTGTTTGGTGGAAACAGGGGTTTTGTTATTAATGTGGGGGGTCAGGGGTGGTGCAAAAAAGGGGGAGGCATGTCAAATTATGTATTTAAGCACTAGGGAGGGACTTGTGTTTTTGTTTTGGTTTAGGGGAGGGGCATACAAATTTAAATGGTTGCATTTTGTATTTATTTTACTCCAGACTTTAAACATGTCTTCCAAATTTTGTGAATTTTTCAAATCTGGGAGATACATTTTGGTGAATTTTAATTAAAACATGCAATTTTTGGCAATTTTTCAAAGAAACTGTGTCCAAAATGACCATTCATCATAGTCAGAAACTGTAAAAACAGATGTTGGATCTGGATGGAACAAGATCTGAGCTTTAAATAGTGTCATTTCATCAAAATCACTTTATTCTATGTCTCATTTAAAATTTGGCTAGAAATAAACAGTTGAACTAACCAGCAGGACAACAAGAGTGAAAACTGAGGCTTTTTTCAACTCCAGGATTTTGTCTTCAATATGTAACTTTCAAACATCAAAGGATGAGTTATAAAAATCTAATGAATAATGTATGGTGGAGGGAGGATCATGGATTTCCTCCCATCACTCAGGGAGGCTCAAGGAAAAATATCTGTAGCTTTGGGGAGGGTCTAAATAAAAACAGCCACCTCCCCTCCTCTGATAAATAAGAACAGTCCCTAACCTGAACCTAAACCTAACTGTAACATGAACCATCAAAGTCTTAACCCTCAAACAGGCCAAAATGTCCTCACTTTTCAAAACTGTCCTCACTTTGTTGCCAAAATAGGTTTTCTGGTCCTCACTATGTATCATGCACAAGTACACACACACACACACACACACACACACAAACACAGATGAAATGATGGAGGGATGAAGGAGGTTGGAAGGACAGCAGGGCTGCTATGGCAACGATCCTGCCAGCATGTTTTTCTGTTTTCTCCTGCTGAGGTGTGTGTGTGTGTGTGTGTGTGTGTGTGTGTGTGTGTGTGTGTGTGTGTGTGTGTTTGAGCCACAAAAGAGAGACTGAATGAGTCTCAGGATTCAATCTGCAGCCGATGACTGCAGCGCGTTGTTATTTACTGAGACAGTACGAGACATCTCGTCAAATGTTAGTGACATAATGGGTGTGGTCTGTCTGATGTGAGTGTGTAAGCAGCTTTACACCCTAAACTGACTTCAAACAACTACAGCTGATAAAGACCGACATCTGAGTCATCTCATGTCTCCTGTTATTGCACTTCAACACGCTGCAGAGGCTACACCGGAACCAGTCTGTTAGGGTGAGGAGCTCAGACATCTGGAGGGAGCTTGGAGTAGAGTCGCTGCTCTCGTACGTCAAAAGGGGAAAATGTGCAAACTGGGAATCGTGCAGAGTTGGAGGTACAAGCTAATGTCAGTGTAAAAGCTTGATCAGGGTACCAGGTTGGACCCTTTTGCCTTCAGACCTGCCTTAACTCTTGGTGTCACAGATTCAACAAGGTGCTGGAAACATTCCTCAGAGATGTTGGTCCATATTGACATGATGACATCACACAGTTGATCCATGATGAGAATCTCCCGTTCCAGCACATCCCAAAGGTGCTCTATTGGACTGAGATCTGGTGACTGTGGAGGCCATTGGAGTACAGTGAACTCATTGTCATGTTTGAGATGATGTGAGCTTTGTGACATGGTGCGTTATCCTGCTGGAAGTAGCCATCAGAAGATGGGTACACTGTGGTCATAAAGGGATGGACACGCTCAGCAACAATACTCAGGTAGGCTGTGGTGTTTAAACCATGCTCAGCTGGTACTAAGAAAATCTCCCCCACACCATTACACCACCAGCAGCAGCCTGAAGCGTTGATACAAGGCAGGATGGATCCATGCTTCCATCTGAATGTGGTTTTTCCAATCTTCTATTGTCCAGTTTTGGTGAGAAAACCCGTGTGAATTGTAGCCTCAGTTTCCTGTTGTTAGCTGACAGGAGTGGCACCTGGTGTGGTCTTCTGCTGCTGTAGCCCATCTGCTTCAAGGTTGGACAAGGTGTTGTTGCTTCAGAGATGGTCTTCTGCACACCTTGGTTGGAACCAGTGCTTATTTGACTTCCTGTTGCCTTTCTATCATCTTGAACCAGTCTGGCCATTCTCCTCTGACCTCTGGCATCAACAAGGCATTTTGGCTCACTGGATATTTTCTCTTTTTGGGACCATCCTCTGTAAACCCTAGAGATGGTTGTGCTGAAAATCCCAGGAAATACTCAGACCAGCCCGTCTGGCACCAACAACCATGCCACGTTCAAAGTCACTTAAATCACCTTTCTTCGTCATTCTGGTGCTCGATTTAATCTTCAGCAGGTCATCTTCACCACGTCTACATGACTAGTGCATCTAATAAAGTGGCCAGTGAGTGTATTCTATTGGATGTAACTCTCTGGGTTGAACCCGAAGGAGCACTGTGATGTGACAGCCTTGTACACACCTTGTCTCTCAGGGCGAGCACCTCCCCCTCCAGGTAGCGGTGCTCCTCTCTCGCCTGCTCCAGCTCCACTTCTTTACTCTTCAGCTTCTCCTGCAGGCTCAGCAGTTGCTGGAAGACAAACACATGCATGATGTAACATCGTTATGAAAGATATGATTGTCTTAATGATGCTTTGGGTGGCTGACAGTGTGGGAGAAATACTGGAAATACTCTGTGGTTCATCACGCTCAGTCACATCAGCTCATTATATGTTTGCAAGTTTATGTTGGGTCTTTCATAATATTTAAATGCTTATCATTTTGATTAAATACATTTTTGTTCACAATGTAATTTCAAATAAAGTGAAGCTCTTATTTTGTTTGTGACGGAGGGAAGAGAAACATCAGCAGGTGACAAACGAGAGGCGACAGTCGCGTGACGTTCTCTCACACTGTTAGAAGACAAGTACGCAACACATTTACAACCAGCCACCGTGTGTGTATGTGTGTGCGTGTGCGTGTGTGTGTTTGGTGTGATGTGCCCGGTTCTATCAGTGCTGTCACTTGCGATAGAGAAAGACAGGAAGTCGAGTCACATCAGGCTAACTCGTCACAAACGAGCTCGGCGCTCTAACAAAGCTTCATGAAACCAGTGGAGCGAAGGATTCTGGGAGAGCTCTGAGTCAGCAGGGAACAACAACCACTGGGTTTTTTTCTGTTTGCTCGAGGAAAATAAAGTAAAGTCAGCTCACTTTTCTGATACACACACACACACACACACACACACACCAGGATCTGGGCAGCTCCACTGAAGCAGTCAGGGGTTAAAGTTCCTCCCTGACACTTCAGACAGGTTATTTTTGGGTCACATCTCTCACCTGTACACTGACCCTGGTGCATGTTTCTCCTCAGGCAGTCTGATGTGTGGTAAGTGTTTAACTGAGAGTGTGAAACTTTGTGATTGGACCAGAAGCTGATGCAAGCCAACACCTCAAATTCCAAGAGGCAGAAAAAAAGATTTTACTGTGAGTCATAATCCAAATCTGACCAGTACACAAGTAGAAGACTGATACTTGAAGTTTACAGTGCAGCAGCTACTGAGGAAGAGTTCGGAGAAGTGTACCTGCTGCATGTTGTACGTTGCTACTAAGGACGAGTTTGAAGGAACAAACCTGTTGCATGTTGTGCATGTTCTGCTGCAGCAGCTGGATCTGAGTTTCTGCGCTGTGTGGGTGTGTCTGCGTGTGATCGTCGTCTGGTCGGCTGGTTCTACTCTGCTCCTTCCTCAGCAGCTCCACCTCGTTCCTGTAGGCGTCCAGCTGCCATCGCAGAGAGTCGTTCTCCTCCTTCAGAGACGCCTGAGTCTGATCACACACTCCTGCAGGAGGACATGAGGATGCAGTCAGTTTCACTTGTTCACTGATAAAAACACTGAGGCTTCTCACTGCTCTCAACCAACATGAGACGGCAGAGAAGAATGAGATGTCCTTTCCTCTGAGGATGGAAACAACAATAAGGCCACAAAGTTCAGTGTGTTTGTTAATGACGTCCTCACACTTCAGTCGCTCCATGTTTACCCTAAAATAAAAACAAGCAGGCTTATAGAGGAGGAGGAAGGAGCAGTAGCTCTACTCCGAGCTCCCTCCAGCTGTCCTTGCTCCTCTCCCTATCTCTAAAGGCCCTGACACACCAAGCCAACGGTCGGCCATCGGTCAAAGTCGGGCCATTGGTGAGCATCTGTTGCCCTAGTTTTTGCGGTGTGTCCCGCACCGTCGGCATTACGGCGTTGCCGGCCTTTCGGCCGATTGAGCATGTTGAATCAGTGGCGGAGCTTGTCGGTGAGAGAGATCACTCTGATTGGCTGTCCAGGTTTTATTGAATGAAGTGAATCTGCCTGTAATGAAACCGGGGCTAACCGGTGCTTCCTCCTCAGGCTCCACTTCACTCAGCGGCCCCACAGACCCGCTGCTTCTTCCCACTTTAACCTGAATAACAAACCAGGGCTAGCTGTGAGGCTAGCGGAGTGTTAGCTGCAGCATGACCGGAGGGAAGCACAGCCAGTTAGCCTCCGCTAGTTTCCCAGCTAGCCCCGGCTTTCCATTTGGATCCAACCAGAGCACCGAGCCCTGGTTTGTTATTCAGGTTAAAGTGGGAAGAAGCAGCGGGTTTATCGGGCAGCTGAGTGAAGTGGAGCCTGCGGAGGAAACACCCGGACCGTCTGGATGTAATGGTCCGTGGAGGTGCTGCAGTGCTCGGCTGCACAGATAGGAAACCCCTCGGCTGACAGGATGTACCACTCTCTCACTCCGCTCTCTCTCATGCAGGCGCAGAACATACGTGCCACTTGGCCGTCGGATGTAGTCTGTGTAGTGTGTTCAAATGCAACTGACACAGAGCGACGTGAGGCGACATAGACGACGCAACAGTTGGCTTTCGTCGCCACTAGTTCTTTGATGTCGGTTTGGCGTGTCCGCACCTTAAGGCTGAGCCCAGCCACCCATCTGAGGAAAGTTATTTCAGCCGCTTGTATCTGTGACCTCATTCTTTCCGTCACTACCCAGAGCTTATGAACATTGGTGAGGGTTGGGACGTAGGTAGGGTTGGACCAGTAAATCGAAAGCTTCACTTTTCAGCTCAGCTCTGGTCTGGCACAGTGCCTGTATCACTGCAGATGCTTCGCAAAACCACCAATCAAGTGAGGGAGGTCAAGTGATAGCACTTGACCTCCCTCACTTGAGGCAGTAACTCTCCCAACCTGGAGGGGGCAATCCACCAGTTTCTGGCAGAGAACCATGGCCTCAGATTTGGAGGTGCTGACTCTCATCCCAACATCTTCACACTCGGCTGCAAACCGCCCCAGTGGACACTGGAGGTCACACCGTGATGAAGCCAACAGAACCACATCATCTGCAAAGAGCAGAGACGCAATTCTGAGGTCACCAAAACGGACCCCTTCCTCCCCTCAGCTGCGCCTCGAGATCCTGTCCATGACTATTACAAGCAGAAGTGGAGACAAGGGAAAACACCCACTGAGAATGTTTTTGACTTTGTGCAAAGTATGCAGACACAGCCCTCACTCTGGTTATACAAGGACAGGATGGCTCGTAATACCCCCCACAAGACTCCCCTTGGGACGTGATTGTAAGCTCTCTTAAAGTCCACAAAGCACATGTAAACTCGATAAGCAAACTCTGATGACCCCTCCAGCAGCACTGCAAGGGTAAAGAGCTGGTCCACTGTTCTGCAGCCAGGACTGAATCGGCATTGCATGGAGACATGAAATAAAGTAATAGAAGCACTTTTCACTGACAGATGTGTTGTTGTGAGGAGTATCCATCCTCTGATGCTCTTGCTAAGGTTTAATCCACCTTTTCGCTGTTAAGGGATTTTTGGGGAGTTTTTCTTAATACCTGAATTGAGGCTCTAAAGACAGAGGGTGCTGATAGACTGAGTGGATGTTAGAAAACATACTTTAACATCCAATGTTGATGACTCAGTCACCAAGACAACGTCAAGAGACAGTCATCATCGCATTAACTGGAGAAAAGAAAACAAATGTATGTTTTTTACAAAGAGATAGCTGAGAAAAAAGAGGCTTCCCAAATTTAAAACTGAGAAATTTCTTGACTTCATTAAAAGTGTGACGTGTAAAGGTGATTATGAACTCTGGTGTGCCGTACCGTTCTCCTCCGTGCGCATCCTCTTACAGGGATTTTCATCCGAGTCGTCGTCTGACATCTCCATCTCCTCCTCCCGTCTGATGCCCATGATCTCTTCACTGTGGGCGTTTCTCAGCTCCTGAAACATCACAAGCAGCAGACACACACAGTGCAAGCCGTCCTCAGCACCACGACACACACATCAAGGCACCAGAACATGTCTTTAGACTCACTTCATGTCTTTATGTCAAGTTAAGCACTTTGAGCTGCCTTGCTGTCAAAAGGTGCTAAACACATAGACTTTTCTGTCCTTGATCTTCTCAAAGTGTTTGACAACTAAATAGTTCAAAGACTACCAGTGGTGCATATATGCTTTAGTTCATAGATACAAGTTGAGGCATCAGGGTTGAAAATATACATAATGATCATTTCTGACTATGTGTTAACTCATCACAGGGCTGTACATTGGTTGCAGCAGCTGTGGTCTGACTTTATGTTTTCAATGTTAAGTTGCAGAAAAGAAACATTTCTTGCCACATGTACACACACTTCTGGCAGCTGCAGGGCCGAGGGTTCAAATCCCAACTTGGGCAGTGTAAGACCTTTAGGCTTCAAGATTCTTCAAGCAATTCATTTAACAGTTCAGCACTTCCAGCAATGTTTTGAACTAGAGCATGGAGGCTTATGCACATCATCAATAACTAGAAAAATGTCCGTAGATGAAGAGAAGAGAATTCTTACATATAAGATTATATAAGAATACTTTATTCAAATACACAATGTTTTGGTCCTCAGACCTTCATCAGACTTTACCTGATGAAGGTCTGAGGACCCAAATGTTGTAAGTAAAAGGACAGTGTGCAGAAATTCTCTTCTCGTCAGTGATGCTTTGAAAAGCATCTCAGCTGTCAGCATCCACAATGCATTCTCTGGTTATTTGTCAGCTGAATACGCAGCCTGTTTCCGCCTCACATAGACTTACCACAGATACTAGCCATTAACGGACTGTAGCGTGCTAGAGATGGTTGTGTCTCATCACTGTCTCTGTCTCTTACCTCTTATTGGACCAAACTGTTTTATATGTGGTGACACTGAGCTGATTTTGATCAAACTTCACTGAGTGTTAATCATCGTTAATCAAACCGGATTGATTTTAAATGCAGAAATAAAAACAAACACACACTGTTATGTATTTCCTTTTGATGTATGCATTCTCTGTGAGCTATCATTCAATAAAATATTAATCAACCTTCTGTCTGCTGGAATTACTGGCTACTGTTTGTAAATTGTATCACCAGTAAAAAAAAAAAAAAAGGAAAAAAAAGATGGACAACCAAAGAATCATTCTCGTTTGCTTGTTGCATTTATTTGATGCTGTGTTTGTGATTTTGTTTGTTGTTGAAAGTTGTTACTTTTTCTTTGTAGATGCAAGCTCTGACCTGTGATTGGATATGATGTGTCTTCTGTTAAAGATAAAAAGCTCAGCTGCATTTCTTCATGGAAACAAAGGAACAAATTTGTATTGACTGTTATCAGCTCTGTGCTGCCCTCTGCTGGACAACATATTCACCTTTTTTTTTCCTTAATTTTTACCCCACTTACGTTTCCAAGTGGTATTATTGTGGCAGCGCTGTCGCAAAGACAACCGGATCTCTTTATGTTTTCCTCAGAGCCGTGACTACTGACATCACCATTTTGTTTTCTGCAGTCACTTCAGTTGCTCCACCATCCGGGATTTCCACTCCTACGGATAGTAACTGCAAAATGATGCTCTTGGTAACTGGGGGTGGCTACTGATAGCTGCCAAGGAAAGCTAAAGCGCCCTACTTGCACACTTCCTTTTTGCCATAAATGGAGCCTTTATTTTCGCGGGTAGTCAAAGCACGTGGCAGACAGAAGTGCAGAGTAAAGGTGAGGCATCTTACCCTGGAAATACAGAGTTCTCGCTAGAGCACAATTTGAATTTGCTCAGCGAGTCACTCTGGCAATCAGTGATGATGCTCATTACCTATGCCCATGAAACCGAGCTGCACCAATCACACCGGTGTATCTGATATAGGCGGGCCAGAGGCGAGCTAAACAGATGACGACAGCACTGCGACGATGAAGTCCGGAATCAGTCAGTAAACACTGCAAGATGGCTACGGATGAACACCAGTTGTTTGAAGCGGCTTTGGCCGCTACAATGAACGAGTTAAACTTGGCTTTTTCTCTAAAAGAGGAACAGAAGACGGCGCTCGAGTCTTTCCTTTGCAAGAAGGACGTTTTTGCTGTTTTGCCGACTGGATACAGCAAGAGTCTGATCTACCAGTTAGCTCCACTGGTAGCTAAGCTCTGGATACGTCACCCCGTGTATTGCTCTGATTGGTCGTAGTGTTATCCAATTGCGTGCAGTGATATTTACAATTGCATGCTTGGTGCCGCCCCTCGAGTTGGGCCATTTGCATTACTCATAGCCAGACCCTAAATCTTTCTAGATTTCCAGGCTAGAGGCATCTAGGGAACCAATCTAAACTCATCAACATCGTTATTCTTTAGCCATTACAATGTGAAACCAACATTTACTTCATAATGAAACTTGTCTATTTCCAACCTGGTCTCACTCAGAAGTTGTTGAAAACTGGTGCCAGGTCAGACACTGACAAAAAAGCCGTCCTTTCACAGCGGCGTGATACATAGCTGGTCGCTGTTATTGTTTATTGGTGCCCAGCGGCATCAGGCGGAAACACAACGGGGCAACAATGAGAGTTAAGGTGGAGGAAGTCCAAGTATGACAGGCTGGAGGGGTGGTGCATGGGTCCAACAACCACTGACTTTCACCCGGGAGGCTGGTGTTTACTTCCTGTGTGATTGTAAAGCCAAACCCGTGATCTTTTTTCCTAAACCCAACCACATACTTTTGTTGCCTAAAACTAACCTTGTGCGTTTGTTGCTGAAGGTAAAAAAAAAAAAAAAAAAAAAGTCAATTTGCGAAGTTGTACTAACGATGTGCATTTATTTTGAAAGAGACTGAATACAAATCGTACATTTCCTCTGAAAACCGAAGTGTATTTTAAAAAACAGACAATTCATGTAACACACTGAAGATGACACGGTGTCCCAGAACATCAAGAACCAATGCACCCAGGGTACCATGCATGTCGTATCTGAATGTGGAAAGTCCATAACCAAATGTTGATATGTGACGAGGTCGGCGTGAGAATGTGTTGTTGTTTCACTGTGATGTGGAAACTTCAGTTTACAATGAAAAACTGTTCATTCAGTTGTTGAAGACCTGAGGCTGTTGCATACAAAAGGTGATAATACAACAGCGTGTAGTGTGTTTTATTTCTTTGTTGGTTTTGTTTTTATTTCTGCACTTTACTGTTCCAGTTTCAGCCCCCACAGATGGACAACAGGCTGCTGTTGCTGCAGGCTGCAAACAGACAGATCCTCCCTCCTCCTATACACAACATCCTCATGTTCATACTTGTTATCTGGATTTGACTCTGGATGAATAATTGATCAGAGACTTAACCCTGGAAATCACTGTTGCCATAGCAGCACCTCACACTTTGGAGGAGGCATCAGATCTTTGCTTTGGATCTGAGCTGCAGAGAGGAAGAGACGATCAGAGGGCGCTGCCAGACAGTCCGTCAATCAGTCAGTCCGTCTGTCAGTCAGTCAGTGAGTGCGAAGCATCCAGGAAAACAACAACAGGGGCAGTGAATCCAACAGATGGTACAGGCCTGTCTCTGTCAGCTGTCTCCTGTGGGGCTCAGAGAGGACAGCAGAGAAGAAAGCAGTGGGCCAGGGAGGGAGGAGACGACACACAAAGGTATACCAACCTCACACTGCTTGCGCCAAATGTCTATGTTCTTGCGCTGTGCTTTTGAGAAATGGTCCCATGCCTTTTGCCTGGTGGCGGCGGTGAAAACGGCGGTGATCTGCTCGACTTTGGGGTGAACAGGGAGGAGGAGGAGGAGGAGGAGGAGGAGGAGGGAGGGAGGGTCAAGACAAAACAAGCCGTTTATGTAGCGTTGTTGCACTGACTGAGGCTCATACAGCAGGCAGAGGAGAGACCGTGGACACACTCTGACCACAGACAGCTTTCTGTCATATTAAAGGAACAGTCCACTCCTACATGAAAACAGTGTCATCATTTGCTCAGGAACAATCTTCATGAAGGTTGATGCCAAGAAAGTCCTGATCACTTTATGTTGGCCCCAAATCCAAGTCTGATCTGATACTTATATTTATTCAGAGGTTTTGTATTGAACATGTACATGTCTAAATCATTTTTATTGCCCGCAGGTGAACAAGTTGTAACGTAACTCAAAAACTTTCCCAGACTTTCTCAGTTGCCTATAAAAGCCTGTGGACTGACTTCTATGTAAAGGACTCGTAACAAATTTTCAGGGACAGTCCAAAAGGATGTGAAGTTATGAAGTGATCCCGAGTGCGTTGAATCTTGAACTCTGCAACAGTAGCTACTGTCCACACATGCTGTTTCCATTAATTTTGCAGCGGCGGTGCGACAGAGACAGACCTTCACTTAGCGCCCTGCAACAACTCAACTTCAGCCAGAGCAAGACTGAACGCCCAGACTGCCCTCTCGATCTCCCAGAGTTCCCACTGGACCAGCAAACTTTCTGTTGCTGCAGTTACATGGATTACATCCCACTGTGCTACAAGGGTGCTACAGTGGCTAAAGTCTGAGCTGCTGTCTGCTCTCCTCCCAGGGAAGTAGTGTCCTTGTGGTGAGTGAGGTGGAGGGTCGGTGGTCGGTGGTAGATCATGAACTCTCAGTAAATCGTAAATTTAGTAAATTTAAATTCTGTCCCCCATATCATAACTCCACTCTATAGGCTATATTTCTGTGTATTTCTGCATCATTATGTTGTTGAATATTATTTCTGGTCTACATGATTCAAGTTGAGTTTTAACTAGTCTCGCTCACCAGACCTTTCTCAAGAAAAGAAAGGTCTGGCTGCGCCGACTCTCACTTTAAGATGGGAGAAAAAAAACGCCCCGGCTTTTTTTATTTTTTTCAACCAATCACAATCGTTCTGGGCGGTGCCACAGCAACGGTGCGCTTGCAAAAATATTGCCGGGGGGAAACAGGTTTTGGTGTAACACGCCCACAAAAATATCACCTACAGGACACGAACCATGGCAGAAAAATGGCTACATCCCTGTAAGATCAAACACCGCAAAAGTTAGTAAAGGACGTGTTGAAAACTGCTACACAACAGGAGGTGGTAGGGCGGGACTTCAGCAGGTGGCTTGTTACGCCCAATGAGAGGCTGATCTATGCAGCAAACTTCCGCCCACTCAGACTAGGTTTTAACAGGCTACAAGTTTTGGGTTTTCAATCGGCTATTGAAAAAAAACCCTACAACATCATGTCCATATTGCCATTGATTGTTGGCCATTAAATCAGTAAAGTCTGCTGAAGTCTGCAGCCCATGATGAACAGGTATTTGTATTATATTCAGTCAGGTGTAGAGAATACATGACTTTATTGTTGAGTTACTGTGTGTAAAATAACCGTCCTAACTTCATCAATAAAGGGACTTTTTATTCACCGATGAATTTATTTACTCTGACTCATTGGTTAGATGTTTGAAGTGATCGATTTTTGCACAACTCATGGAGCTTTGGCTGCTGAAGCAACTGAGACAAAAAAAATGAAAAGCAAAAGCAGCCATCTTCAGACTTCAACTACAGGAGGTGCTACTGTACTGAATATACATCCGATGGTCCTCCGAAGTCCTGCAGAGTCGCTGAGCAGATGATGAGAGAATGTAGAGTAACATCCCAAATGTAATATAATCACTTTTATCTGACAGATAAAGTACAGAAGTGTAGAGCTGCCACAACAGAGAAAAGTTAAGGGGGCTGGAGCCTATCCCAGCTGACACTGGGCGAGACAGGTCAGCAGACTATCACATGGCTGACACATAGCAACAGACAACCATTTACATGTTTTTTCTTTTGGTGTGACGGCTCTACGCTTCCATAGCACAGTAAATATTATTATAGAAAATCACTGACTTTGATTTTTTAATGTGATTCAGCCACAAATTCAATGGGTTAAATAGGGAAATGGATTAAAAGCATTATCATATCTGAAGATAAACACTGTAGATGACAAACGGCATCTGTCCTCACTTATTAAACCAAATGAAGTAAAAGAAAACAGACCAGCTGTGTTGACGTCACATCAGGTCATGTGACAGATGTGATCATGTGACGAGCAGGTCTCTCTCCTGCCTGCTGCTCTGTACTTACATCACCTGCAGCTTCACTTCCTTCACGACTGACAAAGGCAACATTTATCCAGACTGGACGCTGAGCTGTGTCACGTCACATGTTTAAGATATGTTATGATGTCTTTAATCTGTGTGCTGTAATCACTGTAAGAACAAATCGGTTAACAGAAGCCAAGCGTCCTGAGGTTAAATGTTGCCTTTCAGAGTTTTTCTCTCACATTTTCTGAGCTGTAACATTTCCAGCAGTGACATCACATTTACTTCCCAAACCTGAAGGAACATAAAATCCACTCATTTCAATCAACATCTGTCGCCTCACTGAGCTCAGGACTTTCTCTGATCGACACACAGAAATACACACGACCCAAACTGGACACACAGCACAGAGATACTCACCGATCTGAACTCCAACGCTCCACTGTGGCTGCAGCAGACTTATCAGACCTGTTTACCTTTATATTTTATTCTGTATGAAGCAGCTTAAATCTGCATTAAGTGATATTTCATTAACAGCTTTCAGACTCTTGGAGCTCCTCGTTTGGGCTCCAGCTGTCTCCTTCAGCTCTCAGCTCTTTACAAACACATTGATGGTATAGGAACTCATTTCAATGGCTTCATATACTGCTGGGTATTTTAATCTATAATACCTCATCATTTATTAGTTGGTTTTATATTGCATTACAGATATATTATGTAACATTTCTGCATTTAAATGTCTAAAAACAACTAGACCAATCTTGTATGTTTGTTTGAGTCAAGTAGACCTATTTACATTGTCCAAATGTTTCCAACAAGGTTCAGAGAAATTCTATGAAAGGTGACGGTGCGTTTCATTTAGTCGCCTGTCAGTGGTGTCATATAAACTTTACTCCCTGTAGTGGCTCTGACTTCCAGCGAAACACAAGAAACAAACAACACAGCAGATCCCCCTGACTTTACTATTCACATACAGGCAAGTTGCTTTCAAATTTATTAATGAATGCAGTTAACTTTTTAAATAAAAAGGTTGTGGACCATTTACTATTCAACAGTATGCAGTAATTTCATATTATTCCCTGTGAAATATTACAGGGTGCAATCACTGGACAGTACGCCTCCAAATATATCCCATTTAAGATTAGCGTGTGCAACTGCAGATAGACACAATCCGACTGGATTAAAAGATCAGGTATGGAAACATCTTGGCTGTAAGGTTGAAGGGAAGAGGGACCTGGACAAGAGCCACACTGTATGCAAGTAAATTCATTAGTTTAATTATGGGTCACTACAAATACAGTATGCTATATGTTTTAAAAGTATCAAGTACTCACACACAATCGTTATCGTCCATATTGTCGGACTTCTCTTAATCAATTAAAAAACAGAGGACCATCTCTTTGGAACAACCTTCTTCCATCTCTACGATCATCATCTACATTATCGTTATTCAAAAAACATCTGAAAAGGAATTTGCAGAGACTCTTCACACAATTTGTGTTTTTTTGTTGTTGTTGTAAATTGTACATCTTTAACAATTTTTTAGCCCGGAAATCTTGTTCAATTATACAATCTTTGGTATTTTTTAAATCTTTTTTCATTTTATAAATGGTTGTTGTTATATAATAGAGGAGATATCTTCATAAGACATTTTTGTCTTCTAACCTCTCCTGCACAATGATTTAACTTTTAATTTCTTTTTCTGGTATTTTCTATACATATATGTGCAACTACCTAAACTAAAAACGGTGAGAAAAGCAAAGCATGTCGAACAATCAAACATTCTAACTCCACGTGATGCATCGATAATCCCTTCATCACCAAACTGTTGCTCTGAATCGTAATCAAATCGTGAGGTGCCTGGAGATTCCCACCCCCTAAATCCCATTAAAGACATAACTCTCACGATCCAGCGCTACTTAACGACGTCATCAAAGTCCGTCTTTTGATATGGTTTTGACTGAGAAGCAGAAATTATATACTGCGTATGAATCTGCCAGGTAACTAAGGTTATCAAATGTAGTGTAGTATAATTATAAAAATAGTAGATAATGGAAATAGTCAATAAACTATAAGTACCTTGAAAATGAATTTAAGTAGAGTACTTGAGTAAATGTACTTAGTTACATTCCACCACTGTATATTTGTCAGGAGCAGGTGGAGACCAAAGCAGAGGAGCTGGACGTGACGTCAGAAATCACCTGATGCAGCTTTAAATCTTCAGAGAAGTGACAGTGAATGAAACACATTCCTGCATTCAGACCCCAGCTGAGGTCATCAGTCACCGAGCGAGCAACTGACCCAATCACCAGCTCACAGTGAGCTGAAGATAATGGAGCTGATGGTGAGACGGATGGGGGAGTGTTGTCATGGAGACTGGGCTGAGTAGATCCTCGCACAGTAAATGAGTTGCATGGAAGGAAGGCTTTAAAATGGATGTGGTGGAAAAGGCTTCATGGTCTGTACCTCTGTAATCTGAGACTGCACCACACCCTGCAGCACCGTGACACGCTGTGACACTGTCGGGACCGTACTGGCTGCTGATTTCACAGAAATGCGGTTGGAAGATTTTTAGATACTCTCACATAATATCGACAATATAAAACTGATCCTGGTTAACCCCTGACTGTAGCAGCAGCTGTCACTCATTACTCCAATTATTTAACAAGTGGTGCAGTATCAGAGGTGAGCTGTGTATCTTCACTAATTCTGTAATATGTCAACTGTGCACTTCAATTAGACACAGCAATAAATTATTCTATTAGCATATACAGTATATTTTATTGACCTATGACCTTTTAATATTATCAGCTTCATTACACTTTAGACTGCTGTCATATTAATACTTTACTCCCTGAACAAACATATTTTTCTCCACTTGTTCAGAGTATTTATTTGCACCTGTGTAAGTATAGTTACGCCACAGATATTTGTCTATTTACACCCACCCCTACCATGTGTTATTATAGATCCCACTATGTGCTGTGATTGGCTAGTACTCGTGACGCCGATGCATCAAGGTTGGAGACGGTTAAGATTAGGGCATAGAGGCCACAGTGTGAGGGCTAGTGCTGGCTAATCTGGGATTTTCTCTGAGATTAAAGTGGTAACTTTACGAGAAAAAACGTGTATGACCAGAAAGTCAGGTGATGTCATATAAAGAGCTGAACAGTTTATCTCGGTAATAAGATGTGGTGGATGAGTGGGACTAAGTTGATTTATTTTTTCAGTTTTTAGGATATAATTATTAAAAAGCTGCTGAATTCACATTGTGTACATAAACTTTAGCAGAATCGCTGAATAGACCTGTTTATGTTAATATTAATGTCATATTTTGATGTTGCTAGGACCTCCAGGAATATACACCTAGGTGTGAATAGCCATATTGGCTGTCTACACCTGGGTGTGAGTAGCCAATAATGTTATTTACACCTAGGCGTTAATAGCATCATTGGCCATGGACAACTGGGTACTATGTATTTATTTTATCAGTTCAGTTTATCCCATCATATTCTCACACTCCTCAGAATGATGAAGCTTTATGAAACATGATGCTCTCTGTAGTGAAGTGATGAACTCACCTGAACACCTGCTCAGCCTCAGGTATGACGGTGACGGTCGTCCTGATCGACTGTATGTGTTAATAATAAATAAAGAGTCCTTACACTGGGTTAAGATGGCCAGCAGGGCGTTCTTGAAGATCTCCTTGGCGCGCTCCATCTCCTCCTCGTGCTGAGCTTTCTCACTCATCAGCCGCCGGACGTGGCTGTTGGCCGACTGGATCATGGAGTAGAAGTTATTGGCGGTCCGTCGGTTGACCTCGCCACGGTCGATCCAGGTGAACAGCACCGCCGTGGCCTCGCTGAACTTATTGTCATCTGAGGGGGAAAGGTACAGACGAGTGAGATACTCAGGACAGGAACTAAATCTGATATATGAGGTACATCTGGACGGTGTTTTTACAGAACGTACTTTTATTACATGAAGCTAAGAATACTTCTGTACTGAAATTAGGTTTAAAAGAGGGACTTTTACTTGTAACAGAGTATTTTTATATTGTAGTGGTACTTTAACTTCAGTGAGCTTGTTCCTGTGTCATGCACCATCAGATTAAATGGCGACTGCAGAGCAGGGTGTGAAGTAATTTCATGGGACCTTTAACGTTCAGTCGGGCTAAACAAACAACAGAGCAGCTAGTGAGGACTGAAATCCTCCTCTGGGGGCGTTCACTGTTCACGGCTCTGTGAGTCACGCCACAGCCACTGAACACAAAGAGCATTTTGAATTTTTTAACTTTTCAACCAAAACCTCGAGCTGCAGTCGGTGTCAGTCATAAAGAGTGCAGAGTCTCTGTGGGGCCTCCGTCACTGCGTTCTCCCCCATTTGAATAATAATAATTCAACGGAGCCACGGAGCCGAGGACGACGGCAGAACAGAGTGAATTAGAGAGCATTTAATGAGCTCAATACCCGCTGCAACACAACCTGTAAGGAGACACTTTCCCCCTGCTCAGATAAAGCCCCATTCACACACAGCAGCAGATTACAGTCACATTACAGTGAGCACAATGAAGCACAGCTCGACTGGGACGACTGCAGGAAGAATGGAAATTTATTTCCCCTGCTGAGTGAAGTGAAGAATGAATTCATAAAGAGGTTATTCAGAGAGAAAACATGCTTGTTTATGTTGGGTATTAGAGGATGGATGAGGAGCGGCACACAGGCGCAGGTTCTGAGGTAAATTAGAGATTCAGCAGCAAATACTGACACAGCAAAGCAACATGCTGCTGCTTTCTAATAGAGAATTAGAATTACTGCCTCAGGGTTACATGCCTCTGTGAACCATTCAACATTCAGACAGTTTACGTCTGTGAAAACATGAACGTTTCACACACATCTTCAACCCGGCAGCAGAAGATCTACACAATCAACACAGTTTCAAGATTAGAGTCACTGATTCAGTATCTGACCAAATGTCTGCCCTTCTGTTCCTGAGATTTGACACGAACTAATGGACAGACAAGTGTTTTATGCTGAACATAATGATGTCACAGTGAAGGTGACCTTTGACCTTTGGATATAAACATCATAATTTTATCTTGTTAGATATTTGTGTAAAGTTTTGTCATATTAAGTGTATGAGTTCTTGAGTTATGGCCAAAAACATGTTTTGTGCCATCACACTGACCTTGACCACTAAAATCTAATCAGTTCATCGCTGAGTCCAAGTGGACGTTTGTGCCAAATTTGAAGGAAATTCTCAGAAGGCCTTCTTGAGATATTGCATCAACAAGAATGAGATAGATGCAAGGTAACAACAAATTTGACTTTTGACCTTCAACCACCGAATTCCAAGTAGTTCATTCTAAAGTCCAAATGGATGTTTGAGCCAAATTTGGAGAGATTCCTTAAATGTGTTCTTAAGATATTGCATTCACAAATATGAGACAGATGCAAGGTCACAGTGACCTTTGACCACCAAAGTCTGATCAGTTCATCATTGAGTCCAAGTAGACGCTTGTGCCAAATTTGAAGAATATTCTCTGAAGGTCTGCTTGAGATAATGGGTTAACAATAATGAGACGGATGCAAGGTCCCAGTGACCTTGACCTTTGACCACCAAATTCCAAGTAGTTCATCCTTGAGTCCAAGAGGATGTTTGTACCAGATTTGAAGAGATTCCCTTAAGGTGTTCTTGAGATATTGTGTTCACAAGAATGAGATGGACGCAAGGTCACAGTGACCTTTGACCACCAAAGTCTGATCAGTTCATTGTTGAGTCCAAGTGGACGTTTGTGTCATGTTTAAAGGAAATTCCCTGAAGGTCTGCTTGAGATATTACATTCATAAGAATCAGACAGACTCAAGGTTACAATGACCTTTGATCGCCAAATTCCAAGTAGTTCATTATTGTGTCCAATCAGAGTCTAATCAGTTCATCGTTGAGTCCAAGTGGACATTTGAGCCGAATTCTAAGGAAGTTCCCTGATGGCCTGCTTATCATCATATTATATCATATTATCATCAATACTGGGTCCACAAGAATGTGATGGATTTGAGGTCACAGTGACCTTAACCTTTGACTCTCAACCACCAATTTCTAAGCAGTTCCTTTTTAAGTACAAGTGGACATTTGTGCCAAAACTGAAGAGATTTCCTCAAGGTGTTCTTGAGAGATTGTGTTCAAAAGAATGGATGGGACGGCCATTATGTATTCTTTTTTTTATATTATAACTATGACTGTTAAAAGTACAGGACACATATCAGCTCGGTAAACCACTCGTCTCGTCTTTCTCTTTGAGAGTAAAAATCAGAAACAAGAAGGGGGAAATGGAGAATTTGTTTTCATACAGCCAACAAAATTAATCCGATAGTTTTGACTTTTGTTGAGTCAATCATTAATCTTTATAAACTAATGTTTAAATGTGTTGTAAACATGTCAGTCAGTGATGTAATCCAGCCAAAGATAACAGGAGCGGTGGACGGTGAGTTTCTCTGAAGCAGTCTTATGTTGTCACAGTAACAGTAAGGAGCAGTGTGCTGAGTGTGGAGGAGGACAAACAGCTTTCTACTGTACAACTGGAGCGTATCACTCATGGAGATACAAATCAGCCACAGCAGGAAACATGGAGAAGGAGGAGGAGGAGTGACCTTCACACTCCTCCACAACATCATCCCTCATCTCTCGCTCCACACCTCCACCAGTTAACTCCCACATTTCCTTTCACTCCTCCAGTTTGTCCTCGTGCAGAGAAGCAAACTGACTGGTTCAAAGCAGGACAGAGAGGACAGGGAGAGGTCTCTATTAAAACACAATCATTCATGCACACAGGGGTCAGGAAAGTTTTCCACTAGACTGTTTAAGATGAGGAGACGTCCTGTCACAGTCATTAGATTCGCAGTGAGTCCTGCTGCAGAGTGAACGCAGCTCCTCCACTGAAACTGAGGTGATTTTAAAACAGCTGCGTCCTAATGTTTTTAGCTGCCTCTGAAAGGTCCCCTCAATTATTCATTCTCATGATTCCTTCTTTTAACGAACACACAAAACACTCTGAGACAAAACACGCTGAAGAGAACAAATACACCAGGAAACAGGCTCGAATTCAAGACGAAGGATCGCGCATGACTGTGCAGATACTTAAAGCAGCTATAATCAATATCTTTATCTGATCAAGATATGAAATGGTCTCGTCTCTCATCATTAAAGAGCTTTAGTGAGTTCAAGCTCATTTTTTGTGTCTGACCACAACTTTATAATCTCTGTCAACAGATATCGGTGTATGTGTGCAGAATCTGAAACAACAGGACCAGATTGTGATATTTGTGCGAATCCAAAAATGTTTCATAATGTTTGAAAGTAGGTGTGTTTCTCCTTCTGACCAGAGATGTGGGCTTTTCTTTGGGGCACTGTGGGAATTATTCAATAATTTATCTTCTATCTGTTGGAGGAAAGTTTCCTTTATTGGTGAATCCGTTTTATGGGCGACATTGGGGTCCTCAATGAGAAGCCGTCTCTAAACAGGGGAGGTGGCCTGAGACACCACCTATCCCCCATTTACAATGCGGCCCTTGCTGCTGTACCTAAGCGATTGAACAACAAAGACTGCCCGAAACTAACCTCAAGTGGCTCAAAGAAACGCAACGACAGTCGTTCACTGGTAACCACACATCATGCCTAACGGGTGTCGCTCACCAGTGGCCCCACTCACTCCTAACGACTGTCGTTCACTAGTGTGACTCACCTGACCCAAACAATGGTCCAGTGAAACTCCACTAACGAAGTATTGTCTTATGAGGGTGGTGGGTGTACACCTCCACAGAGGTTAAAAACCTGAGTCTTACTCCACTGTTTGTCAGACTAGTGAGGACCAGTCAGACTGATGCGTTGAGAACTGATGAAGCTGCTTGGATAAGAGGCGAAACATCTTCTAGACAAAATCAAAGTCCAGTTGCCTACGATTTAATTGTTGCCAAAATGGAATTGACCTGGATAAATGAGAATATCCACAGATTGGGGTCAGAGCTTTGGTATGGTATAAAAGTCTGTATATTCTGAAGGTTAGCAGAGAACACTTGGGTCTTGTCTCCATGCTGCATGTTTTAAAGATACTTGATTCCTCACATCTAGTCTGTCACTCAGAGGCGGTCCTGGCTAGTTATAAAGCCCATCCAACCCCCACAATGAGCCTCCGCCGTATTCCTGTCTGTGACCCCCTTTCAACCCACAACCGGCAGGATTCGCCTTTCCTTTCTGCTGCTGGTCGAAACGTGATAATAGGGGCTCATGCACCCTCACATAGATTGCGCCCTGGGTGGTCGCCCACATTGCCCATAGCAAAAACCGTCCCTGCCATCACTTCATCAGAGGGGAGAATTTCCCTCACAGCATCTATCTCTAACCCAGTCTGAAAAACTGTTTGTTGAAGGCTGGCACACAGAGTTAAAGAATATCTAAAGAATACTCCTGAAACCTGAAACATATCACCATATCCTACGTCTCAATCAATCAGTGCTAAATTTGGAAAAAGGCCTGATTCTGAATATGTAAGTGGAATATGTTGTTTCCATGACCCGTATCAAATTCAGAATATTTTCATGTATGGAAAAATAGTGGAATATTAGCGTGCATGTAAAGATAGCCAATGTCTGTACAAGAGCTGCCCCCTAATAGTCGACCAAACATTAGTCGACCAGAAAGGTTGCTAGTCGGCAAGATTTCATTGGTCGCTTCGTTGCAGAAAAAACAAACATAAAACTCTATCAGGAGTCAGGTTAATTTCCAGGGCTGGTACCTGCGGTTATTCCACAGGCTAGTTAATAACATGTCGGGCAGGAAATCCAAAGTGTGGGATCATTTTGAGAAGGTGAAGGACGAACCCAAGGTGATATGTAAACTCATCTTCATTGGTCGACTACAAACATGACGTATCATCTGAAACATGGAAGTAGCTACATGCCCATTAGCCCACAGCGTCATTAACAGGCGGCTCGCTCAGTGTGTGACGTGCACTTGGAGATAAAATATAGGCCTATATTAATGAAGGTTCATTAGTACGGTTTGTATTTCTCTGTAATGTAGCACAGTGTTGACAATGTTACTGATACTATTCTTTCTCACACCTTCAACTCAAACCACCAAGATCGTAAACATGCAGGTGACTAGTCGACTGATGGCCCTAAATAATGACTATTTGTCGATGAGGAAAATTCTCAGTTGGGGGCAGCCCTGGTCTACACAGGAAGTAGATGACATGTTTATTCCTGGGACACTGGACAGCAGAAACTCCTCCTGCTTTGTTTAATCAGGTTATTTGTTGCCGCCTCTCTGAAGCTCTCTAAGTATCTCAGTGTAATAACCAGAGCAGTTAGAAAAACACACAGAGACAAACATGTTCTGTTGTTGTTTCACACAGTCAGAGACAAACCGAGCTGTTGGCTCATGAAGAATATCAATAATTGTGCAGCTTCCTGAATGATTCACTTCAGCATGTTATTAGGTTTCACAGCAGGTGATCTACAGGAGATGTTACACACACACACACACACACACACACACACACACACACACAGGACAACAGCTGTGCTGACAATCACATTATTTGTAGCGTTGTTCACGGTGACCTCTCAATCTTTTAAAGCTCGGAGAGGTCGAACATGATTCAGATTAATGTGTTTGATAAAAATGATTGGCTTCTCTGAATGTTTTTTTTTTATCATTGTATCCATGACGACGGCTGCAGATTTCTCAGCAGCAGCCTCCTGAAGCCTCTGTGGACGAGTTACTGTGAACTCACAGCAAACAAAACTCTGTTTTACTTTACAGTCTATTGTTCATGCACGACTATTGAGAAGGTTGTTTCTGGACTAGAAAATAATTTCAGCATCTAAGTTCACACAGTCAATTTCATTCTTCTTCTGTCTTTAAAATGTTAATAACACATCTGGTGCCTGAATGATCCTGTTTTTCATCTCTGCCTGAAGAAGAATATAGCAGATACTCCTCACCTTTCAGTCTCTCTGCCAACATGGCCGCCTCGTGTTCAGAGAAGTGCACTATGGGAGGAGGAGACGGTGGTCGCAGTCGGTCTTCGTGGATTTTGCGGCGATGGCGTTCCTCTCGTGCCAGTAGGCGCTGTTTACACTCCCATTCATACAGGTCATCTCTGGCCTGGGCAAAGTCTACATGGATCCTCCCCGAGTCCTTTTTATCAGTGCTGGAGCCGATACGCATCCTGTACCCTAAGAGGAGGGATTTCCACATCAATATGTTGTTTTAAAGTATGTGCAGTAGACACATTTTTAAAATAGTATCTGTATGTCTATAAAATGTATCTGTATCTGTATAGATGTACCTGTATCTGTATATCTGTTCATGCATCTACATCTGTATATATGTCTGTGTATCTGTATCTGTATAGATGTGTCTAAATTTGTATCTGTATAGATGTATCTGTATCTGTGTAGATGTGTCTAAATTTGCATCTGTATAGATGTATCTGTATCTGTGTAGATGTGTCTAAATTTGCATCTGTATAGATGTATCTGTATACATGTATCTGTATCTGTGTAGATGTGTCTGTATTTGTATCTGTATAGATGTAACTGTATCGATGTATCTGTATCTGTATAGATGTATCTGTATCTGTATCTGTATAGATGTGTCTATATTTGTATCTGTATAGATGTATCTGTATCTGTATAGATGTGTCTATACTTGTATCTGTATAGATGTATCTGTATCTGTATAGATGTGTCTATACTTGTATCTGTATAGATGTATCTGTATCTGTATAGATGTGTCTATACTTGTATCTGTATAGATGTATCTGTATAGATGTCATGTATCTGTACAGATGTGTCTATATTTGTATCTGTATAGATGTATCTGTATCTGTACGTATATGTGTATCTGTATAGATGTATCTGTATCTGTATCTGTATGTACATGTGTATCTGTATACCTGACAGGTAGAGAGCTTTGTCCACCATGAACTCCTCACTGAAGCGGATGTGGCAGAAGTTCTTCTTGCTCTTGCGGATGGCGATGATGTCACCACACTGGTCGAACACCTCCCTGATGATCTCCTCTGTGGCGTTCTCCGGCAGACCGCCAACAAACACTGTCTTACAGCCGGGGGGCCGCTCCCGAGTCGACGGAGGGGGCAGGTCTGAAGCACAAACATCATCATCATCTGTATCATCACTGTGATGACCACATAGTTCCATTTTTCCTGATATGGGATTTTTAGGATTTATAAAACACCTTTTTTATGAGCTCCTTGATCCAAAAACTGAAGGTCCTGATTCTGAAGCTATAAAGTAATTGGTTTAACTTACTAGTACAGAAACACAGTAGAATTTAGTGACGTAAGAACTGGATTTTAATTGGCTTTATTTGAGCCAATACCGATCAATTAAAGTATAACCGGAGTTTATTCACATGCTTGTTGTTGTTTGGGATTTAACTGATTACATATGGTTCGTGCACTGTTTAGTTTTTACTGTTGATTTGTTATTTCCAGAGCAACGAAACAAGAGACCAGTGTTTGTTCCCTGTTCGCTGTGTGGTCTATTTCTCTCTGATGGAAATAAAAAACAGCCCTGCAGGTAGGAGAGTCTGAAAGCACCTTTTTAGCTGCCTGCCTGCATCACATCATGTGCAGCTCCGTATTAATCACTCCTCTGAAGTAAACTTCTCTGCTACATTAAAGTACCTGCTCTGAGACCACAGACCTGCTCACACCTGCGACCTGCAGCGGCTCTGTCGACCCTCAGCAGCCCAGTGTGTGAGAGTGTGTGTATATAACACAGTGTGAGTGTGGGGTCTTACTGGGGTTCTGCGGGAACAGAGTGCAGCTCTTGCAGTGGATGATCTCCTTGATGAGCGGCATGTCGGGGGGTACGGGCGGGGGCGGGACCAGGCTGATGCCCGCCATCAGGGGGTTTATGGGACCGATGAGTCCCAACCCGGGGTCGAACCTCTGGATGCACAGAGAGTCTGCAGGACACAAACACACCGCAGTGAACAGTGTGAGGACAGAAGAGACAGACATGACTTAAACTGGACGCTGAGTTTATACACACACTATTTAATACAGATCATCCATCATATCTGATTATAAAATTATAACATGCTTTAAATGCAGTGTCACGTCTTCCATGTGATAAACTGTTACACTCTTGGAGCCCAGTCGCCAGAAGAAAACGTTGGCATTGCATGTTTCTGCAAACCTTGTATATTTGCAGTGGTGGGGATGATGGGTGGCTGCCAAGCTGCAGAGCACTGTTTGAGACCAGTAATGTTTGTGGCAGCAAATGCAGGAATTATCAAGGAGGCATGTGGGACATCTCCAGCCATGTTTGTTGCGACTAATCTGAGCATGTAAGCCAAAACCTGATCCCTTCCTAACCATGACCGAGTGGTGTTTGTGCCTAAACATAACAACACGTTAACCACAGCTATGCTGAAACATACAATTGAAATCTGAGACATAAAGAAGAGTAAAGTTTCAACATGTCTGCAGCATATAAAATACACAACTGTAATGAATCTGTGGTTTGCAGAAACATACTGTACAATACCAACATTTATTCTGGCATTGGGGTTGGCCCTTAATATAAAATTAGGGTTGTGCAGTTTCTAAAAACAGCCTTAAAGGGCACTGATTTCATTAATCTAAAAACAAGGTCTTGATTCATATTAAATTTGTCTTAAATTAATCTTTCAAAAGTGTTAAACAAAGCATGGGAAGAAGGATATTATGAATTGATTTCCTGTAAAATCTCAAAATAATTCCTTTCCTTCCGTTCCTTTTTTTTTTCTTTTTTAAAAATATAAGGATAGTTGAACCAGCAACCCTCAAACTTTGTTTCCAGCTGTCATGCTCAAAGGATCCGCTGTCTTCAAGCTAGCTGTCACTGAACCCTGGACGACATGGGGAAGTGCAAGTGTCAGTGAAACTGGCTACTTAACCAAGATTTCGCGTATTGCTGAAACCATGCGATACACGGCTTGGTGTATTTTATGCAATAGCCTAAATAATTAAAAATATTTAAATCATTTTCCAGCACTAGATTCATTTGAAAGGCCGACAGATGGAAAACGACTTTTTAACTCCGCCCACAAAGATTTTTAATTGTTTCAAACCTACTTGATACTTTTATACTCATGTCATAGTTTAGTGTCCTGTGCTGCAAACTTTAAACCTCTGTAGCTCCAGTGCTGTGTGCAAAAATGTTAACGTACAGCCCTGCTATTTATTTTCATTTCCATGTTGTGCAGCTGTATATTTTCAAACCCCTGTCTTTGCATTTCATTTTGAAGTGTGACATCTCAAATGTGGCTTTGACTTGACACTAAACATGTTGCCCATTTCGTAGAAAATACAGAGATATATATTGTGTATCACCAGTCAGCCTGAAAATAACAAGATAGAAATTTTGTCTATATTGCCAAGCCCTAATTTCTGCATTTGTACGTTCATTTCAGGAAAAGATGTTAGTACTCCTTCCTCTGCTGCTCAGTACCACCACATCCTTTCTGATGATGCAGTTCCTCTGTGTGAGGTACAACATGCTGCTGGGTCGAAGCTCATTTCTGCTCACACCTCCAAAATTCTCTGCACAGAAGCCCGACAGGTAATTAAATACACATTAACTGTCATTAATGTTTCATTATTCCAAACAGTCATTTGTACCCTCAAATTAATAATGACTGTGAGCCTGCAAACGTCTGGTTTACTGCACTGGCACCGTTTTTTATTCCAGTTAAAGAAGCGATGACAACACTTATTATGAATCTGGATCCTACTATAAAACTACAGAGAGGTCACAGGGATGAAAACTGTGGTGTAATTTATCAAGATACAGAAACACACACACACACAGGAGAGAGAAGACAAGGAGTAAAAAAAGCAAGTAGAGAGAAACACAGCGAGGCTATCTGTGAGGAAAGAGATAAGAAAAGAAAAATGGGAACTAGATCTGAGAGCAGAGACAAGAAAACAGCATCCAGCGATAATGAGAGGCAGAGGAGGAGGAGGAGGAGAAAAACTCCAGGACGCAGAGAAAGTGATGAAGAAGGCAGAAGATAAACAGTGAGGGGACAGAGGCGACAGGAGCAATGTTTCAGCTGTCTGGGTGCAAATAGAGCGGGCAGGGTGGAGGAGGGCGGAGCAGCGTCGCATGTTTTCTCCGCAGTAACAAGAGAGCGTCAGCAGAAAGCCCACACAGCACGATGAAGTGATTCAAATGAGAGCAGAGGGAGGCTGTCACACACTGAAAGGACAAACGTCCTTTAGAGTAATGTAACAGAAAGAAAAGCTTCTGTTGGCGCTCAGTGAGGAGGATTGATAGAACGCACCATTGATTCAGTGTGAAAGCTTTTTATTGCTGCCGCTGCTCCAACAGTCGGCACACAGCAGGCTCTACCTGAAACAATCAGCACACACAGAAGGGGAGGCGCTCGACATCCACCGAGCGTTCACGACAAAGAGGAGCAGAAGAAGAAAAACCTCCAAGATATTTATATCCTGTAGATTACATGTCTGTGTAACACTGTGTCCTCACTGCGCCCTCAGTTGTGTTTTTGCTATAAGATGATATCATCACAGTGTCGGTTCACTCACATCTCATGAACTATATTGTGCCACGTTCCTCTGACAGCGTCTGAATCATCTCAGTTTTGTGTGTTTTGAGATCTCAAACCCTGGGTGTCAACGGGATTTTATTTGTGGTGCTCAAAGCATTGAAACCTGTTCAAAAACACAGAAGAAACAATTAAAACTGTTCTCAGATCAAGTTTTTAACTGGAAAAAAATCAGTTCATTCTTCAGTCCAAGTGGACGTTTGTGCCAAATTTGAAGAAATTCCCTCAAGGTGTTCTTGAGATGTTGCGTTCACCAGAAAGAGACAGACAAGGCCACAGTAACCTTGACCTCTGAACACCAACATCTAATAAGTTCATTACTGAGTTTGAGTAGACGTTTGTGCCAAATGTAAAAAAAAAAAAAATCTCTGGAGGTTTTCTTGAGATATCTGTTTACCAGAATGTGATGAACAAGGTTATGGTGACCTTGACCTTTGACCACCAAAATTGAATCAGTTTATTGTTAGTGGATGCTTGTGCAACACTTGAACCAATTCCCTCAAGTGTTCCTGAGATATTGTGTTCATGAGAATGCGACAGATGAGGTCACAGTGACCTTGACCTTTGACCAGAAGATTCTATCAGTGCATCGATGGGTCCAAGTGGACGTTTGTGCCAAATTTGAAGAAATTCCCTCAAGGTGTTCTTGAGATGTTGCATTCACCAGAAGGAGAGGAAGTTCGCTGCAGAGATCAGCCTCTCATTGGGCGGAACGAGCCACCTGCTGAAGTCCCGCCCTACCACCTCCGGTTGTGTAGCAGTTTTCAACCGTTTTCAACACATCCTTTACTAACTTTTGCGGTGTTTGATCTTGTGGGGATGTAGCCATTTTTCTGCCATGGTTTGCGACCTGTAGGCGATATTTTTGTGGGCGTGTTACACCAAAACCTGTTTCCCCCGGCAATATTTTTGCAAGCGCACCGTTGCTGTGGCACCGCCCAGAACGATTGTGATTGGCTGAAAGAAGTACAAGCAGCCGGGGCGTTTTTTTCTCCAATCTCAAATTGAGAGGCGGCCCAGCCAGACCTTTCTTTTCTTGAGAAAGGTCTGGTGAGTGAGACTACCTTGACCGCTGAACACCAACATCTAATCAGTTCATCACTGAGTTTGAGTAGACGTTTGTGCCAAATTTTAAAAAAAAAATCTCTGGAGGTTTTCTTGAGATATCTGTTCACTAGAATGTAATGAACAAGGTTATCGAATCAGTTTATTGTTAGTGGACGTTTGTGCCACACTTGAACCAATTCCCTCAAGCGTTCCTGAGATATTGTGTTCAAGAGAATGCAACAGACGAGGTCACAGTGACCTTGACCTTTGACCAGAAGATTCTATCAGTGTATCGATGGGTCCAAGTGGACGTTTGTGCCAAATTTGAAGAAATTCCCTCAAGGTGTTCTTGAGATATTGCGTTCACGAGAAGGAGACAGACAAGGCCACAGTAACCTTGACCTACTTCCAAAATTCTCAACGTGTCACGTTTACGAAAATGAGACAGACGGATGAAAACATAAAGCCTCTGGTCATGGCTATCACTGGTGCAGAGGTATAAAAACTATGACTTCTGTTCACTGTGAGTAAAAGTTACTGTTTTCATTAGATTTAAAGCTGAGTTAGGCAGTTTTATTTTGGCGTCACTGAGCTAAAATCTCATAATAATCATTGAGCATATTGTAATTCAAGTGATCTGAGAGAAAACTAGACCCTTGCTCGTCCTCCTGGCTCCGTTTTCAGACAAAATCTAGCCTGTGACAGGAGGCTTTGGCCAATCACAGGTCATTTCAGGGAGAGGGCGTTCCTATTTGCGGTTCTACAAATACAGATGTGCGTAAATGTCACTTCAGATGGCGGAAGTCTGATTCGTTGATGGGGAAAGTTGCTGTTCCAGCATTGGCAACAACTGCCTACACTGAAAAGCAACCAAAAGAGGAAGACGGACTGATGGGATGAAGGAAAAATGATGCTAAAAGTTTAGCTTTCTGCTAACTGGAGCGAAAAGCTCATGGCTGTAGCTCAAAGTTCATGTTTATGTAGCTAATGAATCACAGCACCTCACTCCGCACCACTTCAGACCACCTTGCCAGGAAGAAAGCAGGCAGCAGCTCCGGAGTCCAGTCAACGGTTGCAGCAACCTGAATCCAGCCAGCACAAACCCCAGCTCAGAGGGACCGAACAGCCATGACTCCCTGCTGCATCAGAAAACTTTCTGTTGCTGCTGTTACACAAATTAGATCCGACACAGCTGCTGACTACCAGCCCACTGTTACACCTCATGCTAGGGGGTTTGCACCTTTAAGTTCCTCTATCGGGGTCGTTAGTATCTTCACTCTGTGCTGTGTTGAGATTATCGTCTCCATGATGAGAGCGATGAGGTCAAAAAGCTTTACATTATTTTTACACATAATGATCCTTTCACTGACTGAAGCTGCAGGTTTTGTGTTTAAGAGATTCCTCCTGGTGAATCTTTATAAATAAATGCATCCTTTGAAGATTAATGTTTTTAAGCAGGTATTCTTTGGATCTGAATAATTCCTGACATATTTTCATTTTCCAGCTGCATTAGCGTACACAGAGTGCTGAAGGCTAAAGAGCTGTAAAACACTCCCTGCACAAAGGAAAGAGCCCGGTCTTTATTAAAGCTCTGCAGGCTCATGAAAAGGAAAAAGAAAACACTCAGAGAGATAATCTGCCATAAATCTGAACATGTGCATCCACAGATTCCTCAGGTCTTAGGAAAACTCATTAAAGCGTAGTGTGCGATAACCCCGACAGGTAAATTACACATCTCGCTGCCACACATTCATCATAATCACACCAGGCTGCGTTTTTCTCCCAGAGCCAAAATGATCGGAGCCAGAATCATTTCTCTGGCTGGAAGCTTCGCCGCCGCTGCTGCTGCTGCTGCCAAAGAGAGGAACGAGGAGAGACAGAGGAAGAAATATAGAGAGGAAGAAAAACACACAGAGGGAGGAGGACGATGGAAACCAGAGCCAAGAGACAGAAACACAAAGAAAATGTCTTTAATTGAGATTCTGTTTTTCACCAGAAACACCAGCAGACACAAACATCTGGCTGTAGTTCACCTCATGGTGACACCTCATCAGTCAAGACACACCCACACACACACACACACACACACACACACACACACACACACACTCTGCTACGGTATGTATTAAATACTACTGCATATACTTCATCAGGGAGGGTTCAAACTAACCCTGAGCCAGCAGTGGTCGCCTGAGATCCTTTACTTCAGTAGTAAAACCACTGTGTAAAAATGCTCTGTAACAAGTAAAAGTCACGCATTTAGTAAAACTACACAAGTATTATCAGCAAAATTAAGTATCAACTCTAAAGTAGTCGTTCTGCAGAATGTACTGTTTTTAATCACTAATGAAAAAATGCAAGAACATTTTAATGTTGTAGTTTGTCAATGTGGAGCCAGTTTTAGATACTTATGGTTCTCTCAGCCCTAGAGTGGTCTCCTCTGGTCTGAATCAGGGACTCATGTTGTTCCAAAGTTGTATAATTGCCTAGAGTTGGTTGGTGTTCTCACGGCAGCATTTACAAGCGGACCAGATCAAATGCCTTGTGTGAGAAAGCTGCTCTTGATTGGTCAGAATTTCCATGTGGGAAAAATCCAGGAAGTAAAGCAAACGTTGAAGAAGAGTACACTTGCAAGATAAATGTGACACTTTCTAATGTCACAATGGAGGGACAACTACGCAGGTTGATTTTAGCGCTGCTCATCGTGGACTATATTGCTGTCATTGTTCATTTTAGTCAAAGCATACAGTTTGAAAACGAGGCAAACGCGGCTCCAACTAGAAAACAATGTTTTGATGCATTGGATGTGCTGAATGTGCATATTAAGGCAGTACAGGAGGAGGTGCACATTAATAATCCTCCAGGACTGTAACATGCTCATGTTTAACCCAAACAATGTGTCATGTGACTGCAGTTGCTTCACATCCAGGTCGGAACACCTTCTCACCACAAACCAACCGCACCAGAGTTCATTTGTAACCGGACTGAGACCACCTCTTCAAATGAACAGTACTGAGGGGGCAAATGAACTTGAGTTTGACTGAACTGAACCAAGCTTTTTGTAACACTGTCCTTAGTGGAAAAACAGTGACAGGCTGCTACAAAACAGCCATGTTTGGTGCCTAAAACACAGCTGGAAAGCCCATCTTACCCAGGTGTCCCATCGTCCCCTCCACCTCCAAATCACAAAGTCAGCTCATGTACGCCGTCACTTTAAAGGCACTGATGTGATACATATTAAGCTTAATGTATCTGTGGTTTAAAGAAATGTTCAGTGCTAACATTTTCCTCTGGTATCTGGGCTGAGTATCTAAAACTGTCAGATAAATGTAGTGGAGTAAAAGGAACAATATTTCCCTCTGAGGTGGAGTACAGTAAAGTACAAATATGTAAAACTTGCATCTGTGTACAGCGCTGCAGTCCACCACTGGAACAAGTCTTTTGTCTCTTTGCAGTTCATTTTCATCTCTTTGTGGACTTTTTGAGTCTCTTCCCAGCCGGTACATTTTAATCTAAGCGACATTTGGGAAATGAAGGGGGCCAGGAGGCCCCTGGGCCTGTGCCCGACGGACCCGTTCAGTAATCGATCCATATTTAACCCTTCACAGATCTGTTACACAGTTTTCTTTTCTATCAGAGGTTTAAAAAGTGAAAAGTGTCTCCTGGAGGTCCGGTGAGTGGAAACATCTGTGTTTGTGATTTTGGGTGAACTGACCCTTTAACACACATATCAGATTCCCTGTCAGCTTGTCAGGATTTAAATGTTCCCACATGCAGTTTAAAGAGGGAGGAGAGCTGCAGCCGCTGCCAGAGGTGGAGTCTAATCAGCATCACATCATCACTGGAATCATATTGTGGCTTCATTTTCATCTGTCTGTCTGTCTGTCTGTCTGTCCGTCTGTCCGTCCCTCATCACAGCACTCAGAGACATGCACGCAATTATTCTCACATTAACACTCACACAACAACAACAACCTGTCAGCATGGAGCAGAGAGACCACAGAGCTCAGATCACATTCACAGGTGAAACAGAGACAGCAGTGTTGTCCTGTGCTGCACACGCTGCTGACAGTCAGATATAAAGTAGTTTATTTTCCACTGCACGGGGCTGTTGTGTGTTTGGTGGTTTACATGTGAAGAAATGAGAAGAGAATGAAGGTATTTATCACATCCAGATGTTTCTCAGCCCGGCCCTTTGAAAAAACACAAAGTGTCACAGTTTGATTCGTCTGAGAAAATCTGCTGGCTGCAGCTCACACACACCAAGTACTCAGACCTGTAACTGCAGTAAAAGTACACAGATGACAAAGTAAAAATACTCCGTTACAAGTAAAAGTCCTGCATTTACAATCTTACTGAAGTATTATCAGCTTCATGTAGCTAAACTCAGCACATTTACTGCATGTACTCAGCACAGTACCTTCGAGTTTTAATTAACATTCCTGTGCTGCTGCTGGTGTACTACAACCACCTCTAACAACACTGCTACTGCTCATACTATTACTATTACTCCTCTAGTACTTTCATTACTGATACCACTGTTTCTACTCCTTCAGCTACTACTACAACATCGATCCCTGTACTACTGCTGATACTGCTTCCTCCTCCTGGTACCACTGCTGTTGATACTTTACCTACAACTGCTTCTACTACAGCCGTAACTGCCACTGCTGACGCTGCCGTTGCTACTGTTACTGTAATATCATGATAATAAATCACATTAATTTATTCTAATCAACCACCTGCATCTGAGCCCACTTTATCCGGCATAAATACACGGGACACAGACACATCTGCTGCTGCATGCCCACAACCAACTGAAGCTGCTACACTGGCCAGACACTGTTGGAGTAACATTATTACGTTTAAAAAGAGTAATGACTAATGAGTAATATATTACATTTTTGGAGTAGTGAGCCGAACACTGACTCTTGCTATCCTCATTCAGATTTTAAGAAGCTACAAATTATATTCAGCCACTAAGTAAATCTGGAAAGCTGCAGATCAGAAGCACAGAGAGTTGTTGACTAGAGATTTTATAACGTTGTAGGACGGTGCATTGAAAGAAGTTGCCTGTTTCAACTCATCTTGTCATGAATCTCTGGTATGAACTGGGCTTAATTTATTAACATCTCTGACCGTCTTATCACCAGATACAAAGCAAGTGTTTTAATGAAGCTCAGCGTAACTTCAATCAGGAAGACCTTTCTTGTGCTCATCCTTTCACATTTCTCTCCATCCCACTCTCACTACTCCCTCTAATCAGCTCACTTTGTTCACTCCTCTAGTTATCCAGTCACACTTTGCCACGATCTCTCAGCCAATCAGGATGCCACTGCAAAATTTTAAACCTGCTCTCTCTTCTGCTGCTGTCGGCCATCATTTTAGGCAGAATCTTTAACCATAAAAACGTGTCTCTCCTGCTCTCTCCGGCTGCGAATAACTGTTAGCAGAACACACAAAAAAAAATATTGGAATACTGAAATGGACGCGGATTGGGCAAAGATTAAAGTGCTCGGGGCAGCCTTTGTTGCCTCTACTGCTGCAACAACTGCTACTACTTCCACTACAACTACCTCTACTTTACCTTTACTACTGCTGCTGCTACTGTTATGTTTATTCTTTTACATCACACATGAATATTACTGTTACTGCTACATGTAGTGGAAACTGTAGCAGCAGCAGTCACTGTCCTGATGTCTAAAAGCTGGTTTAAAGCTTTTACACTGCAAGATCATTTAAGAGCTCTAAGTGTACACGCACACACACACACACACACACACACACACACACACACACACAGAAAGCATCATCAGGTCAGAGCCTTAAACTGTGACACTAAAGAGCCTGAAGTTAAACTGAGAATCAGCTGATTATAAAGCCCATAAATTTGAATGAAGTCTGGTGAATTATCATTTTATCATCATCCTCTGTGGCTCTGCTATCCCCATGATTTCTGCACAACACACACACACACACACACGCTGATCTGAGATCTGCTCCCTCTCCTGCTGTCCTCATCCTCACCTCGTCTTCTTCCTCTTCCTCTCTCTGTCTCCGCACAGGAACAGTTTTATGTTCTCATATTTTCTGAGTTTTTTTTCCTTCAGCTGTGTTTTATCAGCTCAGTGTAAAATCTGACTTTTGTTCTGCAGCATCTTTTCTCTGATTTATTTGGATTCACTGGCAATTGTTCTAAATGGACGTCAGAGATATCAGATCGACGGCAACATGCAGCTTTTTAATAAAGTGTACCAGCTCGTCGTCCCATTAGTGCCCAGCAGCTGTCTAACTGATAGAAAGTTCTTTGATGAAACACAGGTTTCAGTCTCAAATGCTGCCCGCTGGGTGTTTGTGATGCCCGGTTCATCCAGAGTCTGACGGCTGGTCTGAAGGAGAGCTGCTGTGACAGACGCTGCTGTCAGAGCTGAAATCAAACTGGCACTGAAAGCTTTAAATCTACATTCAGCAGAGGAGACAGAGACGAGCGACGCTGCAGCTCCTCCCTGAAGGTGAGCTGAAACGCTCTCTGACTCCATTTAAAGCTCTGCTCTAACAGCTCCTCACCGGTATGGTGCCCCGCGAGGGACAAAATATCATAGAAGAGAAAAGAAAAGACCTACTTTTACTGCAGTAGTGTAAACACAAACATCAGTGTACTTTGGGTCACTTGTCTGTTTGAGAGACAGCAGTGAGTCAATGAAAATGTTACAGATCAACTCAGATGAACTCAGACTTTTATTATCAGATATTTCTCAGGATGAGATAAAAGTAGTTTTTATAGGACATCATTTCTCCTGGGAATCACTTTTCAAAATCCTATTTTTAGCCATGCCAGTGGCAGACGGCTCCACACTGAAATATCTTAGCAACATGACACAACAAGTCGTGTTCCCCTCAAGATGAATCCTTCCTAATGTTTTAATTCATCCAATACTTTGATTTATGACCAAATACCTGCAAAGCTAACAACAAAACCTGCTGCCTACATTACCCACAGTGCACCTCTGAAAACAGAGGTCTGTAAGCTCACTTCTCTTTCAAGTCCAGACACACCAAACCAGGGGAAAGCAACCTGCAGCTCTGAAACTATGTGCAATTCTCTAGCCGCGCTACAGTGGCTCTTTTTTTGTAAAGATATTTTTGGGGCATTTTTTGCCTTTAATCGATAGGAAAGCTAAGTGTAAAAAGGGGAGAAAGAGAGAGAGAGAGAGGGAATGACATGCAGCAAAGGGCCACAGGCTGGAGTCGAACCCGGGCCACTGCAGCAACAGCCTTGTACATGGCTCACCTGCTCTATCCACTAAGCCACAGAGGCCCCTCCATGTGGCTTTGACAAAAAATATACAAAAATGAATGAATGAACAGTTATTTTTATCATTTCAGTTTTCCATTGCTGTAGGCCTTAAGAGGTTCTTACATTTTGCAGTTGTATAACTGTGTAACCTGTACACACAAAATAAAAAGGTATGACACCAAAATGTGCGCCATACGTCCACGACTTGGTCTCTTTGATTAACCTAAATAATGGTGGCTAGTTAGTGGTGTAGACCTCCTCGCCGGACTAGCTATTGATTCCAAATCCAAAAAAGAAAAACAGAACTTGATAGATTGTGGACAGATTTCTTGGCTTTCACCGACAATGCTGCACTGTTTAAGTACAAAATAATCATAACTAGCCTGCTGCAGAACAGCAACCTTGAACATTAATGAATGCTCATTTAGAACTATTAGTAATATTGATTAGTAAATTAGGCCTAATAGGCTGTGTTAACTTTATTTCGTTCTGTGTCACTGGCCCTTGTCCTCGCATTTTTGTTGCTTTTATTTAATTCACTGGTATGAAACCTAATTTGTATTTTTTTCTTACTACGGTTGCTAAAGTCCTCTGTGCAACGGTTTAACAAACTTTAAAGAATTCCTTAAGTGTAAGACCAAGACAGGGAGAAAAACGTAAGGAAATCTTGAGGAGAAGAAAGTGTTGCAGGTTGCAAAACGCGAAGTGCACCGCCGCACTGGCTTTATATTCAATTGAATGCCACTAGTAAAAAAAAGAAAAGCTTGCTGCACCTTTTAATTGTTGCCAGGCAACCACCCCATCATGTCCCTACACTAACCTTCCTGTGTAATCAAGCTACTGTTTATTTATTTCACAGTAATCAGTGTGTAGTTCCTGAGACGTTGAGGCAGAGGGTACTGTCTGTAGCTCTGGTTGAGGGTGAGAGGCTGTCAGCAGATAAACAGAGATCAGTGTGGGTACATGAGACCCTAAAAAAGAGGCTGGATCATGGGGAGTACCACCAGTTGGTCCAGGAGCTTCTCCTCCATCGTGGATTTTTCCAGGCATATTTTAGGACGACTCGGGGCAGTTTGACAACCTATAATCGAGCCATATAGCTCTTGGTATCCAGCAACTGCTACCACCACTTGTTGTCGTGACCACCGCAGAAGGCCCGCCTCTCAAATCATCCGAATGGACAATGGGAAAAAAGATATGACACGGGGAACTTTTCCGCTTTGAGCTGAAGTTTTTTTTTTTAACTCCAGCAGGAATGGCAGGCACCTAGAGCACAGAAATGCGAGGTGCGTAGCAACACAGAAACAGCGAGTAAAAAACTTCATTCTCATTAAAACAATTACAAAAAGGCTCCTCCAGCTGCTAAAACACTTTCTGTGTGATCGGGTTCTTTAGGATGTTTTGTGCAACCGATTTTGTTTAAAGGAAATTAATTCAATGAATTACAAACAATACATGAAGTGAAAGAATCAGTAGTACAAAAAAATCAGTGATGATCACAAGATTTTATTTCATTTAAAAAACAGTAAGGACTTAAGGTCACCTACTTCATTTGTTGGGACTGTGAACTATGAACCAGTTTATTTTGTGTCACCTGAACTTGAGCTCGCTCTTATGTGAGCGTGTGAGAGTTCAGCTTCAAGTTTAGATGTCATATCACCATAGTCTCAACATCATAAGATTGAACGACCCACATATGACCTGATGACAATGCTTTCGACAGGAAGTGATGTCAGTTACCTGAGACCAGCTGCTGCCCGCTGATGCCCACAGGCATGATGCCCATGTTGTTCATGGCCGTGGCCCAGGCTCCATGATCTGCGACGGGGACACTCAGGTGATTCTGCTCTGCACCCAGACTGCCTACACCGTCAGCTGCTGCACCACAGACACACACAGACGTCACACACACTGATGGCACTGTGTACGGCTCATCTGATTATCACGTGGTTACGTACCGCCGGCCATCGCAGGTCGTCTCTTCTCTCCTCTCTCATCAGATCCTTCCTCTGACAGCTGCAGCGATGGAGGGATGATGGATCAGTGGACAGGTGGTCAGACGGGTTCATCCAGTCACAGCGACACTCACAGTCCACCTGTGGAAGGATTAAACACACACACACACACAGGCAGGGGGAAGTGAAGAGTTAAGATGATGCAAAAGAACTCAGATCCAAATCCCCGAGAGCTGCGATGAATCATCCAGCAAAAATCTGAGAAATCTTGAGATAATTAAGAGGCAAAGCTACGATCCCAGCCCACACACACACACACACACATACACTGGGACTAGTGTGTGTGCCGTTGGTGGGTTGGCGTCCTGCTCATTAGCAGTTCCCACCCCGGTGCAGAGCGGCGCTGGAACACATCAGAGCAGCAGACTGACAGCGCTCTGCGACAGAAATCAGCTGCATCCATATTAATTATTACTGAGGCAGGAGGTCACACAGAGAGGAGCAGCTCCGAGTGTTTCCTGTGTCGATCTGATCTGATGAAGCCTCCGAACTGATAAATCTGCTGACTTTACTTTATACACAAAACTTTGTTCCAGACTGAAACATCTCAGCAGCTGTTGGACGGACTGATGAAATGTGCTTCATCATTCATGTTCCCCTCAAACTAAACTTTAACGATCCTCTGACTCTTCATCGTGCCCCATCATCAGATTTTAATGTGTCCAGTTCTTTGGTTTATGAGCAAACACCTGCACAACTGATGAAAAATATCTGTTTAATTGTGCAGCAGACTAAATGTTTTTGTTGTGTAGGGTTCTGGGAGGTGTTGTACAAAGACTGATGGGTATCTATTTTGGGGACGCTTTGTGACTCAAATGTTATGGTGATTTATGAGAAGCACATGCTTGGAAAGTTTCTACATCCCACAACAGTAATCAGGTAAAGAAAAATGACGATGGAGTAACCAGGAGGCTCTAAAGCAGTGGTTCCCAACTGGTGGGTCCAAGGTCTCTTCTGTGTCAAGTTTGTAAAAAACACACTTTATTTTGAAGTACAGTGAATTTCCAGCTACATGACAGACACAAACTAGCTCAGTGACATGGCCAAACACAAGTATGGCGCTGAATACACTGAAGTGTGTGGACCTTGAACTAATGACTAAGGAGAAGTCTGGACCCTGCAGCTGGACCAGTTGGGAACCACTCCTCTAAAGTAATGTAGTGCTCGTAGCTCCATCACATGGCTGGCTAGCTAGCTGAATGGTGAGAACATGGACCGGGAGAACTGGGTTTTATTACCCTGGAAAACAGGGGCCATTATTGTGATGTTTTCTTAGAAGTTTTTCTGACATATTTGGCTGCTGTTCTTCTTTGAGTTAGCTACTAACTGCTAACAGCTACTTTTCAAATCTCTGGGTGGAGGGTAGCACATATAACATGTTGTCAAAATGTCACACCCATGCTGTCCATGATCCCATATGTAACCGTAATCCCTGTGAGTAAAAACCTCAGGAGGCTTCAGACCAGTCCGAATATTCTGTTTACAACGAGACTAGCTGATATTGGGTTGGACTGTGGTGGTGCTGGGGCCTATCCCTGCAACATTCACACCTACGGACAATTTAGAGTCACCAATTAACCTGCATGTCTTTGTACTGTGGGAGGAAGCTGGAGCACCTGGAGGAAACCCACGCTGACACAGGGAGAACATGCAGACTCCGCACAGAAGGGCTCCCCCACCCTGGGGTCTGAACTCCCCAACTCTGTGAGGCACGCTTGCTGTGAGGCAACAATGCTAACCACTGCACCACCGTGCGCCGCCATTGGTGATTTTTCACAATAGAGTGCTGCTGTTTTCTGTTACAGTCATTCCCTGCCTGCGAGTACAATGCTACATGTAGCCACATGCTAACCTCAGGTAAACATGCCATCTTGTTGCTGATGTTGATTTCGTAACATATTCCTGCTGGAACACGCCTGGCTGAGAAGATTTGAGTTTAGAAGCTTTTATTGGTGATTTTTAAAGTAGAAAGTGTCGCTGCTCTTCATTACAGTCATTCCCAGGCTGCAGTGATGGTACAGAGATATAAAAAAAGCTGGAAACACTGACCAATCTTCATTACAGTCATTCCCAGGCTGCAGTGATGGTACAGAGATATAAAAAAAGCTGGAAACACTGACCAATCAAAGCAGACTTGGCTTTTTCAGGAGGTCTTAAAGAGACAGGTGCTGAAATGCTTCAGACAGAGGGTGAATACAGATGCTCCAGCACTGACAGGAAGAGGAAGATAAAGTGTTTTTTGAACATTAAAGCATGTAAACATGTTCTAGTAGAAACCTGACATACAATTATAAACCTGAACATCAGCATCACAGGTCCTCTTTAACGTTCCCTCACTGACAGACCCCCCACATGTGCTCTCGAGGGGAATCTATTTGATCCTCTTTTGAAAGATTTCACACAACAGCTGCAGTCTCCTATCAGATTATACTTCCTTTTCACAGAACTATAAAGAGTTCCTCTATCTAGGAGGTGTATTAGTCAGCAGCCTGGATCTTCCCACAGTGTTTGATGTAGGACACAAAGTGTAACAGTGAGTGTGTTGGTATGCCGGACACGTCTCCGTCTCCCTCTCCGTCAGCCCACTCTGCTCTGCAGTAATCACCATTATTCACATCTGACACCAGGAACACACGGAGCCCCTCGACACATCCTGCTTTAATTGAGACACAATCATATCAACTGCTCACTGATGACTACACAGCGCGGCGTGTAGTTCAGGGACGCTCCAGTCAAACCCCACAGCGAGCTGTTCCTGAATCTTCATTAGAAATGTGGTGATTGGACAGAAGTTTCACTTTGGTAAACATGTTTGCAGGAGCTGCAGCACTCACAGCAGATTGGCTCTGTTTGGATCTCTGGCGCACAGTCAACATCAAATCCTGAGAGGTGCACTGAAGATTTACTGTCACGTGTCCTTATGAAGCAGGGACACACACCAGAGGACAGGGATGCACTGATTCACAGAGACACGACGATCTAAATCAAATCTGATCCAAGCATGAACCCGAAAACCAGGTCTGAACCCTCAAATAGCTCTGAGAGGACGTAAAGTCCTGATATATGTCCTTGCTGTCAGGGTCCTCACAAAGACAGAACGTATGGTACACAAACACACACCAGAGCACACAAACACACGCACACACACTGATTTACAAAGACACATCAATCCAAACCAAACCCGATTAAAAAAAAACAACCCTAAACTCTCTGTTGGTTGGTCTGAACCCTCGTCCTGTGAGGACATAAAGACCTGATAAAATGTCAGAGTCCTCACAAAGACAGGAGAACGTGAGCTCACACACACAGATCCTGCAGGCAGAATTAGGTCCCTGATGATACGGAGGGGGATTGTGGATGAAGGCTTATGACAGACTTAGGAGGCTTCACTGCTTCACTCTGCAGCACCACAGAAAACTATTTTAAGAGCGATTTATCTCATAAATCACGTCGGAGATGATTCTGAAAGAAATATCTCAACTGTTATTGGACAGATATTATTGAGATGAAATGTGGTTCAGACGTTAACGTTCCCTTCAGGGTGATCTAGAACTGTAAATTAAACCTCTTTGTGTTTTGGTCGACGTTAGAAGACGTCACATTGCACTTCGGGACTCTGTGACAAGCATTTTGCATTAATTTCTGACAATTAAGAAGAAAAAAGAATCACTGGATCAAAAGAATTATCAACATCATGTTTGTACTGAGGGCTGTAATATTTATAGATTGCACATATTCTCTGAACTTCATGCTGTGTGGTTGGCGTCAAACTATAGAATTCCCTACGGCAGTGGTTCAAATGGTGTGCGACGGCACACTGGTGTGCAGTTGTGCCGTGGGATTCTGTGATAACCACAAATTATTCTTGCAATATTCAACTGGGCCTATACAAAACGTTATGAATGGATTTTTAATTAACTGTATCAGTATGTTGTGTGCACACATTTCCTGATAAAGAGGCAACTCCATTGTTTGAATTTAATTTAATTTAATTTAATTTAATAAAAAAAAAAAAAAAGAGTGTGACACATCACATTATTTCATATCATGTTATATTTTAAATAGATGTGTTACTGGTGCTTTGATGTCATTCTAAAACATTTAAAATGAATCCTTGAATCATTTTGTTAATAAATATTTCATGGTTGGGTGTCAATTGTTATTTGATATTTGTAAATAAAAATGAACAGTTATGTCGTGATAAGTGTAATGACACGTTATAGAGATTTTTGTTCACAGATATGAGTACAGGTGTGAGCTGTGATTTGGTTGTGTAAATATTTTTCAGCTCAAGAAATAAAGGAAGAATAATTAGACTGTATGAAGTTGTCGGGTAGAATCTGAATCTTTAATTCATTAATTTATGTTTTTACAGTTTCCCAAACTCTCACTAACAACAACAAACGTGTCACTTGTTTCTGCCTGATGAACGCCGCCTGCTCATGAGGAGGTTTGTGTTTATTAGATTTGATTAATAGCGTAATTAACAACCTGAAATTACCATATAAAGCTACTTGTTCTGCTCCGTTTATGGTCAAATTTCATCCCCATAAATGTCACTGAAAGAATCAAAAGAGCTTGATTAGAAATCAGCAGACTAAAACATGATGAAATAACAGCGTCATTAGCGTCATCAGGAGAGCAGAAACAATTAGACCTAGTGATGCCGTGAAACAACACCTTGGAAAATATCAATACCATTTCTGACACCCCAGGGACCAACTGATGATAACAGCATGAATTCACAGATAAATTTAACAAGGCTGTAACATGACAATGACTTTTCTTTATTGGTCAGCAGCAGAGAACAGCAGAATGAGTGAAGGTGAGAAAGCACAGCTGGTGCACGTGTATCCATGCTGCAGAAAATTAGTTTAAAATATTAAGAATCAATTAATAAATCAGTATTTTTGACAACACTGATCTGACACAAAGTTACAGGCAAACTAGAATTATCGCCTTGTGGTTTTATGCCTGTCTGAAAACATGAAAACAGGAGATCTATACTATCAACAGTCAGTGACCTTGACCTTTGACCTTTGACCACAAAATTCTTAGTGCAAGTTAATGTTTGTGCCAAATTTGAAGACGCTCTCTCAAGGCGTTCTTGAGATATGGCGTACACGAGAATGAGACACACAAGGTCAGAGTGACCTTGAGTTTTGACCACCAGAATCAGTTCACTGTTGAGTCCAAGTGGACGTTTGTGCCAAATTTGAAGAAATCCCCTCAAGTCGCTCTTGAGATCTTGAGATATCTTCACAAGGATGGGACAGAAGGACGGAGGGACGGACGTATGAACGGACAGACGATTCAAAAACACAATGCCTCTGACCATGGCTATCGCTGGCACCAAGGCATATAAAATGACAAAGAAATAATGTTTCAATCCCCTCAGCAAATCGTCTAATGATGATGATGATGATGATAATGTTGGGAACAGAAGATGGGTTTTGTATTAAGTTTGTTTTATCTAAAAATTCTGTAACAGACACAAGAGAAAACTGATGAATAACACAAACGTCTTTAAATGTGACGCTCTGACTTTAAATCATAACGTAAGTGAAAGAGCAATCATGATGTGACATGACGAGTCAGGTGGAGGTAAATATTCTACAGGAGCCTGCAGGGAAACAGAGGAATTAGGTAGGCTCAGGGTTTATGTAAAGACGAGACGCTGACAGAGTTGCACACACACACACACACACACACACACACACACACACACACACACACACTGTTTATCCAGGTATTAGTCAGGTGTCTAATGGACCACAGCCGACAGTTACCTGAAATCTAAACAGACACAAACACCTGCAGCTATGTACCTGTCTCTGTGTTCACCTGCTCACATCCTGACGCTCTGTTAGATAAACTTCCTGTGTGTGTGTGTGTGTGTGTGTGTGTGTGTGTGTAGATGTAATGTACCATCACAGACTTAAAGAGCTCCTCATCTGTAAACTCTTCACTCTGCAGCGAGTGTCGACAGACCAGACTACTTCTACATCTTTTGCTCATTCTTGTTTTTCATCTTCTCCTTGTCGTCATCTTCTTTGGTGTCGTCTTCGTCCTTTTCTTCTTTGTCTTCTTCTTCTTCTTGTCATGTTCTTCTTTGACTTCCTTTGTATATTTGTCTGTCATCATCTTATTATTCATCTTCTTCGTCTTCTGCTTTCGCTTCTTTTGCACTTTCTTATTTGTCATCTTATCCTTTTTTGTTGTCTTCTTTGACTTCCTCTGCATCTTCTGTTGTTTCTACTTCATCTTCTTGTTGTCATCAGCTTTTTTGGTATCTTCTATGTCTTCTCCTTTTTTCTTTGTCTTCTTGTTTCTTCAACTTTTTTCTCCTTCTTTGTTGTCTTCATTTTCTTCTTGTCTACGTCATCTTCTGCACTTTCTTCTTTTTCTTGCCATCTTCTTCTTCTGTGGGGTCTTTGTCTTCTTCTACTCTTTAACTTCTTCATCTTTCGCACCTTTGTCTTCATCTTCCAGCTGGTACTGTTCTCTTCTCTTGTCTTTCCTCTTCTTAGATCTTTCTTTTCTTGTTTCTTTAACCTAATCTTCTTTGTATCCTCCATCTTTTTTCTTCCTCTTTTAAAGAGCCGGATTTTCGGATTATTCAAAAGTTTTCACATGCTATATATTAGTGTGACTCATCGACTGTCCCTCTATTTATCATGTATACCCTCCCTGACAGAGACAACACCGAGGACAGGACTTTTGTGTCCTCTGCAGTAACTTCAGCCCTTCTCCACCAGCCCATCCCCTCTTCTCCTCTTCCTTCTCTTCCTCTCTGTCCATCTCTTTATCCCTGCTCTCCTCTGAGAGCTGACTGGACGGAGCCAAACTCCACTGAGCGTTTCTGCTCACTTTCACGCGCCATGAAATATTCACAAATGAACGCATGTCCTGTTTATTATTCATGAGCTCACTTGACATCTCTGAATCATTCACACATGCACACACACACGCACACACACACTTTCATATTTGCATACTGAGAAATGCTCAGTCGGACACAAACACACTGATAAATGCAGCGTGAACTGGCCTGGCTGGGTGATGTGCTCTGAAACACACACTTGCTTACTAGTTTTAGTTTGTCTGGTTCACTCTCACAGTTTAATGACAGAGCTGCTGTCCTCTACCTGCTCAAGAGGAAACAGCAGACAGACAGTTAGAGACTCGCTGGTGGACACAGTGAGACAGACATTTCTTTAAGGAGATGGTGGAGACCAAAAGCAGAGCTCACAGAGAGGATATTGGACGGACATTCGTCAGATGACACAAACACAAGGACTCCTCATCAATCATGCCTGATGTTCATCTTCAGCTCTTAAAAGTGTGACACATGTGTTCCCGATGAGTCCCAAATGTCCCTCAGGACGTCCACCTAAAAAAAGAAAGGATCCATAAATCAGAATAAAAACTTCTCTGCTCGTTTTCTTTAAAAAGTGTTTTAGGAAATTCCTCAAATTCCATCTACATTAAAAACATTGATGGAGGATGGCAGCGGTCCCTGATGGAAATCTGTAAACATTCAATCTTCAAAGACACGGAGGACGTCCCGTCCTCTGCAGACTGATAACTGATTACAGGCACTCAGTGACGAGCACAGAAACACAGTCCTGTGGATCTCCACATGCACGAGACAGCAGAGATTTCAGAATTATTTCTGTTTCACTTTAATGAGTTCAGGGTCCACCGACGCTGTGCGATGACAGCAGAGAGCAGATGAAGGCTTCATGTCTTCCTGCTTCACTTCACACATGCAGCCCAGTGAGCAGCATGTCTCTGTGCTCACAGCTCACAGCTCTACATGCAACCATAGCCTAAAAATAAAGTTCAGCCAGGAAGCTCACATGCAACGACTCTGAGCTGTTCTGTGCTCACAGCTACACCAGGGACCTCAGATATTCCACCATTTTATTCACAATGAAAGACTAAAAATAAACCTGTCACCTCCTGCTGCCATCACTGCATCACTTCACGTTCATCACTGACTCACTTTCACCATCAATATGAACAGTAAAACAATTAAACACCCAGTCCCTTTATGTGGCCTAGTGTGGCTACATGTTTTGACAAATAAAGACCTGCCTCAACATCACATCCTCACCCCGACCTCGTCACATATCGACGTTTGGTCATGGACTTTCCACGTCCTGATACCACGTGCAAGGTACCCTGGGTGTGTTGGTTGTTGACGTTCTGGGATGCCGTGTCAACTTCAGCCTGTTACATGCATTGTCTTCTGTCAAAATACAATATCTGTACAGTTTGCATACAGTCTCTTTCAAAATAAAAGCACTATGTTGGCACAACACCACAAATTTACTTTTTTCCCCTTCAACGACAAATGCACATAACACGCAGTTAGGTTTAGGAAAAAAGAACAGGGTGTGGCTTTATAGTCTTACAGGACGTTAATACTGCTCTCTCGGGTGACAGTCGGTGTTTGTTGGACTCATCCACCACCCCTCCCAGCCGCCCCTGTCAGACCGTCACTGCCGTAACTTTCCTCCTTGTCCCACGGCATTTCCCCCTGATGCCGCCGAGCACCGTTAAACTGTAATGGTGACCGGCCGTGTATTATGCCGATGTTAAGAGACGGCTTTCTTTCATAGGTATCGAGGACGGTCTCAACCCGAAGTCATCGAAATCCGGCACTTGGGCAGTGACTTGGGGCGTTAGAAACCAACAAAAAAAGGCATCCTTTAATGTCGGTGTGATACGCGGCCGGTTGCCGTTATAGTTTAATGGTGTCTGGCGGTATCGGGGGAAATGCTGCGGGACAAGGACGGAAGTTAAGGCAGCAAAAATCTGAATGGGGCAGGCGGGGGAGGGGTAGATGAGTCCAGCAACCACTGACTTTCACCTGGGAGGCCCGTGTTCACTTCCTATAAGAATCTAAACTCAACCACGTGCTTTAGTTGTTAGTGCTTTTATTTTGAAAGAGACTGTATGCAAACTGTACATTTCCTGTGTCCATGACCAAACATTGGTATGTGACGAGGTCGGAGTGAGAATGTGTTGTAAAAACATGTTAATCTGACACACACACGTTAGCATGTAATAACAGTGTTCTAAACTTCCCTCTCAGTGTAGCACGACTCTTCCTGCCTGTATCTTTACATGCTGAGAGCTCACAGGCCCTGCAGTGCCGTCTGACCCTTCATGATCTCCTGTGTAGATCTCCTGTACGTCCACACCGAGCTCCTCTGCACTGCTTCACTTTGAGGGGATGAATATTGTATCAGCCACAGCGAGCCACCGTGCCGTCTTCACTTCACACATCCAGCGTGCAGACCATTTTATAATTCATCATGAATATGCATGACATCCTGTATATAGCAGCATCCTCAGGAGGCACGCTGCGTATCTATGGAAACGCTCATAAGACAAAGAGCTCATGGAAATGTGTTGAGCTGATAAATACCGACGACATCATCATCCAGCTTTATCAAGTGAAGAAGATTATTCAATAAACATCATCAGGCTTGTTTGTGCGACTGAAAGCTGCTTCACTCTTCACACTCCTGCTCATGTTCATCACATGATGTCAGAATAAAAGTCTCAGGAAGTCCTAAAACTTTGTGACTTCTCAGATACGTAGAATAGAAACAGAGAAATGTCATTACTGGTGTTTTACACTGAAAATTCCTCTTGTGGTAAAATGGATCTTATTCTCTGAGACCAAATATTCACAGGTGCCGCAATGAAGGCAGCACAGTGCAAAATATTTCTCTCTAAACTCAGTGGAGGTCTGTTGACGTTCAGCAGCAGTGAGAACACTGAGAATGAGAAACTTAAGAGTTATAGTTTGGAAAATGTTAATAAAACAACCTGTTGTTTCTTAAACTGTAACCACCTTTGTTTCATAATCTTACTTTCACAGACTTTGAATTTTGTCTACAAACATTCTGCTTTTCAAATAGTTTTGTCTTATCTAATGTTTTATAACAACATAAATGTAAAAATATATTTAAAATAAATTTTAAAAAAACAAATGCAAAAAAAAAAAATTTGTAATTTGAAACAACTAATAAATAAAAGGGAAAATTAAAGAGGACAGTAAATAAATAAATACAGTTAAAAATGAAAAAATAAAAGTCAAAATAAATAAATAAATTTTAAAATGAATAAATATATGAAAGTAGATTTATAATAAATTTGGAAATTAATGCAAAAAATTAATAAATACATTTATTATTTAAAAAAAATCAAGGTAAAATTAAACAGAAAAATGAATTAATGCATTTAAAATCTAATAAATACATGTAGCATTTAATTATTTTTAATGATATAATTATCTATAATACAAAAATAAATAACTTAATAATAATGATAATAACTTCTAGAATAATAAATAAATAAATAAATAAATAAAAGGGAAAACAATACAAACTAAACTAAATTAATGTTAATAAACATTAATTTAGAAATTATGTTACATTTTATCACTTAATTTTGCATATTTTTTTGTATATTTAATGGCATATTATTTTTTTCATCAAGTAATTATTTATTTTGATTTTGGCAGCTTCCATCCTCCACAGTCCTGCTCCCCACATACAGGAGAGGATGTGCACAAAACCACCTGTCAGTGACCTCACCTGAACAAGGTGGTCATTTACATTCAAACTGTGTACTTTCTCTAAACAAGTATTTTTTTAATCTTCATTTTATTTTACTTTTTTAAAATCTGCCTGTATTTGTCATTGTTATATTTCCAAATATTTCTTTTACATCTTGTCTTAATGCATTTTGTTTTTCACATCAAAACACTTTGGATTATCTTGTTAAAAAGTGCTTTAACCTCACTGAACCTTGACGTCCAATCAAAAAAAATGATTGACATGTTCAGAGGTCACAGACAGATGACGAGGTCTCATGTCAGAAAACACTCACAGTTACAATCAGTTTAACTTGAGGGACTCGAAGACGTCGATATCAGTGATTAAGTCCAAAGTCTGAAGACATTTGTGTTGTGTATCTGGCTGCTCTGCGATGTATTCAGCTCTGAGTGTACGGACTCTAATCTATGGACAGAGTGCAGGGCCTGCCATCTCCAGTGAGACTGGGACTCCCTCTTTACCCTTCAGCTGAGAGACAGGGTCACGGCCCAGATATCAGTCAGCGCTCGCTGCAGCAAATTACTTCTAATAAAGCCTTTAGAAAGGCACCATTAACCACAGAGAGAGAGACGGGCTGCAGCCCAGGCAGCAAATCCAATCAGCTCCAATCAAATCATTGTCCACAGAAACAGCCCATAATGATCTCTAAAGGAAGGGGAGCATTTTACATTTAACATCTGAATAGAAGATCAGCATACAAACTGCTGGAGGAGAAACATGTTGGCAGGTTTATCTGAGAGCAGCTGGTTTCACTGAGACTCTGTAACAACATGAATCAGCTAGAAACACACAGACCATTGAATCTGTGCTGCAATAATCAGTTTATTAATCAGCTGATTGGAAATAAATCTATAATCATTCTGATAAAATGGAGAAAAGCTGCGTATCCTCACAGTTTGGCACCGAGAGCCTGGAGGCCAGACGCTGTTTCCACGTCGGTTTTTAATGTGAAACATCTGCAGGAAGTTTTATGATTGTTGTAGTAATTTTACAGGGAATGAAAAATCAGCAAATTAATAGTGACATTAATTTTGACAAATTATTTGATTACGCCCCCCCTTCGTTATTTTGTAAACTAATTATCTAAAGCCTCCGACAGACTGTGAGATTCTATTAGTCTTATAAGTTTAGTGCGACATGGGTCCAACATGCAGACTGAACGATGACAGAGACGACTGAACCACAGGCTGCTTCGTACGTCCATCAGCGTTAATACACAAGAACAAAACGTCATCAGCAGGCGTCATCCGTCTACGCTGATTTAGTGGTAAGAGAAAAATTAAAACATGAATTGCAGCAAAATGCCGCCTACCTACTTTTGTTTATACAGAATGCGCCTTTTTCGGGGCAATGGGGGGCGTGAGCAAGTAACAAAACGCGTAGCTCAGCGTGTGACGTGGGAGGGAAGCCGTGGCTGGTCAGTCCTTCGGTGATTCTCTCATAAGTCGGCCCGTTCTTCACCGTCCCCGTCATCTGACGGTTAATGGCCTCTTCATTTGTGAGGACAAGGAGGGCGCGCAATTCCTTGTCTTCCCAGATGCTCATCTTTACAGTGTCTGTCAGGTTTGTGTTTCCCTCTTGCTACTAGCTGCTCGCTAATTCCTGCTATCAGCTGTTTCCTGTTTATCCACCGCCAGTGGCTCACACGTGCGGCGTCATCAACAGCTCCTCCCACAAGTCATCAACAGCTCCTCCCGTTGCCGAAGACCGCCTCGGTCTGTTTAAACTAAGAGGGTTCCGCCAATATGTCTACCCTACGAGGTGGAAAATTGGGCACCTTGGATCAACTCGCCAATCCGGCTCTGTGTGTCTAAACGCTCACAGTTTGCCGGCCCAACATTCGCCGAAAATCTGGCAGTGTAAAAGGGGCTAATGTGTGTCAAAATGTCTGAAGAGGAGGAGGAGAATGTGGCTGGGAAAGTGAGACCAACTTGGCATGTCAATTTTGCAACAAGAGCTCGAAGTGTATTTATTAGCATCTGCTAGCATTTAGCATTGTTGTGCTGATCAGTGCGTCATTTCATGCTGCATTTCTATTAGTTGGTTAATAGACGCAGGTTGTAACAGCAGTCACCCTGTTCTTTTCATGGGCTGGATGCTGAAAGAGATAAGGACGTTTATTGATCCCCAGGAAGGAAATTTGGTTGTTTTTTGCAATAGTATAAGACAGAAGGAGGTACGGATAAATAGAGAAATGAAAAGAAATTAATAATAATAACAAAAATAAGAATAAAAATAAAAAAAGTTACATAAAAGACGAAAATGGCAAAGTAAAGTGACAGTGGTGGGTGACGACAGACGATTAGAAATACGTAAAATGCCAAAATATATACAGTACAGCTACTAAAAAGCCTGATTAAAAAGAAAAGTCTGCATTATTCAGATATTTAAAATTATAGCCGATAAATAGCGCCAATAATACGAAGCCAGATTGCTTTCATTGACTTAAGAAGGGCAGCATTTACACACCGACACAGTGAGTGGCGGTTCATGTACCTTTAAACTTGGTTTGCGAGCTGCCAATAAACACAGAGAAGAAGAAGAACTGCAGCACGCTGTCAGGAGGGCAAAACATGTCGCGGTCTGAACGTCTTTCACAGTTGAAGAGGAAGACAACAGGAGTGCGTCGAGGGTCTGATCTCTGACGGTCCGACAACAGTTAGACACAGAGCTGAAGGACCGTCTCCAGAGTGTTAGCACGAGCTAATTAGCAGCAGGGGCTAACATCCAACACAGAGCTTTTAAAAGGCTCCACTCTGTTGTTAACTTATTAATAACTGTTAGACATGTGATGATACATAGAGATTATTTGCTTACCTCTCTGGGAGTGTGTGTGATCACTATTCTACTTGGTAGCTGTAGGCTAATCTATCGTGGGACGCTGAGACGGTGCCTGGGTGTGACGATATATCAGCCATATTTTCTCAGTACATAAACTACGGGTAATACACTTATTTTGAAAAAAACAAAAATGTGAAATTATCAGTTATCGGTTGAAAAACTCCACATCAGTGCGTCCCTAAGTTCTTCACATCTGTTCCTAAGGACTGCAGAACTTCGTCTCGATGACATCACGGTTTGTTTTCTGTTGTTTTCACTGTGTCTTTCCCCCACAGTCATTATTTCTTCATCAGGTTACTGCCCTGCACAAACACAAATAATTAGCCAGATCCTAAAATTAGCAGAGAGAAGCTTCATCAGCGAGGGACAAGGAGTAATTAACGCCTGCTGCAGCAGCAGCCAGAGAGGCTTCACAGCATCATTTTATTTCCTGTCATGTGTCCGTCCGTCATGAGGCTGCTGCTGCTTCGATTTGTGTCTCCGCCTGCAGCATCGTTCAGGTTTACACACCGTCTGTCAAACTGCTGATCCCTCATCACTCATCATTTCTCTTCTGTCAGCTTTTAATTTTCACCCTGACTGTCAACACGTCTCTGCAGAATGAAAAGCTCCTCTGAAGGAGTGTTCACAGGCGGTCTGTGGAGGAAGAACCTGGAGTAATTAAACCAAAGCTATTATAATATTACTGTATATTAATATCACTGTACAGAGTATATCCAGGTCAGAACACCTTCTCACCACAAACCAAACTGCACCAGAGTTCGTTTGTGACAAGACCGAGACCACCTCTTCAAGAAGGTCTCGTCAAGCTCAGTGTGTCCAGTATTGGTTGATTTTTAGGCGGGGCAGGTTTAGCGTTAGCTTGGCAATCAGCGGCTAACTCTACCTCTGGATGGTGGAGTGTGAGGTGAGCCCTCTTGTTTGTAGTATTCCCAGAGTATTTTATTCTCATATGACACTGCCTGCAAATAACACGTGTTGTATCTAAGTCCTCCTTTTTGTCTGTGTTAAAAAAATCCAAAAGAAGTCCAGATGTTTGATTTAAACGCTGACACTGTATTTGAACTTCCTGCCAAATGACTGAGAGCTCTGCTGATTTCACCAGGAAGAAAAACATGAGCACCATCTAGTGGACCGAAAAAGCAACTGATTTTATTACTCTCGTATTCGTACTTGGCGTCCGTGTATTGATACAATATCAACACACAAGAAATTGCGATATCATGCTGAATAGATATTTCCCCCACTCCTCGTTCTAAGGTAACGAAAACACAACAATTCTTATCATTAGCTGATTATACGCTAAAGAAAAGAGACTTATTTTATAATATTCTATCTAATCCTACACACAGCTGTAAAAAGATGAATGTGGTGAATGAACACTGTAAAAAATCTATATTCAGAGATTTTACATTTCATCACAGAGCATCAGGTATCAGTCGAACACGTGGCCATTAGGAGGCCTGCAGAATATGAGCAGAATATGAGCTGAGTGGTCCTGACTACACAGATAATGTGGAGTGTGTGTGTGTGTGTGTGTGTGTGTGTGTGTGTGTGAGAGAGCACTTCATGCATCTCAGTTACCGCTGCTGCTCTTTAGTCTCTGAATCAATCCACCGTGGATCGCTTAAAATTCATGCAATGCTATTAGTGTTTCTGTGGCTCCAGTTTGAATCCATTTAATCCACTTAGGGCCTGAGAGGCAGCTGGGGGGGCGGGGGAGGGGGAGGGGGAGGGAGGGGAGGGTCTATATGGATGCCAGTCTGCAGAAATAATAGAAACTACATCTGAAAGAGGAGCAGCTTCATGACTGTCAGCCTGATGAGACGCAAACAGGAAACATGTGTCACACAGGAGGAGGATGATGCTTTCTATGATTATGAGATCTCCCAGGAAGCAAATCCTACATCACAAACTGACATGTGGAGATCTGCAGTTTTCAGACTCTGACACTGTCTCACCATGATGATACTCAGGCATGTTTTGCAACCTCTTTTTACTGTTTCGTGTACGTGGAGAATGAAAAGTTACACTGAATGAAATCAACATGTCTTTCATGTCTGTGTGAGGTATGGAGAGGAGAAGAAGAAGTGTGAGTCTTTGAGGCAAAGGCCCAATCTCAATACCCCCCCTTGCCCACTACCCTTTGGCCCTCAAAATTAAGCAATGAGGGATAGGGGTAGAAATCTGTCCCTAGGAATTGGGACACCACTCACTATGTCACCATGTCGGTTACGTTCACGCGTACATAACTATTTTAAACAGGAAGCTGCGAGCCATCTACAATGCAGTCTCCAGCTGAGTTCATCCTACCGATCGTGTTTGCCACATTCATCATGCTTCGTTTGGTGAATGACAGACGACAGGGGACTTCTGCTAGCTAGCTAACCAGCTAACATTACGAGGCAGCATAGTTACACTAGCTGGCGTGTTATCGTAATGTGAAAAGTCCGACACTTTTGCAGAACAGGACAGATGACAGACGCCAGATAGTGCAAGCTAGCTAGCTAGCTAACAATCAACCTGACGACGTAACGATAGCTATGTATGAACTTTTTTCCCCGTCTCTTGCTCGGTGGTAGCCATGGCGACGTCAGCATCTGAAATCCCTCGCTCCAAAGGGCTAGTTTCATACCCACTACCCCTCGTTATGCTCCCTATACCCCTACACGCAAAAAGGAATTGGGACACCACTACCCCTTGCGGGAATGCACAAATGTAGGGGTAGGGCCAATGGTGTAGGGCTAAGGGGGGGTATTGGGACGGGCCCTAAGAAACGTGTTCATTCAGTTCCCATAACCACTTATCCTGTTGGGGGTCGCTGAGGGGGGCTGGAGCCTATCCCAGCTGACACTGGGTGAGAGGCAGGGTACACCCTGGACAGGTCACCAGACTATCACAGGGCTGACACATAGAGACAGACAACCATTCACACTCACATTCACACCTACGGACAATTTAGAGTTCTTAGACAATTTTCTCTGCATATGAACACAAAGGCAGAACTGAATTGTAAGTGAAGGTGATGACAGGCTGAGTTTGTTAGGCCTGGTATACACTGTGTGGTTTTGGGCTGTCCCAGATGAAAGATGACCGATGGTAAAGAAACGTGGTGATGTCTTTGGTCGGTGGTCCTACGTCACACAGCGAGAGAGGTTCAACAATGTGTCCTGTGATCACAGACAGCCTGGGATAAAATTTTGACAGTGTCAGAAATTGCAGATAATAGACAGAAGTTGACACGGCGTCCCAGAAAACATCAACAACCAACACACCCAGGGTACCTTGGACGTCGTATCTTGACGTGGAAAGTCTATATATGACGAGGTTGGAGTGAGAATATGTTGCAACGACAGATTTACCCTCTGCACCATCACACTGCCCACATACCTATATTTATATTTATGTACCTTTATATATTTAATATTGTGTTAAACACTGATCTCAACAACTGTCTGATCACAACCAGTAAAACCAGTGAGGCACATTTACTGTGAGCCGAGGACACACTGACCCACTGAACACAATCACACACACACACCTTTAAATGTCACTGGTCTCTGTGTTAGTGTGTATTAGTGTGAGTGTGTGTTAGTGTGTGTGTGTTGGTGGTGGCAGAGCCTCCAGGAGGCGACAGCGCTGAGTCACAGAGACTGACCAGATGGTGTCAGAGAGGAAACAGAGAATGAGAGAGAGATAGTGGAGGGAGGAAAAAAGCAACACAGCACCAGAGAGAGAGAGGAGTGTGTGTGTGTGTGTGTGTGTGTGTGTGTGTGTGTGTGTGTGTGTGTGTTTTGAAGCATTCCTCCAGCCCTGACCGCTCTCTGCATTTTAAACACCTTCCCTTCTGTCGCTCACAGACTGAGCTCTGCAGGACTGGCCAATTAGCATCGCTCACACACACACACACACACACACACACACACACACACACACACACACACACACAGCAAATAAATCCTGACTATGAATATTTACGTTTCCTGGCAGACAGAGCGCAGGGCTCCTTCACATTTTCACCTCAAGAATCCACCTGAGAAACAATAAACACGATTAATGATTCAACAGATGATGAAGATGATTCAGGGTTAATCCTGACTGCAGAGCAGAACGCATCAGAATAGAGTCCAACACGCAGGAAACAGAGACTAATATGAGCAGCTACAGCTCAGATTTTCCTAAAAAGATGCTGATATCAGTGACAGAAACCACAGTAGAGCTCACAGCTGCTTCTTTACAACACCATACCAGATGAGTAGAAATATAGTTACAAGTTTGCATAATTTGTCATTTGCTCAGCTGATTGCTGCATAAATAAACCAGTAAATGATGTACGGTTATAACAAATTATCCCAGCTGGCACTGAAGGTCAATATGATGTCAATCAGACAGATGTTAAATTTTGGTTGAAATGAAATTCAGATATTTTGAATGTCTAACAAATTTCATGTGAGCATTTCACACTGTGTGGACGTTAACACTATGATGTTTTGTTCTCCATACCTTACGATTAAATGTTGGTACTCTGCGTCAAGATGTTGTTGGCATGAGACATTTGGAAGATGTTGGATTTTGGACGCTAAAAAAAACAAAATTTAAAACCAACAAAATATCAACGTCAGCTGTCGAAAGTTTTCTATCTCAAATTGGCATTCGTCCTGACATTCAGTTATGTGGAAAAACGTCCCAGCTGGGATAGAATATAGCTAACTTTATAGATAGATAAGTAGGGAGGTCAGTGGGTAACTAGCCTGGGGCCGTTTAGTGGCCGTTTTGGTAAGGAACTGGAACCAGGGTGAGAGAGACAGGATCCAGAATTCGATGGATGCGCCTTTCCGTCAAAATAGAAGCACCAAGCTAATAAAAATGTGGTGAAACTTTTTAATTTAAAGAATATAATTTACAAGAAAAGCCCCAAGCCATTAAGTTAACCTTTTTCTTTTATTGTAAATCGATGGTGTGCCAGAATTTAAAGTTTTACTTTGGTGAATTTGGTGAATTCCGGATCCGCTCTCTAGACCGGAACCAGAATCCAGAGTGAATGGAAACCAGGCTCTTCCCCGTACGTGAAGAGCCTGGTGACGCAAGGCTAGTGTGTAACAGACATAAATATTAAAGGAGCTTTATGTGAAATTTAGAGTGTATAAGTTGTCTCCACATGGTTCTCAACACAGAGGTGGCTGAGCTGGAAGCTAGCAGCTAACAGTGCTAACTCCATAAGCAGCACCAAACAGCAGCAACAGAGCTGACAGAGCTAACGGTGTTAACCACGCAGGAACTGGTAGTCAGCAGGAAAGGTTGATTTATACTTGTGCGTCAAGTGCGTAGCCTACGCCGTTACTGTGGTGGTGTGTCTGTGTCACTCTGCAGTTACACCTCCAAAACAGTTTCCAAATTTAGTTGATTCAAACACACATTAAACACACATTAAACATGGCTTAATAGAGACAGTTTCAAACACAAGTACACAAATCAGCTTCACTATAACTCGCAGCATTCACAGACAAACACTTGTCTTTATCTGGACACATTTTCCCCACAAATACAACATGCTAACGTTATTAGCACAAGCCAGGATGACATCACTCCACTGTTTCTTTACACTGCTGTATTAAAACATCCGTGTTCATCTACATGTATGAAGTGCATGATGTCACCCTGCTGACAGAGACTCTGCTCTGATGATGTTCAGATAAAATCATTAGAAATGTCAGTGAGATTCTGACAGAGGTTTTTCTTTCCTCTGGAGACTCAGACGTTTCACCTCGACTCTCTCTGTGTGTAACAGATGCAACATGAACATCAATTACTCTTTATGTGCTGCTGCCAGATGGAAGTGGTGCAGTGTGTGTGTGTGTGTGTGTGTGTGTGGTATCAATCATGCATCACGTGAGCTGCACTTTCAGCAGCACTTACTAAACAAATACTGCGTCTCTCTCTCTCTCTCACACACACACACACATATCTGCTGATAATGAAATCAAAAATGTGTGTTTCAGTCAGGCGTGAGTGTTTTGTGTGTGTGTGTGTGTGTGTGTGTGCAGGTGAGAGCTGATAATCATAAAATGTGACAGCTAAACCAAACACTCCTCCACCGTCATGGCTTCAACTCACCCATCCCCCTTCTATCTGTGTGTGTGTGTGTGTGTGTGTGTGTGTGTGTGTGTGTGTGTGTGTGTGTGTGTGTGTGTGTGTGTGTCTGTGTGTGTCCTCAGCAAGGACACCTACAACAACAGAGCGAGTGGATTTATGGAGCAGACAGGAGCGAGGAGGAATAATCCAACATGTGCTGCTGCACATTCAAGGAGCAATATTTCTGATCTCTAATCGAAAAAAGAATCTCTGAATTAATTTGTGATCATTTATCAAAGCAAGGGGACAAACAGACGAACACGTGACATCTGAAAACACATTTTCTTTTTATTATTGTGGGTTAAATGAAACATACTGAGCTGAGATGAAACGACCGCAGGGCTGCAAAGACAGGATGTCTTTCATTACAGATTCATCTTTCAATTATTTTCCTGATTAACTGATTTAATTGTTTCGTCCAAAACCACTATATAAGTGTGATGTAACATTATTATTATCATTATTATTATTATTATTATTATTATTACATATTAATATATAAAACCATCAGAGACCGGAATCTTTAATTAGGCATGTTTAGTATATTCAGGGGTGGGTAGTAACTCTTTATAAGACACGTACATGAGTTAAAAAACAATTTTATTAACGTGGCATTGGTATGTTCCTTTTTAAAAACTACACTGTAAAAAGAATCCACTGATTCAGCTTAAAAAATTAAGGTAACAATTTGCATGCATCTTTTAAGCGGTTCCAACTCTGTCATTACTGTGTCAGTCTTCAATAATCTGACAAATTTAATGTAGTATAACCAACATGATTTGCTTTGACATATACATAACCTCAATTTAATATTTATCCAAAAGCTGTGGCGATATTTAGTGATCAAAATATTTAATTGTGTATTCTAACTTATTATTTTAATTCAACCCTATTTAGAAATGTCAAAAATGTTTCTGATTTTGACCAGCTTCTTATAAATAACTTATCAATTAACTTATTAATTAAGGTGAAAAACTTATTAATTTTAGGCGTTACCCAGTAACCACATGGATCATTTTTAAGTGTATACTTCTACTCTTTAATTGAGTATATTTTTGAGCCAGTGATCCACGTTTTACGAAACTACATTTGCCATTTATGCCTGCGTTACAAATGAGTCTGCTCTAAATGCAGGGATTAAGTGCATGCTGCTGGCAGCAGTTAGCAGCTAACTCAAAGAAGACAAACTGCAGCTCAAAATGACAGAAAATCAGGAAAACAATGAGGTCAAATTGCTCCTTACTCTCCGAGCACAGGACGAGATCAGAGGAAAAGTCGGGGGGGGGGGGGGAGCTCTGTTATTTGAGAGTGGGAAGAAACTGCACACATGTACGTGCAAAAATACATTTAAATTCACACAAAGAATATTTATCCTGGGACGAGTACACTGTGCAGCACAGCTCAGACACAGAGAGAAACAAGGACCATCATAATCTGTGGTTAAAGCAGGTTAAAGAAGAGCAGAGGAGGTAACGATGACAGAAATAGAAACCGAATGGACTCCAGTGGTGTGTGTGTGTGTGTGTGTGTGTGTGTGTGTTGTATTATACTCATGCTAAATGGGCTGATTGACAGAAGCAGCGGGCTGAGACGGCTCCGTCTGTTCACATCCTCTCTAATTACAATCAGGGAAAACTCAAAGTGGCAGAACTCATCACTGAGTCTCCTCCCTGCTCTCAGAGCTGCTCTCACTGCCGATACGGCAAACGCTTCTCAGGGCCGATGGTGGCTCTCATACCTGTGGATCAAACCTTCCAATATAGAGAAGATCTCGTGCTGCAGCTCAGATCATCTAACGTTTAGATTTTTACATGTAAAAATCAGTAACATGTGAGCGGCATCATCCTCTGCTGCGCCCTGAGGTCACTGACAGCATAAACTGGAAGCTACTCTGATGTAATTGGTTAAGAGCTGATTAAAGCCTCATTCTGAGGACGAGTATCGGCTCTGTGAGCAGTATCGGTCTCCCCACACTGAGGACATCTGCCATGTTAGACGCTGTGAATCAAATCCTGCTTTAACATGATGTAAACAATCAGTGGGACAAATAACATCCAGACGATGGTGATGATACGAGACAGCAGCAGCAGAGGGGAGAGGAGCAGATGATCGTACAGCAGCATCATCTCACTGCACTCTGTGATGTCAGTGCACGGAGACACAAGAGGTCAGTCCGTCTGTGATTATCAGACATCTGCTGCTCAACGCCTCAGGACGTCTTCAGTTCTGATGACCAGACTGGAGGCTGTTGCCATTGACTCAAAATGTGACCAGGAGGTCCTGTGGAAATGCTGACAGAATGTAGTTCACTTCTAACAGACGGATGCATTTTTTCTCTCCATGTTGTTCTTTGTAATTCCAATGCAAGATTTTAAAGCATGTGTTCCCTGACTGCTTTCTTGTTGCCGACCTCACTTGCCTATAACTCTCCTGCTTCGTCTGCTCACCGGTAAACCACTCAGCCTTCTGACCCTGGCTAAGAGCTCTGCTTTCACGCTCCTGGTTTCTGTTCGCCTGTTCCCTGTGGCTGAATTCAAGAACCGCCAGTCAACTCTACTTGAGTTTACCTGTTCTGTTGCCTGTGAATACCTGTGCTACCTCGTCACATGGCTCTACATTCTGGCTTTGCAAGTGCACCGCGACGTCTGCTCATCATCACCGCTGGTTTCTCCGCTCCTTGCTGGTTCCAACAAACCTACAGTCAGCTCCTCACGGTACTGCTACACATTGCTGAACTGTTTGTGTTCGTGCAGCGGACACCAGAGACTCTCTTGCTCTAGGCCTCATCACCTGGACTAAACTTGGACTTAAACTTGCTTGCTGTTTCACTTGCCTGATTGTTCTGAGTGTTGTAAGTGGATTAAAGGCTATTACAAACTGTCCTTCTGTTTATGGTGCTGCTATTGGGTTCTTACCATAACCAAGACACGTTGTGGTTAACATGTGGTTATATTTAGGCCCAAAAACCACTTGGTCATGGTTAGAAAAAGGTCATATTTTGGCTTAAAATACCTGGTTTTGGGGGCACAATCCCAGCATGATAAAACAGTGGTGGCTCGCTAAGAACCACCCACATTTGGTGGCTAAAAAGCCGCTGATAACACAGCGATGACATGATAACAAACAACCAGGTTTTTTGTGTGTTAGTGTTAAACAGTGGTGTGCAGTGATGTTTTTCCTTTGACAACAAATGCATGTAGTTGGGTTTAGGACAAAGGGTTTGGCTTAACAGTCTTACGGGAGGGTGAGACTGGCCTTCTGCGTGAAAGTGAGTGGTTGTTAGACGAATCCACCACCCATCCTGCCCACCCCTCTCGGACTTTCACCTCCTTAACTTGCAATCGTTGCCAAGCCACGTTTCCCCCTGACACGTCGTTACAGAATACCAACGACCAGCCATGCATCTTGCCGACGTAAAAGGATGGCTTTTTTCATCTGTGTCTGACGCTGGAAGTCACTGCCCAAGCGCCAGTATTCGACGACTTCTAAATGAGACCAGGTTGTCATTTTGCCCTCTTTGCCCCTTCTGTTCATGTGCACATTGCATCTTGCACGTGTCACGACTGAAAAACACTGTGTTGCCAACGCTCTAAATGGATGCAGCCATTATGTGCACTTGAATGTGTAGTGAAAACCAAGCATATCTCCTGCCCACGACTTCCTGTTTACAGCTCTGGCTTTGTTTGTAAACAGTGAGAGTAAACACACAGACGGGACCAGAACTGAAGGATGACAATGAAGCAAACTGCAGGTGAAAGAGAGTCAATTTAGTTTCACCCTGGAGGCTTTAAACAGAACTCAACAATCTTTAACCTGAAACCAGTGGAAACATTTCAGGTTACTGAAACACACACACACACACACACAAGCATTCCCACTCTGCAGTCGTTGGATGGAGGAGCTTCCAGAAATCTGATGAGAGATCCAGATGCTTTGGCTTTCTGCTCCACGCCAACATTTATATGTGTGTGGGTGTATGTGTGAGTCTGTGTAGGAGTGTGTGTTTGAGTCAGTGTAGTAGTGTGCGTGTGAAAAGGAGTGGGAGTGTGGTTGTGTAGGGGGGGATTGAATTAAATGTACATTAACCCCAATTTCAGAGCCCAGACTGAGGTCAGTTAAACTATAGAAAGACAGGAAGTGAAAGAAAGACCTTTTCTCTCACACACACACACACACACACACACACACACACACACCTCTTCTTTGTTAAACTTTCTTATTTAAGAGCAGAGATGCAGTGGTCTCAAAGCTATCTCGAGTTAATTTGGGTCAGTAACCATGTGAGAGAGTGGGTGGAGCTCTCTCAGTGTCTCAGTGCTGCCTGACTGTGACTGGGTGGAGTTCACCATCATGGAACAATCCACACTCTGAGCTCCAGACTCCATCAGTCCATTTCAAGAACTCAGCAGGCGACTCTGAACTGCAAAAACACCACAATCAATCTGTCAGCTCACTCCTCACACTCTCAGTCCTCCACTCTGATCAGTTCCTTCTTAACAGCCAGTCCAACAAGAGATCAATACACAGACATGTTAACGTATAGCTCTTATTTTACCACATTGTGTCGTCCATACTGAACCCTGACCCTCAAAAAACTATATATACAATTAATCTGCAACAGCAAATATTTTTTGATGGAAAAAACTGCGTTACATTTTCTAACATACTGAGGTAATGTTGTTAATAACAACTCTGGAAAATTATGTACAAATCATAGTGCATTTCTTTTCTGCCAAAACTTCTGATCTTACAACACCAAATCACCTCCTAGTGACCACAGCATTATTAAACTTCTGTTATGGTTACGCCGAGAACACTGAAATCACACAAACAACTTTTCAGTCAGATACCATCTGTTTCACAAAGACTCTCAACACCAAAGAATGCTCCAAAAGAAAAAGAACATTATTTTTTTTGTCACTCATGCCATAAGAGTATAGGTATGTTCAGGAGTACTTGGTTCAGGTTAGAGAAGGATCTTGTCTTTGTGTTTAATACAGAACTAGAATTAACACTATCTATCTATCTATCTATCTATCTATCTATCTATCTATACAATCAGCACAGTTTTAAGATCAGAGTCACTAATTCAGTATCTGACCACATGTCTCCCCCTTTGTTCCTGAGATATGATGATGAAACATGATGATGTCACAGTGAAGCTGACTGTTGACCTTTTGGATATAAAATGACGTCACCATTTTACCCTGCTAGACATTTGTGGGAAGTTTTGTCATAAGTAGTGTATGAACTCTAGAGTTATGGCCAGGAACATGTTGTCACACTGACCTTAACCTTTGATCTTCAACTCAAAATCTAATCAGTTCATCGTTGAGTCCAAGTGGACGTTTGTGCCAAATTTGAACAAATTCCCTCTGGGTGTTCTTCAGATATTTTGTTCATGAGAATGTAATGGACGAGGTCATGGTGACCTTGAACTTTGACCTTCGCCCATCAAAATCTCATTACTTCATCGTTGAGTCCAAATGAATGTTTGCGCCAACTTTAATAAACTTCAAAGAGGCACTCTTGAGATACCACATTCACAAGAATGAGACAGACAAGGTCACACTGACCTTGACCTCTGACCACCCAAAATGTAATCACTGACTCAAAGTGGACGTCTGTGTCAAATTGAAAGAAATTCCCTCGAGGTGTTCTTGAGATATCATGTTTCTGAGACTGAGATCAATGCAAGGTCACAGTGGCCTTCACCTTTGACCTCTGACCACCAAATTCTAATCAGTTTATTCATGAGTATGGGGGAACGTTTGTACCAAATTTGAATAAATATTCCCTCAAGGAATTCTTCAGATATCCTGTTCACAAGAATGAGACAGATGAGGTCACAACAACCTCGACTTTGACCTATGACCCCAAAATCAAATGAGTTCATTGTTAAGACCAAGTGGACATTTGTGCCAAATTTAAAGATTTTCCATCGAGGCTTATCTTAAGATATTTCCCTCCCAAGAATGGGGCGGACAGACAACCTGAAAACATAATGCCTCTTGCTATGGTTATTTCTGGCACTGAGTGATTAGAGAGTTGACAGCGATACGAACCTATTGATTCAAAGCTGTGTTTCCAGCCACGAAAAGTGATTGTTTTTTACAAATCCAACCATTTTTGTGCCTGAACATAACCACATGTTAACCACAGTGTTGTTAGAGCATGGAGCTTCAACATATCTACAAATATAACATGGTTTGCAGAAACATAAAGCGTCAAAACATTTATTCTGGTGACTGGCTTCATTAACCTGTGTGTAAGGGGTTAACGGCGGAAGCTCAGAACGTCCACATCCACCCTCCATTTCACTTTCAGATTCTGTCTCCTGCTACAGTTTGCTGATGCAGCAGAGGAGCCGCAGCTCTAACAAAAGCAGCGCTGAATAAACGGCAACACAAAGAAAGAAAAACAGATTACGGCTTTGTCACAATGTTGCTTTTATTGCTGAAGAACAGCTCGAGAGGAGCGAGCTCACAGTGGGGGGGGGGGGGGGGGCCTTTTATTTCTTATCACCGCCAACACACTTTTCACTCTCAGTCATGAGAGTCATTCTGCCATCTGAATACACCCAGAAACAATAAAGTTTATTCAGCTGGGTTGGTACGAGCCGCTGTGTAGACACATAAACAACTGAAGCTATTTTGGGCTAAAGCTGCTGCTGCTGCAACACTTCTCCTGGAAACACACACTTCACTTCAATGCATATACATTCATACATATTTATGCTGCACGTAAGCACAAAGCTACACAAACAAACTGCACACATACACAACAGAGTGTTTTCATTTCATGCAACTTTACAGTTCCACTGCACATCTACATCTTAGAAGGAAATATTGTACTTTTCACTGCACCACGTTTATTCTCTGAAGATCAAGGATTTACGCACAACCTTCAGTACATGCTCGATTTATATAGTATGATGTATTATAGATTATTATAGACGATACAGAAGAATCATTTCATGTCATTTCATTCTTACCACCAACTCATCAAATACTGATGCTTGATCAGTGGCCCCTCGTGTCAAGATTTGACACACTAGCTCCGCTCCTGCATCATAACCAAAGCCCAAATTTATGGTGGGAAAGAGAAACACACTGTTAACCTCTTTAAAAATGGACCTCCAACTGACGGCAGGGGAGGTCATTGTTTGCATGGTTCTGATTAAATCAATCTAAAATAATAACCATAGTAGTGAGAACATAAATTCCTTTTTGCAGCAGAAAGCTAAGACATCCGTCTTCTCTGTCATCATGCCATGACATTGCATATATACATATATATAGATATAGATTGATCTAAAATAAAAACCAGAATAGCGACAACATTTATTCTTCAAACCAGCAGTGAACGCTGTTCACCAGAATCCACGCCCCTGTTACTTTCAATGTACAACCCCAGACCAACGGCGGCTAAACTCACATTGGTGCTCCTGGATGCGCCGCCCTGCAGCACATTAAGCCACCGTCTTATTTCCAGCCTCACTGCCCCAGGAATTAAATGCATTTTTCCCCCACTCCCTCTCTACTTGGACACACCAGCTCCTGTAGCAGCTCTTTTTCTCTGCTCCTATAGCAACCCAACTCTACTCACTATAGATGCATGAAGAGAACTTTCTTGCTGTCTCATGTGTGACGAAGACTGGATGACGAGAGACTTGTTATTGAGGTCAAGAAATGTCCCGAGCTAAATGACCCACAATCCCGTCATTATAAAGACAATGGCCAAAAGATACTTCCTGGCGAGTCATGTTTCTAGAGATCGGCTCTTCAGTAAATAAGTTATGGAGTGTTAAGGAAAATTTTTGTTTGTTTCTACATAATACATCGTTTGACTCAGTATGTTTTGTATTTCTATTTATACTTAGGGATATGAAGCATTTGAAGATACTCCAGGAAATTACATCACAATAAGCAAAAATACCAATGTAGACACTGGCTGTCATTTCTATTGCAGAGTTTAAAGAGTTAAACATTATGAAAGACTTGGATATCAACAGGTTCTTGATCTGTGCAAATATCACAACACCGACCTTTTTAGAGAGGTGGCTGAAGGAATGACAGAAGGAGGCGGTGTTCGCACAGTCCAACATGTCCGCAAGGAAACTTTGAAAAATCCTTTTTTGATGCAAAGAAGAAAAATGACACAAGCAGCTCCAGCCGTTCTATATTTTGACATGTTAATCAACATGTTAGGAAACATTAATCCGAGTATGCACAGCTGCATGTAAACAGGAATAGATATTCATCTTCATTAGACACGCAAACAGCTCAGTAGAAGCACTGTCTCTTTCAGAATAAGAGGAATATTTTGTGCATGTAAACGTGGTGACTGAGGGAAAAGTGTCCTCGCTCTGCAGATCTGACACTCGGTCCTCACAAAGATAGAAGTACAGGAACACACACACACGTACACGCCTTCAGAGATGTCTCTGGTGATATTTAATGGAAGCACTGTAGCGTTGAGGCGTTTATTCAAAGAGCAGCAACTTCTCCTCATCTGATTCACACCAGCAATTAAAGCCCGATGCCTCTGAGGGAGGGAGGAGGGGTGAGATCAGAGGAAGCATCGAGAGGCGATAAGGCTTCCTCCTTTTGTGCGTAGAAAGCCCCCTTTGCTTCCTCCTATATGCAGATGGAGTCTGTGGAGCCTGACTGTATTGTCACATTGTGGATGTTTTCACGCCTCAGATGAGCCGGTTGTCGATCGGGATGTTTGTGCAGAGATTCTCATTGTGACTTGATCAAAGAGGTGGGAGGTGGAAAGCATCAGTTTATTAAAAGAAGAAAACCTTTCAGATGAGCTTACTGTCTGAATAACAAACTGATATTCATGAGCTACAATATTACACATGTCTGTGTCAAAGCTCAGAGCCTCAGTTCATCACACTGGTTATTTCTTCTGATCCAGGAGCCACCGCTGAGTCATGACAGGATGTTTAGAGTCAGCTGACAGCGCCCTCTAAAGTCCCATTCATATGGCGATTTCAACTGAAAACGGTGAACTTTAGTTGCGTTTTGGCCTATCGTTTACACTATAGCGGCGTTTTGGGTGCCTGAAAACGCAACGTTTTGAAAACGGGTTCCAGAGTGCAATTTTTTGGAAACGGCAGCGTCTCCGTTGTTGCTCCGTTACTTACAATATGCAGTTCCTCTGAAAACGGAGACTTTTCGCACATGCACATTACGGTTCCAGTCACTAGGCATGTGCGAGAAAGTCACAACAACAATGCCAAGCTCTGTTTGTGCTGCTCACCCTGTTGATTTGAAGTAAGTGTAGATCTGTTACTGTAGCAACTCCACCTCGCCGTCCATCCAGACAAAGTTATCTGTGCATGCTTTCGCCATTGTGTCTTCTTTGTTTTGGTTTTGCATACTACAGCGTTTCCAGTAGATTTTGCGGCTCCGTGTGAACGGGGATTGTTTCAATAACGTCATCATATAAATGCTTAAGTTTTTGAAAACGCAAAGGACAGACTTTTCCATTTTTAGAGAAACTGTTGTCGTCTAAACAGGGCCTCAGCGATGGGGTAATTATGATTTATATCAGCAGGGAGCAAAGGAGAAACAGAAGTCCTTTTAACACAGAGATGGCGCTATAGAGCCGCTACGAAGTCCCTTCTGTACACCGCCTTTGTATTTTTAGACAGGACCAAACAACGGTGGTATCATGTCGCTCCAGTGTGTGATTTTAGACAGCTCCTGGACCTCACTGTTTTCACTATTTACGGGTATTTTTGGTTTCCATTCTTTTTTGAGTTAGCTGCTAACTGCTACTTTTTAAATCGACCGTGGTGGCTCGCACACATACAGTAATACGTCATCAAAACATCACACCTGTGCTGCCCATGATCCTGTCCTGCCAGCTGTCCTATTTTTACAAACATTGTTTTGGTATTGTTACTATCTTCAATGCTGTCTTAAAGCTGAAACAATTCTGTCCCGTCATTCCTCAACTGTACCTTTTATACAGAACAGCAAGGCAACATAACAGCATGAAATGTCTGCCTTGAAGAGTTAGTGTTAATGGGGCTTGTGTGACATAATTACAGCTGCAACCATTAGTCTATTAGTTGGAAAATTAATGAGCAACAAGTCTGACAAACAAATTTTAAGTAAAAATGCTAAAATAGATTTTGTTCTTCTAAAATATGAGAATATTCTGTTTTCTTTGTCATATATGACAATACATTTTGTTTTGGACTGCAAAACCAAAAATATAATGCAGGCAGGTGAGAACTGGAACAAGTGAGCATCACAAAAGCCTCGTTCTTTACCGTCCCCATGTTTGGTCCCCCCTCTGTTGGGGTACCTAGCACACAGATCTGTATCTGGTTTTGAGGCTCATGTAACCACTGTTCATACTGTGGAGAGTTTTATTAGTAAACTGTAACTATAAAATGAAAGGATGTTTTGCTGCCTCTCACAGCAGCTGGAGTCTGAGAAACAATAACGTCATTCACTGGGCCGACTGCCGGCAACTTTTAAGGTGGAACGTTAACTTGTAATGTTACTCAATGCATGAGTTGATGACGTGAATCCATCAGCACACCTTAAATTTCACTGTGACAACTTTGACCATCACTTTAGTTTTTATTCTCTTTGTTGGATGACTCAGACTTTTAGTAATGAGTTAATCTTCAAGCCGTTAAGAATATAATTAATTTCAGCCGGATTATGTGAACTGCATATATTCTAATAATCACTTGGAGAAAAAAAAAAAGCATCATGGAGCGTCATTCCTGTGGGCTCCAGCAACATTAAACCCCTGAGCTTGCCTGAGAAGGACTAAATGCACAAACCCACTATTTTTGAATATCCCATGGAGAGAGACTCTCACTGCAGCCTGTTCTGTTTTGTTCTGAAAATGTGGGCGTGCAGCCTCGTTCTCTGGACGATAAACCAGGTGCAGACTGATAAAGGAGGAAATACAGTGAGTGCTGGACGGAGCAGTGAGTGACAACAACCCTGCCCACATTTAAGAGGACTGTTTCTGGTGGAAACGCTAAACAGATCTAGAGTCTAGGTATGTGTTAGTTGTGGTTCTAAAGGCACTATACAGAGTTTTTTGGTGGAAATGTGGCTTTAATGCTCCCTGGGTAATGCAGTTTATTCTGGGTCGTTATGAATCACCCAAAGAACCTGATATTAAGAGGGCGGAAGAGATTACCAGCAGCTCTTGAGAAGTGCTGGTGCACAGGAAAGAAAGAAGTCACGATACACCAAAGAGTAAAATATATAAGTGCTGGCCCACTTTAAGCACTGGATGTTACACAGGAAACAACAGGAGCAGTAACCACACCTTCACAAGCGAATCACCGGTTTATTGTAGAAAATGTAATGGAGCCAAACTTCAGGATGAGCCGCTCAGTGTGGAGGTGATGTTACTGTAGCTCAGTGAAACAGCTGCATTTTAAGTGTCTGCAGTTTAAAACACTTTACATGGAAAACTCAAGGTCAAGCATGAAGTGTGTCTGAGCTGATTTATTGCTCGGGGCAGCATCATGCGGCCGCTGCAGCGTGGCTATGAGCGCTAACACATAAATAAAAACCTGCTTTAGTGTCTCGGCTCTGAGAGACATTTTTCCAGAGGCCAGACACATGTAAAGGACTCTGACAGTTTGCTAACATGGCTCATGTTCTTCTTCTGCCTGACCACATTCATGGACATGACGCTGTCATCTTCTCCTGCAGTATTCAGCACACTGGAGGACAGATTTAAAGCCCGGACATCCCAATCCAGAGACGCAGGAGTCAGTGTGAAGGTCACAGAGGGACCCTATATGTTCACGTGCGTGTGTTCTGTCAGATGCGGTTGAAACAGAGTGTGTGTTGTGTTGTTATAAGAGGCAGCAGCAGCAGAAGTGTCAGTGTGTGGTGGACGTTCAGACCTCAGAGGACACCTCAAGGTTGAACCACACGGTGGTAAATTATTCACCAGTCAGGAAGAAAACACGTCTCCCTGCTCACTCTGCAGCACGTATACACACACAACAACCCCACAGATGACCTTTACACAATTTATATACCTCCTGTTAGAAACGTTTTTACCAACACAAACAAGAAATATTGTTCATTAATATGTTCATATCAGTGGAATCTTAACTGACAACATTTGTTTCTATAAAATATCCTCTGATGATGAATATTTTTTCAGGTTTGAGAAAGACTGCAGTCAAGGTTAAACATTACCTTAATATTTAATTGAAACCACAATCTTTGTTGTCCAAAATCTAAACATGGAAACCACTGAAGTATTTAAAACTCCAGCGTTTAGGATTTAGGGGGATATTTGGGCAGATATTGAATATGATAAAATCAGTACGTCTTCTTGAGTACACAATCAACTGAAAATAAGAATTGTTGTGTTTTCATTACCTTAGAATGAACCGTTTATATCTACATTTGTATCTAAAATACATTTCTCAAGGATTAAATCAGTGGTTCCAACCTTTCAGGCGTCAGACCTCTTAAAATCAATTTGTAACTGTGCCTCTTTTCATTTTGTCAGTTTTATCAGAGACTTTTCTCCTCTGGCTCTGTTATGGTTTCTAGTCTTAATTTCATTGTATATATTTACTAATTATATACATAAATATTTCTTTTACTTTTCTCTTTTTATCTGTACATCTGTCTGTCCTTGTTCTGCTGCAACACTTCAATTTTCCCCTCTGGAAATCAATAAAGGCTGATCATATCGTATCCTATCATATTGTATCGTATCATATCGTATTGCATCACATCGTATCGTATCTTATATTGTATTGTATCATATCGTATCATATCACATCGTATTGTATCTTATATTGTATCGTATCGTACCATATTGTATTGTATCGTATCATATCATATTGTATCATATCAAATCGTATCGTATCGTACAATATTGTATTGTATCGTACCATATTGTATCGTATCGTATCATATTATATCGTATCATATCACATTGTATTGTATCAAATCGTATCGTATCTTATATTGTATCGTATCGTACCATATTGTATTGTATCGTATCATATCGTATCATATTGTATTATATCGTATCATATTGTATCGTATCAAATCGTATCTTATATTGTATCGTATCATACCATATTGTATCGTATCGTATCATATCATATCATACTGTATCGTATCATATTGTATTGTATTGTATCATATTGTATCGTATCGTATCATATCATATTGTATCGTATCAAATCGTATCGTATCTTATCATATTGTATCGTATCGTACCGTGTCATATTATATCATATCGTATCATATCATATTGTATCGTATCGTGTCATATTGTATCGTATCGTATCAAATCGTATCGTATCTTATCATATCGTATTGCATCGTATCGTATCATACTGTATCGTATCGTATTATATTGTATCGTATCGTATCATATTGTATTGTATCAGATCATATCGTATCTTATCATATTGTATCGTATCGTATCATATTATATCGTATCATATTATATCGCACCGTATCATATTGTATCATATCGTATCATAGTATATCGTATCGTATCATATTATATCGTATCGTATCATATTATATCGTATTGTATCATATTATATCGTATCATATTGTATCGTATTATGTTGTATCGTATCGTATCATATTATATTGCATTGTATCATATTGTATCGTATCATATCATAGTATATCATATCGTATCATATTGTATCATATCGTAGTGTAGCATGTTATACCTTATGGTATCGTATCATATCTAATTATATGTTATCACATTACATATTATTTAGATTTGACAACTTTATTAATCCCAAAGGATCATACTTTATCATATTGTATTGTATCATATCAAATCTTATCGTTTTATACCTGATCATACTGTATCATATTGTACCTTATCATATGATATCTTATTGTATCTTATCTTATTACACCCTATGCATTGTATTGTATCGTACCTTATTGTATTGTATTGTATCATATCAAATCTTATCGTTTTATACCTGATCATACTGTATCATATTGTACCTTATCATATGATATCTTATTGTATCTTATCATATTACATCCTATTTATTGTACTGTATCGCATGGTATCATATTGGTTTATAATGTATCGTATGATATCTCAATGTATCTTATTGTGTCACATTATTTAGTGTATCCAATCCTATCTTATTGTATTGTACTTGATCGTTTTGTAGCATATCGCAACTTATTGTATGGTATCACATCTTATTTATTGTATTGTATCGAATCTAATTTATCACGTATCAAATCTTATCACACACTCCTTATATGGTTTCATTTCAATTACTGTTCAAACTTTTTTTTTTTTTTTTTACTGCTGCTACTTTAAACACATATTGCTGTTAATACTTAAATATTTTTACTTACAACCCAGTCGACAGAATAAATGTTGGCATTGTATGCTCCTGCAAACCACGGGTACTTTACATCTGTACGTTATTATGTGGCAGACATGTTGAAACTTTCTGTTTCAACAACGAATGTGTTGTAAAGGCGTCTTTGGGTTTAGACACTGTTATAGTCAAATCAAAAGATCATGTTTTGGCTTAAAATACTCTTTAATGAGCACAGTCCCTGCTGGAAACACAGCCACAGGTTGCTAAAAAAACACCCACGTTTGGTGGCTACACAGCCGCAGGAAACACAGCGATGACTCACTGAAAAAAAACACCAGTTTGGTTGTATGTAGGTTTTGAACAGTGGTCTTCAGGTTTTCAGGTGTTTGACCGAGGTGTCACACCATCCATCATCCCCCTCACCTCCTGAGGACAAAGTCAGCTCATGTACGTCACTTTAGAAATGTGGATATGATGCGTATGAAACGTACAAATGTAACCTATCCATGGTTTGCAGAAATGTACAATACTGTTACTGACGTGAGATTTGTATCACAGGATTTGGAGTACTTCTACCTTTGTGTACTGGTACTTTGACTTCAGTAAATGTCTGAGTGTTTGATCCCCCGCCCTCTCACAGGTCCCTCTAACTGCCTATTGCAGTGCTGACACATATGAAGACCTGTGACTTTCCATTTTAATAAGCCTGCAGTGAAACGAGATCGATCTGTTTTTCCTCAGGCTTTATGGAGGGCAGGAGGGAGGAGGACATGTCAGATTTTCCCTCAGCTGGATGGCAGGCAGCAGCTGGTCTAGACATGAAATCACCAACCACAGGATGAGACACACAGAGGCGAGGGAGGCTCGAGGTGAACGTTTCCCTCAGAAGTAAAGCAGCAAATACAGATTTGTGCCTCCAGACGCTGAACTGAGAGCTGCAATGACCCGAAATCATCAAACCTGTCTGCTAATGGTTACACTTTCATTATTCTGATGTGTTTCACAACATTATGTCGTGTTAGGAAACTGCTGCCTGGCTTTCTTCCTGCAGTCAACATTTCATTTAACCACGACAGCCATCGTTCCCTAACCATAGCCAGGCGGTTAGCCTTGTAACCATGACAACAAAGACACACTAACCTTAATGAAGCAGTAACTTTAACCAGAACCAGGACTTTTTGCTAAACTGAACTTGTTTTTGTGCCTAAATCTAACAAAACCACAACCGCAGTGTCGTCACATCACAAAACTGTTTTATTTTAGAAATATTTGTGTTGAACAGCCGATGACAAATTTACACTCTGTTACAATCTGCTCCATGTGTCTTTGGATTTACATCTTGGGATTAAAAAGCAACATTCTGCAGAGGATATAGGTCGTACAGCGGCGGTTCAGGTGGACGGTCAGCGAAACAATCCAGAGACATTTAGGTTGCGTTCAGACTGCCAGAAAATCAGATTTGTCTCTTACGTCAGTGATCAGATCAGATCAGATTTGTGGGTCCAACATCACCTTCCTATCTGAATGGGTTGCTGTGGTAACGAAGTAGACATCAGTAACTAATGGCGATGCAGTTTTCCAACACAGAAGCATGAGAAGTGGAGGTCCATCATTTCACCCTCCAAACAGCAGCACAAGAAAAAATCAGCGACAGTGGTCAGTAATAGAGAAGAGGTGGTTAGTACACATTGGGATACACTTCTGTCAGTCTGGATTTACACTGTTGTGTGTCGTATCGTGAGTGATGCAAAAGACTCTTTCAAATCCGATAAGAGCAGCCAGAGAGTAGAAGTTTGATTGGAATCGCATTTCAAACCACCTACAAAAATCACATTACATGTGTTTTCCGGCTGTCCAGACTTTCTAAATTGTAAATGGACTGCACTTGTAAAGCGCCTTTCTAGTCTTCAGACCACTCTAATCACTACGTCACATTCACAAGTTCACACACTGGCAGCCGAGGCTACTGTACAAGGTGCCACCTGCTACTCAGTAACAATTCACACAAAGTCACACACCCATGGAACAGCGATCAGGAGCACTTTGGGGTTCAGCATCTTGCCCAAGGATACTTTGACATGTAAACTGGAGGAGCTGGGGATCGAACCACCAATCTTCCAATTAGTGGAGGACCCACTCTACCTTTGAGCCACAGCCACCCCAAATGAATCAATCTAAATTCAATCTGGATATGCCAAAAACTGGACTGGGGCTTGCAGTCTGAACAAGTCCACCGACAAGCACTTCTAAATTAAGCTAAGCTAACCGGCTGCTAGTATCAAACTTCTTATCTAAACACATGAACTGTATAACAATATAACTATACAGAAATGTATAGTTCTATATATTTTGTTTCATGATGGAAGCTCCTCGTAATTTGATGGAATACTGTTAGTACCTATCTACGTAAATGGAGATCGCCAGACAGCAGCTGCTCAACCCAAGAGCCACAAACTCTGAACAACAACCACATTAGCGTCATGCTAAAGTCTCCGTCTTTAACAAACATGAAAACACATGTATTTCTTCTCCCTAGTTTGTTAACGAGCCACCAAATAAAAGTGAAAGGCTAACATCAGTTTGTAGGCCAGTTATCTAATTAGCCGCTCCGCTGCAGCACAAAAACAGCATGTAAACGTTGCTGCTAATGTCACGTTGGTCCAGTTAGCTACCTTAGCTGGCTACGTTTGATCAAATCTGATGGTGGCAGTTTCAATTTCAGACAAAGTGACCAAATTACTGTGAATTTTGATGGTAAATCTGCTGTTAGTGCTGTACAGATACAACAGGGATAACAGAAAAGTAAAGAAAACTAAACATGTAGCAGTAATCAGCAGGTACAATCTTTAACAATCTTAATATATAATGACGAAAACTCTGTCTGTGTGTCTGTTCCATGTTTTTCTCCTCACTGACTTGGTCAATCCATGTGAAATTCGGCACAGTGGTAGAGGGTCATGGGAGGATGCCAATGAAGCAATATTACATCAATTGGCCAAAGGGGGGCGCTATAGCAACCGATTGAAATGTCAAACTTTGAATGGGCATATCTCATGCCCCGTATGTCGTAGAGACATGAAACTTTGCACAGAGATGCCTCTCCTCATGAGGAACACATTTGCCTCAAGAACCCATAACTTCCGCTTATATAGATTTTCCGCCATTTTGAATTTTTTGAAAAACACTTCAAATGGATCTCTTCCTAGGAAGTTTGAGCGATCTGCATGAAACTGGGTGAACATAATCTAGGGACCAATATCTAAAGTTCCCTCTTGGCAAAAGTTGGAAAACTTACTAAAACTGAGCTTCTATAAGGCAATGAATATTGCGGAGGGCGTGGCTCATCACATAAAGGTGTAGAACATCTCAAGGGTTTCACCCATCACCACGCAACTTTGTAGGCATATGACCACACATAATCTGAGGGGACCCCTCCATTATTGAGCCCATCAAACAAAATGGGGGCGCTAGAGAGCTCATTTCTTATCTAGGCCTAACCGCCATATGGATTTTTACTAAACTTGGTAGATATGTAGAACAGGACGCCTCAAGGTGACTGGAGAAATTTAACTCTAATTGGCAACTGGGTGGCGCTATAACAACAGAAAAATGCTTCAAAATGGCTAAAATGCGACCGATCGCTGTGGCTCCCCCTGTGGACCAATGTTGGTGTTGTTTCTAATGTTTGGTATGACTAAGTCATGGTATGGTATGCTGTACATAATCACGGAAACTGTCAGTGTGTCATTCTGTCAGTCAGTCATTCTGTCTGTCCCACGTTTTTCTACTGACGTGGTCAATCTATGTGAAACTGCACATAGGCATTGAGGACTGGCATAGGTAGAAGGTGACAAAGCTACCAATGGCTATGGACTAGCTGTTATTATGTTAGCTTCCCAGTGATAATTATCTTTAATGTCTGTTAACAGTTTTGTGTAAACTGAGTCAAAATTTGAACTGTATTTGGTTTGAGTTCCATCAGTCTACTCATCATCTGATCAGATTCATGTTGACAGCCTCTTCCTGTTTGTATGTTATTCTCCACATGAGGAGGATTTCTTTCGTCCAATCAGATCTGGCGTCCTCTAACAATTCTGTTCCTCCATCCTGCCACCACGGCTCACCGCTGCCTTCCTCCTGCACTCTCCTCCAATTGTGTTTTTCTTACTTCCCTTTGTGTTTTTCTGCCCCTCTCTCCTTTTTCTCTCTCCTCTCTCGCCTCCTTCCCCACCAGTCACAGTGATGAAGTGGCCAGTGAGTAGCCGTCTCTGCCGGTAATCACCACGGTAACTCATGGCAGCGCCGCGGCGCCGGCAACACGCCATTCATCACCGCCTTCGCTGCTGCAGGAAACTGATATATCAAGATGTAAATTGTGGCCCTGCTGCTCCTCTGCTGTCTCCACGGAGGAGGAGAGAGGATGGGGGAGGAGAGGAGAGGTGAGGAGGGTCGAGGAGGGGGATAATGAGGAGTGGAGGAGTGAGAGAGGAGGAAGCAAGGAGCCGAGGGGAGGATGGCCGGAGGGAGGAGATGGAGGAAACAATAAAGGAAGGTGTGGAAGAGAAGGCAGGAACACAAAGGGAAGAGGAGGAAGGAGTAACGAGGGAATACAGGAGAGAGGAGCTGGAGAACAGGAGGAGAAGAAGAGGGAGGAGAAAGCTGAATGTATGGTGGTGTTAATCCATCCTAATCCAGCCTTATTGCTTTCTCTCAGCCTGTGGTGATATGCCTCACACACACACACACACACACACACACACACACACACACACACACACACACACACACACGTTTCCATCACTTCAGAGGAACGTGGTTTGATTGGTCAACCCTCGGGGACATTTGATTAGTGGTTAGGGTCAGGGTTGACTCTTGTGGTATGAAATTACCCAGATGGTTGGCGCTGCTTTGCATCATTGGGTCCATATTCAGTGTTGGGCAAGTTACTCTCGAAAGGTAATACATTACATATTACTAGTTACCTTCCACTGAAAGTAACAAGTTACTTCACTGTATTAATCTCTGTGTGGAGTAATAAGAATAACCTCAGAAGAACTGATGTTGATTTTAAATGGATGAGGATCGTGTTGTTTCACAGAAGCTCCAGTTTATTACAGTTCATTTCAGATCCAGTGCTGCAGGTCTGACCCACTTTGGCTACAACTTTGTCAAGTCTGATCATTATTAGATATGGATAAATATTTGTGGGCCTTGATATGAACACAATAAATAAATATTGAGGTTACCACAACAAACAGAATGGTGTGAGAGTTTGTATGACGAGCACAAATTCCAATTCCAGTGTGCCGGTCAGCTACAGCAGCACCGCAGAGAGAGTTATGTATAAGAACGGGACTGTATGTAGGCATAACTCTGCAGTTGTAGGTGATGTGAACAGAAACATCCAACACAAACTGACATCACCGGGACGAGGAACAAACAAACCAGAGGCCAGCTCCTTCTCCCAGACAGCCTTACGACGCAAAAGCAGAGCAGGATACATTGTGTGTGTATGAATGGAAACACAGTGGGTCTCATTCATGAAACGTGAGCAGAAGGAATTTGTGTGTAAACTGTTCGCAGACGGAAATTTACGTGCATGTCCGCATTCATCAATATTTTAGCAGCTCCGATCTTTTTGTAGCTACTAACAAAATCTACTCCTGCTCCTGACCACTCGTAGTGCTTGTGTAAATTTAGTAAAGCACATAAATATTGCTTGTCACTATTGGAAGTTACAATTTTAACTCGTATTGCGCTCTGTTATGTACACAATACACAGATGCCTTTGAAACACGTAATCTAAACATGACAAAATATTAAAAATATAACACATTTAGTTAAATTAGTTGGCAATTAGCAGGTTTAAGATCCAGATTAGGTTCATGATTGTGAATTATCTATGTAAATCGACTCAGTAGATTACACGTTCTTTCTACATGTTGAATGATGATAATAAAAATATAAAAGAGGCCTCGGGACAGCAGGAGCAGCAGGTGGTGGAGCCACGAAGGAGCATGCGCCAGCTGAAAGAATTATTTGAGACAACACGTTTTTTATTTTTTGTGGCTTTTTGATCATTTGAATGAATAAATCTGATTTGAAAAATGTTTAATTTACATTGTATAAAACAGAGCTTTAGGCTATTAAGATTCAAATCATTTGAAGACGATGCATACAAACTGCTGTAGGCTATATGTTATCTGTATCATTTGTTAAAATAAATGTTAAATAGCTCTACATTCCGACAGCCATCACTGATTTAGAGTTTATCCATTACGCACAAAACATCTCTGGTTTCCCGTTCCCACTTCGTTCAAAACCCCACAAATGAATCTTCTGTTTGTTTGGTGACCGCTGTATTTTTGTGTGTGTGTGCTTATGCGTTTCTTTGCCTCCAGTTTCATATCAAACCATTTACGCTTCACCTCTGACATGGTTCTTTGTACCACGGAGACAACATTAACAGCATCTGTTACCTCCCTCCACGCCTTCGCTTTGCCTGTCCCTGTCACACCACTACTAACTGAAGAAAATAAAAAAAGTCCACTTCACCCAAAATTATTTCGATCTCCGCTTCGGAAAAACTCTTTTTTCTTTCTCTCTCTTTCTTTGTTTGCGCCATGACTGACAGGTCGACAGGATATAAGGACCTCCTTATATGGTGGTCATTGGATATTCATGGGCGGGGATTTATGCTAATTGCTGATTACCGGGAGCGCGCCGTCACTTTACGATGGATTGGCATTCATGATTATACACACACGTTTACGATCAAATCTGAGTTTCCCGCGGCGTTCCTGAATCCGGAGTAGGTTTTTAGTAGCGTAGGCTTTTATGTGCAAATCTACACACAGATTTACTAACTTTTCATGAATGAGACCCGCTGAACGTGGTAATGCACAGGATCACCAGCACCTTTCTATAAGGAAGTGTATAATTACATAAGAACACATAACAGCCTTCGGGGGATGTTTTTTTTTCTGGTGGCGCACTGGTGGAAGTGGATCAGTGTGGATGAATGAAAAATGAAAACAATAAACAGTTTGTTTCAGGCGATAACGCGACACATGACATTGTAAATGTAACAATATTACCTGAAATCCTGTTGGTAATGCTTTATATTACTTTGTTACTGCCAAAAAGTAATGTATTACTGTAACACATTACTTCTGTAATGTGTTATCCCCAACACTGCCCATAGAGCAGGCACAATAGAGACTTCCACCAGCAGAGCCGTCTACTTCTGGTTTAGCGCTCCGCTAACTTGAATGTGGATAAAATGATTTGGTGTTTTCTAGACTTTCCAAATGTTACGCAGGACGGCAGTCCAGGCTCTCCATTGTATAGAAAACAAGGACAGAAGTATTAAAACGCCTTTGTTGCAGTGGCTCAATTATTATTATCAAGAGCCAACGTGTTTCAACCACTGCAGGTCTTCATCAGGGCTTCAGGAACATACAACAAAGGTACGGCTCCACCTATATAGTAGCAGGAACCAATATGGGCATTGGAACCAAAAAGTAACATGGTCAGTGGTCAGTGTTCAGCTGATAAAAGCCACATTTCACATCATAGTGAAACATCACATCAGTTCTTCAAACTGCACACACACTCACAGTGTTATATGTCAGATTATAAAATTACAGTCACAGCAGCCTCAGCTCCATCTTTTCCATCTGTCACAGAGCAGCCAATAAAGTACTAATGAAACACACTTTTCTAATGAACTGCACACTGAGCAGAAACAGGTTACTCATCTGTTCCAAGAACGCACCAAAGAAATCAGCTGTTTCAACATCTCAGAGTTTTTCTGTGGAAGAGCTTCTTCTCTGGAAACCTTTAGCGAGGACAAAAAATAGAAGCTGCTTCACAGTCACATGCAGGAGAGAGTCTGCACCTCAGCTCCAACGATTTATCTGCTAACACTGATTTATAAATATATTCTTCTATCTTCTACCTACTATCATTTTAACCTTATTTCCTTTTTCAAGGTGACTTTGTAACATCTGTCCAAGATGAAAAATAGCTTTATGTTAAACAGCGGAGTTTATTAATGTGTCATGTGTCATCCAAATAAACCAATAAATAACTGTACACACTGTGATGTCACAGGCACACATTTGGGCAAATCTGCATCATACAGTGATGATTTCAGTTCACACTGTACAAACAACAATCACCTGGATGGTTATGAGCTTCTCTTATATTATTTCTAATCACATCAATCCTGGATGGACACTGGTGATCCTGCACCAACAGTAAAGTATGAGTCTGTGTGTGTGCACAGCTGTAAACTGCTGCATCATGTTTGGATACTATAGATCCTTTTAGGGCCGACATCACAATGACGTCATTTCATTATCTGGAGGTGCAGCTGCCTCTCCCCCACAGGGCTGTAGGCTCCATAGGAGTCTTAAAATGTTGTCTTGTTGTGTTACTGGGAGCCAGAATAGAAGGAGTCATGGCTCAAAACCAGCCGCCACTGCCCGTCAACAAAAACAAAGACAACTATAGTCATGTTTCCATCAGCCTGTTTAGATGCGCATCTAGAAGTATCGCATCGGAAAATTAGGATTGAAACGCCAAAATTCGAATTAAAATCCCCTGATTCACACAAACTAAAATACGCTCGCTTTAGCCAGGTTTTGGTTGATTTTAAGAAATGTTGATTTGCAAAACGGGGGATGGAAACAGTTATGTTCGGATTAAGTCTGACGTAGCGCACCTCTCTCCATGGTGATATCCACACTCTGGGTCGGGAAGGCGGTAATGCATTTACAAGCTGGTTGCCAACCGCCAGAAAACGTAGAAGAAGAAGAAATCAAGACTTGTTTTGTTTCTGGTTCTGCGGAAAACTCGCGCGAGTTCGTAGTTTTCACCAAAGTCCGTACATTTAATGGAAACACACAGGATTTGTTTTTATTTTTCCCCCGTTAAAGGGTTTTTTTGGGGGAGTTTTTCCTTATCCGCTGTGAGGGTCCAAAGGACAGAGGGATGTTGTATGCTGTAAAGCCCTGTGAGGCAAATTGTGATTTGTGATATTAGGCTTTATAAATAAAATTGATTGAATGATTGATTTTAATGCGCATTTCCCAGTGATTCAAATCACTTTTGGATGGAAACATAGCTTATGGTTAAATGTGATAAGACCAAAGGACTGGACGGAGGCCATCATCAAAAATGCTCACATGTGCAGCGCACACTTCATATCAGGTTAGGGAAAAAGTATTTCCTGTTGTAGGGATGAATAAGGTTATGTGTATTAAGGGTTATCATGTCCACCTCATCAGAAACTGGGGAGGGATTAAGAGGAAGATTGGATTTCTCTGGAACGCTAACTTTTTAGCACATTAGCTAACGTTAGCTTCCATAGCAAAACAAACAAGTGTGGTCCTCCTTTGTAAGATTGGCATAGTAATCAAATGTGTTTGATATCTAATGTCAGCAGGAAACTTTGTTGTTATCACAGTTAGCATGCGTGAGCTTGGAAAGCTAACTTGGCCTCTTTACTGCATAACATGAACGTCCAATCGAACCTCAACCAAACTCAAACTTTTTGTACTTAAAAAACACTGCTCTCCAGCACAGACAGCTGCAGACACAGAGCCAGGAAGAGTCCAGGTGAGATAGAGGCAGCTGCTGCCTTGTCAGGTTCTTTCTTCTGCTTGGAAGTCACAGCAACTTATTGTGGCACAATCGTTGGCTTTTGGTTAATATCTAATGTCAGAAAAGAAATGTTGCACATCTCTCAGTTGTCGTTTCCACAGTTAGCATGCAAATGCTCTGAAGACTAATTTGGCTTGTTTACTATATTAGCTGCAGAGGTGGGTAGTAACTAGTTACATTTACTCAGTTACATTTACTTGAGTAACTTTTTGGATAAATTGTACTTTTCAGAGTAGTTTTAATGCAAAATACTTTTTACTTTTACTTGAGTTATATTGTTTTAAAGCAACAATACTCTTACTTGAGTACAACATTTGGCTACTCTACCCACCTCTGAGTACATAATTACACACATATACATATATATACATATATATACATATATATATATATATATATATATATATATATATATATATATATATATATATATATATATATATATATATATATATGTACAGTATATATAAGAATATATTTGTGTTTCTTGTGCCTTGATTTATGTTATGTTTGTAAAGATTTAATTTATTTTTGTTTTAGTTAAAGGGGTATCGTTTAAAATACATGAATTTGCAGATTATTATTTTTGATTGATTGATTATGTTCATGTTCTTATTTTACAAATAAATCAGACGTTACTCAACAGTTACTCAGTGCTTGAGTAGTTTTTCACCAAATACTCTTTTACTCTTACTCAAGTAATTATTTGGATGACTACTTTTTACTTTTACTTGAGTAATATTGTTCTAAAGTATCAGTACTCTTACTTGAGTACAATATTTGGCTACTCTACCCACCTCTGATTACCTGAACGTCCAACTGAACGTCAACCAAACTCTCAAACTTTTCACAGTTTAAAAAAAAGTTAGAATTAGTCGAATATTCATATTGAACAGCAAATTTTCATTTAACTGATGTAATTCTGAGTCGGATACAACACTAATAAAATCCAACATATTATCAGACTTTGTCAAGGGTAGAAGGATAAAGTCCTGCATTGAGTATCAACATCTCCTCAAAGGAGTCAGTAGTTGTCAATGCCTAAACCAAACCTCTTTTCATTCAACAACAGAAGCCAAAGTTGTGAAATGTTCACATTTTCTAAACACAAGCAGCTGGACAGGAACTTCACCTCCATGAAAGAAACTAAAAGTGATCAACTTTGAATCTGACGAGACATTTGATGCTAACATCAGAGACACAGACACATCTGGGTCTGAACCAGAGCACTCACACCACAGCCTGGTGTTAAAAATGAGACTGAATGAGTGCAAGCAGCAGATTTCCAGAGCAGTGATCACGATGCTTCATCCTGTTGGTGCTGATCAGGAGTCAGTTTCATCAGTGCTCAGGAGGAAGAAACAACAGAAGGAAACTCACAGTTCAGTTCAGCAGCAGCAGCTCCGTCTGTCTGATGGTCCCTGTGGAAACAAACACACTTCATCAGGCTCTCAGATCCTGTACAGACGCCTTCACGCTGTCCTCATGCACTGAACGTGTGTGTGTTGAGATCTCTTCAGGTTTCAGCCATGACATCATCTCAACCCTCCCCCGAAGCTACACACTCACCCTCAGTGTGTGTGAGAGATGGAGGAGGTGAGGCGCTAATAAAACCAACGGTATGATTTACAGCATCCTGAGGGCGACACACACACACACACACACACACACACACACCCACTCTGAGCACCAGCTGTGACCTTTCTAACTGAAGGCTCGGCAACAGAAACAAAAGCAGTAAACGTGTGAACAAACACAGAGCGCTGATGTGATTACACATCTGTCTCACTGACAACAACATGCAGCAATCAGCCAATCAGAGGCGGCGCTGGATGACATCACAGGCCTGTAAAGTCTGACTACAAACTCTAATGGACTGTGACAAAGCTGTAAAAACCTGTAGCTGATTTTAACTGGACGCTGCTGGAGTTGTAGCTTAATTGCTGTTTTACAGTTTCTATTTTAAGCCTTATTTTAGGATGTGCTTCTATTTATTTATTTATTTATTTATTTTACTTTAGCAGCTGGTACGTGTCATTGTGTGTAGGCATTTTAATATTTCAACATGTTAATGTGTATCTTCAATGTGATTTTGTTGCAGTTGACAGCAGCAGAAGAACAGTTAGAAACATTAAACTTTGAATAATACCATTAATGTAAAGATTTCTGGTCTCAGTTAACATCGAGTTTAATGCGTCAGTTTGTGGAGTTTGTTTCATGTTCAGGCTCACTGTACCAGATGTGAGAGTGAGATTGCTTCTACAGCACCATTGTTTGAAAGAGCACAGGTATTACTCCATTTTGACCAACAATAATGTATGTACAGTGAAAACTGTGGGCGTGACAGTGAGTGAAAAGAAATGTTTAAGAAGTTTTCTGCACTCTGACAGTTGAACATTCTGTCCAATATAAACCAATGAAAAAACCTGAGGATGACATCTTTACCATGCTCCAAAAAAATGTGAATATCTCGAAAAGTTTGAATGGGATTTGAAAGTTGAATACAAGCCAGAGTGTATGAAAGATGGGGAACATTTTAAAGTTCCTACATGAATGCATGAATGAAGAAGTTGGCTTTGAAAATGCTTCAAAAAAAACTTGAATTTGTGTCAAATTTGAACTTTTCTGCATTTATTTGAATGAGGAAAATTTCCTGGAAAATGGTTAATATTTTAGAAAGTTTAAAAGATATGAATGATAAAAAATACAAGTATGCATGTTCTAATTAAGCTGAATGTTTTGATGTTTGAATGAAGTTTCTATGTTGAAAGCTGTGGAGGGAGTAGTGTGACAAAACAGCCCAGTTTTACTCCAAAGTCATCGAACTCCAGTGCTTGGGCAAATGACTTGCGGGATCAGACAGATGAAGAAAGCTGTCTTTTAACACTGGCATGAAACGCAGCTAGTCGCTGTAATAGTTTAATGGCTCACAGTAGTGTCAGGGGGAAATGTGGCGGGACAAGAACGAAAGTTAAGGCAGCGGAAGTCTGAGTCAGGCTGGTGGGAGGGGTGGTGGATGGGTCAAGCAACCACTGCGTTTCACCTGAGAGAGCAGTGTTTGCATCCCATAAGATTCCAAAGCTAAACCCTGTTCTTGTTTTCCTGAACCAAACCATGTGTGTTAGTTGTTTGAGAAAAATAACTTAAATTCGTAGTGTTGTACCGACGTAGTGCTTTTATTTTGAAAGAGAATGTATGTAAAGGTTAAATTTCCTGTGAAAACAGAAGTGTATTTTGAAAGAAGACAATGCATGTAACAGGCTGAACTTGACATGGCCTCCCACAACGTCAACAATCAACACACCCAGGGTACCTTTCATGTTGTATCTGGACGTGGAAAGTCCAGGACCAAATGTCGATATGTGACGAGGTCGGAGTGAGAATGTGATGGACAAAAAATTAGGCAGAATTATTGCGTAGAATAACGTAACCTACCCATAAAAGATGAAATACTTTCTCTATGTATCTGTACTTCTTTTAATCCTTGTAAACTGTGATTGGACAGATGCTGCTCAGGGGAGGGGTTTAGTGAGCAGTCAGCTGCGCTCACAGCGGCACGAACTGCGTATGTCTGACATGATGTTAAAGTAATGATATCACCTGTTCTCTGTGACTTTAACGGTAGAAGAATAATATTCAGAGACGTTGAGTGTTAAATAAATATGTGTTTGACAGTTATTATGGAGCAGCGTGTGAACAGGAAGTAATTACTGTTTAGTGTTCAGCCAACTGAGCAGGACAGTGTGTCGCTGCCAGAGAGGCCCATATGGCAGAGACAGAGCTGAGCCAAGCTGAGCCGAGCTGAGCCAGTCCAGACTGGAATCAACCAGTCCGGCTTCCAGCAGCTCTGCTCTGCACACACACTGCACCAGTATACTGTTTACTGCACCAGTATCCTGCACACACACTGCACCAGTATACTGTTTACTGCACCAGTATCCTGCACACACACCGCACCAGTATACTGTTTACTGCACCAGTATCCTGCACACACACTGCACCAGTATACTGTTTACTGCACCAGTATCCTGCACACACACCGCACCAGTGTACCAGTGTGCTGTGACAGTAGGAGGTTACTCACTGAGGAGACTCTCTGCTGCAGACTGTTGTTTCTTTGTTTCTGTGTCACAGTGTTAAAGTAGAAACGTGTTGAAGACTGAAGGTTCCTGCTCAATAACTAAACACACACTGTAGCTATTTAACATTGCACTTCTTTAAAGGCGGAGACCTCTTTAGAGTTGATAAAGAATCACAGCAGCAGAGGTCAACACATTCTGAACCAACATGGTGAACATCATCAGCATGTTAGCATGCTAACGTTAGCATTTAGCTCAAGATATTACTGGCTTTAGTTGCAATTCAAAGTGAGTAAAGTGCAAAGATAAAAATATAAAACAACAATTAGGCTCAAATCCCTGTCTCTATGAATCTAGATATTTTGCCAACACATTATGCCGCCGTCTGGAGAATAAGCACCACGTCCAGTGTCTTTTTTCAAAGTGCTTTGGGTTGAAGATCTCTGAACTTTTAAAAAATGCTGCTGGTGGCGTCATTGGTGCTTCTTTAGTCTTTTTTGGGTGTTGCTGGTGAGTGTTGTGCTTTCACCACTGTTCGCTTTGTAAGCTTGACGTTAATGGTGTAACTTTTAAAGTAGCGTTATGTTAGCTACCTGGCTAATGTTAGAGTCGAGATATAGAGTGTGCCAGTAAACCCGGAACTCTGTTAGCACTTTTAGCACTTCCCGTTCTCTCGTCTAAAAGTCAATACGTTTTTTGAATGGGATTTTGGTAAAATGCCTCAAATAAGGTCTGTGGTTAACAAAAGCTTAAGCGAGTTTCAGGTTTTGTTCTATGACATAAAACACGTCAGTAAATACCCTACTTGTGAATTGGGTTGGGAACCAGAGGGTCGCCTGTTCAAGTCCCTGTCCAGACCAAATATGGAGTGTGGACTGGTAGCTGGAGAGGTGCCAGTTCACCTCCTGGGCACTGGCAAGCTGCCCCTGAGCAAGGCACCGAACCCCCCAACTGCTCAGAGCGCCTGTCATGGGCAGCCCACTCTGACATCTCTCCTCTTTGTGCATGTATAGGTCCAGTTTGTGCATGTGTGTGTTCGGACCTGTGTGTAATTGACAACAGAGTGAAAAATTGAATTTCCCCTCGGGGATTAATAAAGTATATAAAATTTAAAAAATTAAATTAAATTAAAAAAGGCGGTTGCTAACAAGTTGCTCAATACGACTACAAACCCTGTCGGGGACATTAAACTTCATCACCCCCGAACAGGCGAGAGTGCTGGCAGTCCGCCATTACAGCTTTTTATTTAGCTTAAACAGTCCGATTTCCCCATTATACAGTGTTTTTAAAATAAAGCGGCCGAAATCAGTTGAAAGCTTAGTGGCGGTGATGTCAAGAGTCATGCGACCGTGGAGTAGTCATGTAGTCCGTTAAAGCCTAACGTTAGCTTTTTACTTCTGACGATCGCATTTAAGCTTCAAATGTGGTATGAAAGGTGTTCATATGTGAAGATTATCTCGCTGAACAAAACCTGTAAGTATCATAAACTTGTGTTAGCCACAGAGCTTATTTTCTGACATAATCCAAAATGCAATGCAAAAATCACATTCACTTTCTCTTCCAGGAACCAGCGCGATGCTAAACTTCCAGGTTTTGACGTCAGCCCTGGCACACTCTATTGTTGTCATAGAAACAAAATCCATACATAGCAGTTTTTTCTAAACTCTGGTCACTTTGCATCCATGATGAAATGATGGATTGTTTTAATATATCATAAAAACTAATTAAATTTAACTCCTAGTCCGTTTTACTAGCCAGTGTGGCTCCACATTTTGACAAATAAAGGCCTGTCTCCATTAGAGGCCTTTTCTGGTCGCCAAGCAGTTCATTTTTTGAGAAGTTCTTCGGATGTATAAAACCAATTTGTTGGCTACCTCAGATTATGTGTCCATTCCTTGATTATCCTGTAAATTATTCATATTCCTTTAGTCCGTAAGAGCCGTCAGATCAAAAGAATCAAAAGGGTTTTTCAGAGAAATTAATCCAAGATTGTTTGAGCAACAGTTTTGTGTGAAAGTCAAATACAGGCCTGTTGACTTCAGTGATTTAAGCAAATAATAGCCCAGGCTACTAACTGAAGTTTTACATTATGTACACTTTTTCATTATACCTGTGTATAAGAGTCAAAGGTTTACACTGTTCAGGCTTGTCCTTGTTTCCAGCTGTATGTTCCTGTGTGTGAGTCAGACTCCTACGTGCTCACATACTTTACTTGATTCTGTGACATAGGAAACAAACGGTGTTGAAAACAAACAGCTCTGAGCTTCTATCAGAATCCTTACAGAAGGTTAATGGGAGTGAGGAAATGACACCACTTAGCAGAAACACACCTGAACAGCAGGTGAGCTGTTAACCCTGTGGTCACCTTTTCTCTCTCAGTCTTTGTCTTTCCCCTCTCTCTTCTCTCCGTCTCCTGTGTGTGTTTTTTCTCTCGTTATCACCTCGACTCCACCGAAACTGATTTGTTATGCAAATGACCGAATAAATCTGCATATCACTGAAGGAGCTCGTCTCTGAGCCTCAAAGTCTGATTCTGCATCGCCTCATGAGAGAAGAAGGATTCTGCAGCAGGTTTATTATCAAAGAATCATAAGACAGAAACACGGCAGAGCTCTGCTCCTGAACTCAGCACACTTTCCTTCATTAGAACATGTACGTGTGTGTTTACTTTGAGTCAGTCACTCTGTTCAGTAACCAGCATCTATAGAGCTACTGAGTCAAGCTAAGATGGAGAACATGATAAACAACATATGAGCATGTTAGCATGATGAAGTTAGCATTCAGCAACCTCACACAGCTGTTAGCATGACTGTTCAGTTTTCAGCTCTCCCTTTACTTCCATTATTATATTTCTGAAATTAAAATGTGTACAGATTTTAAAGGGAAATTTCGGTTTATTTCAACCTGTCTCCTATCGTCCTAAATTTGGTTCAAGTGACTAGTGACATACAGATAATTGTTAGCATGTTAGCCGTTAGCATAGATACAGCCGAAGCATCAGACCTGTTAAAACGTAAGTGAACGGGCAACCTCTTTGAAAAGCAGAGCTAAATGGTAAACAAACATGGCAGCACACCGGTAAGGTAAGACAACACGTTTACATGTCATTTTCTATATGTTCTCTGACATTTATCCTAACGATATGAGGCGGTCTTTGTGGAAAAAAAGCTTGTTTAGTGGACCAACTTTGCACTTGAAGGTTGCCCGTTCACTTACATTTTAACAGGTCTGACGCTACTATGCGCCCCGGCTGTATCTAGGCTAACGGCTAACATGCTAACTATTATCTGTATGTCACTAGTCACTTGAACCAAATTTAGGACGATAGGAGACAGGTTGAAATAAACCGAAATTTCCCTTTAACATTTACATTCTGTGTATAGACCAGACTGTTTATGAAGCAGGCCCACAGGAATGCAGCTCAGCCTTACAGCAGCCCCCAAAGACAACCATTAAAAAGAGACGTCTGTAAAACTGTTGACAGGACGCTATTTTTGAGCCATGGTGGCTATATCGCAATACATGATATATATCTAAATAATTTGAAATCTCCTCCAAAGTACTGTAGGCTTCAACACAAAATTATTAAATTAACTACAGTTACAATTAAGTTAAATAAAGCAGCTACTGTCATAATAAAGTTAAATAAGGCATTGTTACAATTAAATTAATCAGCACGGAACCACTCGTGTTTTAATTTTGAGCACCTGGCTCATCTCGGGCAGGAAGTGATGTTTTTGCTGTGAACTTGAAGCCTCTGGTCGACAGTTGCTGTTAGTAGTTAGCAGAAAGTTAAACTGTTGCTGCTGCACCTTTAAACGTGAGAAGCTCTCCATTTCATTTATTAATAGTACCTTGCAAGTCGCAGTGGTGCTCCATGGTCACAAAATGTGACTAAAGAGTTGCGGTCTGGAGCCCTGCATATAGAATAACATGCTTCATTTGCTCACACTATTGTTAAACTCATTAATTGTTGTTTTATTGTAGATTTTTGTATTTTATGTTGTATTTGTTGCATTTTAAATGTGGTTTGATTGGCTGCTCCCTTGGCTAGGTCGTTCATGTAAAAAAGATTTTCATCTCAATGGGACTTCCCGCTTAAATAAAGCTTAAATAAAATAAATAAAAAATAAAGGTCAACCGTTACTGTGGCACCGTTAAATGTGAGAATTTATTCACTGTGAACTGGAAACAAACGTACAGCTCTGCACTTCATTTATTACGTGCAAGTCGCAGTGGTGCTCCATGGTCACAAAATGTGACTAAATAGTTGTGGTCCGGAGCCCTGCAGATAGAGTAAAGGCCAAAACACACCGGCGGCGTCATATGACGGCAGCGTCATTGACGCGAGTCAAGTGCCGCCCCCAACACACACAAAAAGCGTCGCGCTGCAGGGCGTCAACCGGATTTCTATTGCACACTCCAGTCCGCGAGAGCTGGGAAGTACAAAATAGCGCTTTTTCATGGGCGGCGACGCTGGAAAAATAGGACAATAGCGTTAACATACTTTGTTAGCTCAAGCTATCATTAAATTTATTAAGGTAAACTGTTACCATGGCGCTGTTAAATGTGACTGTACTGGAAACTAACAGCTCTCCAAGTCATATATTAATTATATTTGGAAGACGCAGTGGTGCTCCATGGTCACAACATGCATCTACGTACATAGTGATGTTAGCAGTCTGGAGCCCTGCTTAGGACAAAGTGCTCTGGATGGTTGGAGGAGTGCGTTTGATGTATAATGTTTGTGAGTCTTTCTTTATGTGTGTCTGCTGACGTGAGTGTTATGCTGCTAGCTTAAATAACGGCATTATCATTTAAACTTGATATTCTAAATATATATCGTACTTGGAACAAGCCGCTATACATCAAGTATATTTGATCTGCTACAAATCTCAACGTGTTAAATCGAGGCTGAAGACTTTTCTGTTTGCTGCTGACTTACATTGAATCAAATTATTTTTTAATTTTCATACGTCTCATTCTAATTTAGCTTGTTTTTCATTTGTTTGCTCTTTAATAACTGTTTTCATAATGCATTTATTTTGCTTTTAATGTTTCATATGAAGCATTTTAAATGTGCTACATTAATGAATTTGCCCTGTGAATTAATTCCAGCCACGTTTTGCTCAGACCTCATAATCATCACACAGAGAGAAACACGAGCTCTTGAATGCCGCAGACAGAAATTCTATTTCCAAACTTGTTTGCAGTCTGCTACATTTATAAAGTGGATTTAAATCCGACACCTTCATAATTAGTGGATTTAAAGAGCGGCGGACATACGAGGCTCAGACTCATTCGGAAATATAATATTTCTCTCCTCATCATTTTGGAGGGAGAACAGAGGAGAGGACGTACATGTGGATTCATCGGGGCTGTTTATGTTGGCAGATGTTTCAGCTGAATACTCAAGTCTCTCCAAAATAAAGCTCCAGGTCTCTGCAGACCAGCCTCTCTATTCAGCACACACACAACAGCTATTGTCTTCTGAAACAAAACACACACACACTAATTGTGTGTTTGTGTGTGTGTGTTTCCTGTGCTTTATAGTGTTCGTGTTGATCAATCACCGGCGCCGTGAGGAGCAGGGGGAGCAGAGGGAGGGCTGGGCGGAGGCGGCTGGGGCGATGTACCCGCATCCCACCTATTGGCACCATCCGTGTTCCACAGAGCCCTCGTATAAATCACTGTTAATGACACCGGGACGAGGAGAGAGGAAAAATACCAGGCAGGGAGGAGAAGGAGGAGGAGGAGGAGAGGGAGCTATTTGGCTAAATATTCAGCTCAAAGCTGCTCAGGATATTTAGGGAGTTTCTCACCTGCCTACAGAGACAAACTGCAGTAACAGAGGGGTTTCCTGGTTCAGACACTTCTTCTTTGGGTTTTTATTTTCTTTAATTTAACCTTTAATTAACCAGGAGAGACTCACTGAGATTTAGCATTTGTTTTATAAGAGTGCCCTGATAAAAAGCACAAAGTTACATTTACAAACACACAATTAGAGCTGAAACTAACATTCATCTCCTGACTATTTTCTCGAGTAATTCATGAATCGTTTCTTTTACAAAATGTCAAACTGTTTAGTGGAAATAACCTGTTACACTCTCTATCAGTGGCTTATTTAATAGTTTTGTTTGTCGGTCGAACAGACCACAAAATATTCAGTTTTAAATGATCAAAAACGAAGAAAATCATCACATCCTCACATCTGAGAGTCTGGAGGCAGAAAGTGTTTGACATGTTTGCTTAAAACCGATTATTCTATTATCAAAATAGGTAATTTTCCATTGCAGCTCTACACACAATACAAACATTCATACTGTTCCATCAGAAATAAACATTAAAGAGGTCCAATTATTCTGCTCATTTTCATTTTTATACTTGTATTTTGGGTTTATACTAGAACATGTCTACTGTTTGATTCGGTTCAATCAAACTCAAGTTCATTTGCCCCCTCAGTGCGGTTCGTTTGGGCAGGTGTGAACACAGCAATCACACTCAGGTGTGCACAAAAACAACCAGACTGAGACCTTCTTGAAGAGGTGGTCTCATTCACATTTGTCACATTTATCTTGCAAGTGTACTCTTCTTCAACGTTTGCTTTACTTCCTGGATTTTTCCCACATGGAAATTCTGACCAGTCAAGAGCAGCTTTCTCACACAAGGCATTTGATCTGGTCCTCTTGTAAATGCTGCTGTGAGAACACGAACCAACTCTAGGCAATTATACAACTTTGGAACAACATGAGTCCCTGATTCAGACCAGAGGAGACCACTCTAGGGCTGACAGCAGCCTGAGACGCTTCATTTTAGAGCTGATGACCATATGAAGAAATCCAGCTGACGTCAGTTTGTCTTGTTGGAAACAGTCTGGAGCTCCTGAGGTTTTTACTCACAGGTATTACTCTTATAAACGTTAATTAACGTATTATAGGAAAGCATTGTAGGTCCCCTTTAACACTGAACTCAAATTGTTGATTTAGATGCACCCAGTGTGTTTTTAAAGGATCTTGATTCCACACTCTGTCTGTCTGTCTGTTAGATATGAAGCTACAGTCAGCAGCTGGTTAGCTTAGCTTAGCATAAAGACTGGCAGCAGAGGGAAACAGCTAGCCTGGCTCTGTAACAGCAGCTGCAGACAGAACATGAACCAGACGACATCCATCTGATCTGATCTGACGTCTGTCCAACACTCAGCTGCAAACAACAAGCTGAATGTTTCTATTGATCGTTGCTAATGAAGAACATCTGATGACAGATTCATCAGCGTTAACGGAGCCGACTGTATCACCATCAACACGTGAACGCACACACACACGCAGCGGAGACAGAGCGGCCTGTTTCAGCGTGAACACCAGCAGGAAATCGCTCCATCAGGATTTTCCTGCAGTACAATGAGGACGGGCAGAGTGTGTGATGTGATGTGATGTGCACACACAGGCTGGTTTGCTCCCTAAGTGGCAATCCAAACGCCCTGCTGCTCTCCATCTACGCCCCATGGTTTATAATACACTGGAAGCAGGATTCAAAGGGTTAAAAGATAAACAGATGTGAGGGTGGAGAGGCAGTTTCCTCCTCTCTCATTGGCTGGTTAGTTCAGACCTGTCTGTCCGTCCTGTTACTGTACACGAGGTCGTCTGTCCTTCATCATCATTAGCTCCAATGACACACAGAGGTTTGATCCACCTGCTGCTGAGGAACTGCATGATGGGATACTAAGCTGTAGGACACACACACACACACAGAGTCACGTGCACACAGGATTACACAGACTGTATGTTATTGATTCACTTTACTTCAGCTGATATATAAATAGATACAGTGGTGTATAAATAGAAGAAGAAATGTCAGTACGTTCGTGTCATGCAGTACAGGAAGAAGACTGTCACCCCACAGGCTGCGATTTAAAGGGGAGTTCATTCTGCAGGAAGTAGTTCCACAAATTAATCCTCACTCAAAGTCTTTTGCTGGGGTTTTTAAACACGTCTGACCAAAGTATGGAGCTTTACACGACTCACAGCTGCTTTAAAACCCTGTAAGGCGTCCTCACTTTGGTGGCTCATCACACATAAGATATGGACTCAATCTGCAGATGCACCGATTCAAAATGTGACCAAACTTTTCAGTGATCAAAAGACCAAAATATGTCTGGCATCAGATGGTAGAGCTTGATTTACGGAAAACTCACAGCCCATATACAAAGAGGAGCGAGGAGTCAGCATCAGCGACGGTACAAAACAGGTTTGGCTACTGTTTTGTGAACTACTGTGAATCCCTGAGCATACAGTCATAGATATGCACACAGACTATGAGGCTGATTGGACCAGTAGTTTGAGAAATTAGCTGCAGACAGACAGAAGCATGACTGAACTTCATCCCCTCCAGGCTTTACGCCTGGCAGAGATAATAATCAGGTAAAATACCAGGAGAAAGTGAAGCAGGGGGAACGTGTGACAGGTGTGCGTCAGTGAAGAGGAGGGAAGCAGGTGTGCAGGGAGGAGAAGAGGGCAGGAGACTGTGCGGGAGTGACGGGCAAAAAAACTATAAAAAGGCAAACTGCACTCAGTGGAGGCAGACTAGAAGTGTGCTCTGGTGTCAGCTGCTGCAACAAGAAGATGTCTCCTGTACTTTAGTCCTTCAGGCTGTGTGTTAGATTATAACGATTAAATGCGATTGAGCATGTTGAATCGGCAGCGGAGCTTGTCGGTGAGAGAGATCACTCTGATTGGCTGTTCAGGTTTTATTTCCTCGCCCCTGTAGTGAGTGAATCTGTCTGTAGTGAAACCGGGGCTAACCGGTGCTTCCTCCTCAGGCTCCACTTCACTCAGCTGCCCGACAGACCCGCTGCTTCTTCACACATTAGCCTGAATAACAAACCAGAGCTAGCTGGGAGCAGCTAGCGGAGCGTTAGCCGCAGCATGACTGGAGGGAAGCACAGCCAGTTAGCCTCCACTAGCTTCCCAGCTAGCCCCAGTTTGGATCCAACCGGAGCACCGAGCCCTGGTTTGTTATTCAGGTTAAAGTGGGAAGAAGCAGCGGGTTTATCGGGCAGCTGAGTGAAGTGGAGCCTGCGGAGGAAACACCGGGACTGTCTGGATGTAATAGTCCGTGGAGGTGCTGCGGTGCTCGGCTGCACAGATAGGAAACCCCTCGGCTGTCAGGATGTACCACTCTCTCACTCCGCTCTCTCTCACGCAGGCGCAGAACGTACGTGCTACTTGGCCGTCGGATATAGTCCGTGTAGTGTGTTCAAATGCACCTGACACAGGGCAACGTGAGGCGACGTAGACGATGCAACAGTTGGCTTTCGTCGCCGCTAGTTCTTTGATGTCGGTTTGGTGTGTCCGCACCTTTAAAAGAGCTCCTAAGGTGAAAAACTGTTAGAAGCAGAGAGGAGGACTTTTAAGAGACTTAAGAGTTTCTTAATCAGAGGAAAAAATTGTAATGGTAAGGCAAAGAGGAAGGAGAAATATTCTCCAAACGCTGGATGACAGTGAGTAAATGCAATGCCACAGATTAGATCGTGCAGGGAGAATATGTGTGGTTCATCTGTCTGTGAGGAGCAGGTGCATGCAGCCTCCTGAAGAATAAGCAACACACCCAGCGTCTGTTTTCAGAGCGCTCCATCTTTTCTGTGCCGTTGCTTGGACACTTTAAGATAAGTCTCTGAACTTTTCAGAAAAGGCGCCAGTGATGTCACTGCTGCTTGCTACTGTCTAACTGTCACAACAAAGACAGAAAAGCTCATTTTTTGGAGCAGATCGGCCGGTGGCCTCTGGATGTTGCGGGTGAGTGTTGTGCTTTTAGCCCTGTTAGCTTTGTTAGCTTTAAGTCAACTGTGTCAGCCCTCTGTTAATGTAG